>NC_031999.1:48213593-48303413 GCF_001879085.1 Nicotiana attenuata
ATTCGCAGTATTGTACTGCGAATTCCTTAAAAAAAATAATTTTTTAATAATACGCAGTACTATACTGCGAATTACTTTAACGGCTAAATTTCCGTTAAAGTAATTCGCAGTATAGTACTGCGTTTTAGGTATTTATGTAACTTTTTTTTAATAGTAGAAACGTGTTTTGTGCCCAAAAAGGCATTAGAAAAGTTTCGGACTCCCCTTGGGTCCGCCACTGGAAATGAGCCTCCGTAGTCATTTACAATGTTGAAATTAACAAAATGTTCTTTTTAGATTTTTTTTTTTTGCGCAAAACTAAATCTCTCATGTGTAAAAAATAGAAAAAGAGATAGGATCATAAAACTAAAAGTCAATTTGTAAGACCATCTCCCACCCAACACCAATTTTGACACCAAACACTATTTCAATGTAAGATTTGGTATTTTTTTACTCCAACCCAAAACCATTTCTTACACCATTTTGGTGTGTGAAGTGTTACACCAAATTTGGTATAACACTATTCATAAACACCATTACTATTCATCATTATTTTAATATTATCTTTTATTATATAACACTTTTAATTTAACATATTATAATTATGTAATTAATTATAGTTTTTTTGTAATATCTTTATAATATTAATTTTATATTTTAATTTTTGGTGTATAATTTTTTAAAATTATTTTTTTATATTTTATTTTTAAATTAAATTATAAGTTAATTTTATTATAAATTATAATTGTATAAAAATATATAACCATCAAAAAAATAAAAAGTGCAAAACCGAAATATAATATGTTAATAAATAATACAATGTTCATTGATTATCATAAAAACAAATATTTAATACAATAATGACTGGCATAGATTAAATTAAAAATACATTAAATAACATGATGCACCAATTCAAGATGCTTGGAAAGGTCCAACTCCAACAGTAGAAATGGTAGTAGATAAAAATTACCGATTTGAACAATTTTCAGCTCGGCACAAAAAAAAATTAAGGACAAAGATGCTCATTTTGTACTTCGTAATGTATTAATAAAGCATTTATGGGAGCAACATACTAATCTTGTAAGTTGAATATTTATGTAAAAATTAAACTAAATTTTATCATAATGTAATAATTTATTTGATTATATCTTATTAACGATTTCATTTTTATTTGAATTATACATTAATATGTATAATGTATAATATTTGCTTATAATTTATATTATTGAAAAATGTATAAAGAAATTTTATATTAAATGGTTATACAAGAAATATGAATTATATGGGACAGATATGTAAAAAAGAAAAAAGAAAGGATTTGTTTTATAAAGAAAATACTTTAATATAGAAGAGAGAGAAGAATATAAAAGAATATTCTTTTTTGGTATAAAAAATAGTATAATGGATTGGAGTTACTTTGCATCATTTTGGTGTAAAAAAATGATACAAGGGTTGGAGATGCCCTAAATACCTACAAACAACACTTTGCTTCTAAGCAAGTTAAAATTGGTTATATGACTTCTCACCAAAGTAAATAATATAACTTCTAATTTTAATCAAGTAGGTTAAAGTCAGCATAACCGGCTTCAAATTCGAATATACAAGACGTGTGTTAATTTTATATATCCCACGCAAACCAAATTTAAAATTAAGGTATTTGATAAAATGCAGGAGCATAGGTAGGTGGAGACATCATATCAATTTGAATGGACCATGTCACTAGCTATCGATTTTTTTTTATTTTTTTATTTTTTATTTTTACATCCTGTTAAAAACTGTGGTTATAGATGCAAATACAATAATGAAGCGTTGTGCAGCTGAATGTCATTTAACTCCAATTTCTTCCAATGTGGCAATTATTTCCTTTAATACTGTGGCAAGCCTGTTGGGGCATGTGAAGTGGAAATGCATGTGGTGGACCTGCTTAGATTTTGGTTATCATTTTAAATTGACCAAATACATATAGAGCCCATTCAATTTGGCATGATATTTTATTTTGGCATGATATTTCTACCTTGTTTCGTTTTGGCCCTCTAATTTTATTTTATATGTTTTATTTGGCCCTCCAACTCTATTTCTTATGTTCTACTTTAACATAAAAGCTGAAACCAGTGCAAAAAATATAGTACGTGTGTATACACAAATCTGAGGTGTAATAAATATCCAATTAAATATTGTCACCTGGTTTTTTCATCCATGTCAAACGGGTCAATACTAAAATACCTGAATCCGACCATATTTTTTGTGGGTTTATTTCATCTAAACGGGCCAGGTATGAAATCGGCATATGAAAGATTTGGAACTTAGAGAATGAAGATGGGGCAACAATGGATGAAAAAATACGGTCGGGTTCGAGTATTTTAGTATTGACCCATTTGACATGGATGAAAAAACCAGGTGACAACATTTAATGGGATATTTATTACACCTCATATTTGTATATACACACACGCTATATTTTTTGCATTGATTTCAGCTTTTGTGTTAAAGTTATGTATTTAGCCTTTTAAATTTTTAATTACAGCTGCTTCTAGTCTTTAAAGTTAAACCAGCCTACTTTTCAACTTCCACCCATCTCCGGAACACAATTATGAATATTATATCATACATGATATTCACATGTTTAATTTACTAATTAGTCCAGAATAGAACAAAGTATCACTTTCCTCGAGGAACACACTTAGTGATTTTCTTATGCTCAAAACGTTTAAATTATATTTTCAAAATATTATGTAAGCTTTTTTATTACGCTAACTGTATTTTAGGGATAGAAACACTTAACACAACTCATATATATTAAAATATTATAAGTGATAGAAAGTCGTAAATTACATATATCATGTACTTATTCGCAACAAATTTCATCTAAATACCTAAATTAAGGTTTTCCATTGAATAATACCTGAACTCAACCAAATAGTTTCTATTAGATACCTAGCTGATAATTTAGGCGCGTGATTTTCAAACTCCTTGACCTAGCAAACTAACGACTTAGAATGCAACACGTGGAAAAACAACTTTTTTAAAAAACCTCTCTTCTATTAAAAAAATTCCAGAAATCCCCCTCTTCTTCCCATCATCTTCTCACTTTCCATTTTCATTTTCACCCTAAATCAGCATCACTCATTTCTCTGTAATAGTTTTACCAGACCAATCAAGGGCTAAATTGTTAATCTATCATGTATAAGATGCTACTGGATTGATTTATTTGGTAAAAAGAAGAAGAAGAGGAAGAAGAAGATGCTAGTTGATAGGAAAAATGCTCATAAACAAAACAATTAACACTTCAGACACAAATAGTGATCTCACCAACCAAAAAAATAATAATTAAAAGGAGAACAAAAAAGAAATTGAGACTTCAAAACGCAATCAAAGGATGAGCAGGAAAAAAGAAGAAGTAAAGTGGCTGGTTATGGTGGTCCTCCATTGATAGTGGTCGGCCGCCCATGGTGGTGGTGAGAAGCTTTTTTCTTCTTTTGTTTGTTTTCCGTATTCACTCCATTTGGTAACTTTTTTTTTTAGTATGTTCCAAAATTAATTATCCATTTTTAAATTTGAAAATAATTCAACTTTAAGCTTTCATTTTATCTTAATGTGAAGCTTTTATAACCACACAAATATTATGACTTCACAAAGCTTTTACCCCAGCTTTTAAGACCACAAGTTTCAAAAGTCTTTTTTTTTAAATTTATTTATTAATTCCGTGCCGAGTCAAACTAACTCATCTAAATTGAAACAGAGGGAATAATTGAGAAGAGCTTGCATATGAAAAGATGTGATTCTTTCCGAAAATAAAAAAAATAAAAAAAATATGATTTTGGACATACCTATGCGTAGCATGCAAAATTGAAAACCCGAATCAAACCGAGAATCGAATAAAATCGATTCAGAAAATCGATAATATTTTGGTTCGATTTGATTTTTATTTGAATTTTGATAATTGACCAGATTTAATTCGGTTTTGATTTTAAGCAAACAACCGAGAAAAATCGAACCAAACCGACTATAAAAATACTTATTTAAAATTTTATTATTAAACACATATAAAAAATTTAAAATTTTATGGTAGATATTTAATCATTTGCACTCTTGGTAGTCTAGTTCTTTGCCATTATAATAAGGTAAAATACATAAGTTATCCCTGAACTATGGTCCAAATCCCTGTTACACACTTTTGCGGGCAAAAATTACCTTACAAACTTAACTTTTCTATAGTGTAACTAAGACACTTTTTTTTCTTGACCAATTTACTAAATTATGTTTAATGCCACGCACCAATTAGACCGTGACACGTGTAATTAAATTAAAATAATAATAAAAAATATAAAGTTACACATATACCCTCGTCTTCTTCAACCTCATCTCTTCCATCTCCATCTTCCCCTTCCACCACCACAAAAATCAAAACCACAATTCAAACCAAAATTTGTCAGATCTAACACTTTAGAAGTAACACTATGCGGCGATGGTCATAAGAGATAATGCACAGATAATGAGACCTTTAACATACAGTACAAAGCCCAAAACAAATTCGAATTCATTGACCAAGATAATTCGAAGACAAAGAACTAAAATTTGAATTTAATGACCAAGATGAGAAAATGAAATAAAATCTCAGTCATGAGAAAGCAAAGCAAAAGTGAGTCATATATCTTGACGTCTCTGCATTGAGATTAATGCAAAAAAGTTCTAAATTTTCAATCTCCTTTTGCCTGAATATGGTGGCACCCAAATTGACGGAGCAGACAATGGTCCTTAGAAGCCTCTACTCGTTTTATAATCTCTAATAGCAGCTCCGTCACCATGTTCGACCACGAGATGTCGCATCACCGGAATCCAACTTGACGACACCATTATTTTTAGCTGCTAATTTGTTCCAATCGCTAGGAACATCGAATTTGCTGCTAATTTTCTGGAAGTTTCTGAAAATAGCCCAAGTGATATGATATTTGGACTGTAAAATCACGGAGAAGAGAAAAGGGGACGGCGGGTCCAACGAAGAAGACAACAAGGATGACAAAAAAAAAAGAAAGATAAAATATAATTTTTGACACATGCCACTTAGTTATACACTTTTAAAAGTGTTTTATAGTGTTAACACGTTATTTTTGCGTGCAAATCACGCGTGTGCCACGTAATAAAAAAGGTGTGTCTTAGTTACAGTATAGAAAGGTTGAGTGTGTAAGGTAGTTTTTGTCGGCAAAAAGTATGTAACAGGGATTTGGTCTATAATTCAGGGGGTAACTTATATATTTTGCCTTATAATAATTAAGTTATTTGCTTTTATATTCTAGTTTGACGGTGATTTTATTTTGCTAAATCTAAGAATCTAATTCATGTTAAACATAACTTATTTTTAATTGAGTCCTTAAATTACTAATCACTATTTAATTTAATTATATATTAATATTACATCTTGATAAATGACAAATTCTTAAAGACGGATTGGTTTGGTAGTGTTGTGATAGAATGTAGTCGGTAGAATATGAGCTTGGCAAAGTCTCATATTATAAAAAAAAACAACAAAAAATCAAAATAAAACGAAAAACCAATAAAGATCGATATAAATCGAACCTATAAAAAATCGAGTTAATTGGTTTGACTGGTTCTAATATTAAAAAAACTGACTTAATAGTTTGATTTCTTTTTAGAGAAAAATCCAACCAAAACCGAACAATGAACACCCTTATCTACGAGCCTAACATGGTTGTGAGAAACATTTTTTTCTATATCAGCTTATTGTGCTTACTAAATACCTATTGAGTGAGATTGAAGTATCTAATAAGTACAAGTCTTAGTTTAAGTATCTAGGTGAAATTTGTTGCTATGTTTAGGGAGTTGTCCATATATTTCGCCATTGATAAAACCATGGTTGTAAGTGATTTTTTTTCCTTAACATAGTGGAACCCCTTATTTTTTGAGAGATCAAGATGTTTTATAGCATGTTTGACCGTGCTTCTAAAATTAGCTTATTTTGAAAAGTACTTTTCAAAAAAATATTTTGGTAAGAATTGTCGCTCCCTTTTTTTTCTCGCGAAATTGGGTTTCGATATTTTAATGACTCCTTTGAGAGGGTAGGGAAAAAGGAATTGGTTAGAGTTGCCACCTAACGGATTAAGGTGCGTTAGGGCACCTAGAGCAAATAACTCATGTTATACCAGTTTGCATCACCAGAGATCGGGTAAGGGCTCAAAATTACCTTAAGGCGAAGGTGCTAGGCACCCCTCGAGGTCCACAACGGTGGGTCCCGGCTGAACTTAATTATGAATTAGTCTAATAAAGAAGCAAGAGGAATATTTTAATAGGGATGAGGGGTCCTAAATTTTTTAGCCTAAAGGATCACCCCGTGCAACATAAATAATACTTCGTAACTCCCTCGAGTCAGGGTGTTACTCATATTATTCAGCGGGCACAGACTATCATCTCCTGCTACCCGATTACTATCTTTAAGTTGTTACCTAAAGCGCTCTAATTGATTCTAGTTCGATTCCTATGCGTGCACTACCCGTCCCTTACCTATGGCTCTGGAGGTATTAGGACCCCTGTTTGGGATAGTTCTAGACTAAGCCTAGGTTGCTCAAAATATAAAAGACTAGGCGACAAACAAAACATGTTAGGACTTGTAAATACAAATCAAATATGGGCTCACGTTAACCTCCGCACATAAACAACAAATGCACGCAATTAATTGACAATATTTATCGATCTTAAATTCTATAGGCAGGATATCTATGTGAGAAGACAAGCGAGCAGTGATATACAGAATCAGTTTCATTAATGCGAGTGTTAAGGCCTATTATTTTGCCTACTGATTTTATTTAGTACGACATCTGGGCGTTTCATGTAGTGACGAATAATAGTAAATCATAGTTACAAGTGCAGAATTGTAGTTTTAGTCCTATAGGCATATTGTCTAAGTGATTAGCAGTAGCGATTGTATTCAGAACCAATTAGTAGAATCCTATAGGCATGATATCTGATGTCGAACTTGTTTTAACCCTATAGGCATGATTTCTAGATGCACACTAATTTTAGCTTCATAGACATGTTTCATAGCCTTGTATTTCCCTTTAATCCTGTAGGCATGCTTTCTAATTACTGACCCGATTTAAATCCTATAGGCATCATCTCTAGGTTTGAAACTGATCTTAATCCTATAGGCATGATATCTATTACTGAATTGATTTAAATCTTATAGGCATGATATCTATTAAGCAACACAAGGGCAGAAATTGTACACATTACCAGCAACCAATTGAATCAAAAATTGGGGTCCTATAGGCATGAGTGCTAACACATATTGATGCATCCTATAGGTAGGATTTCTAATGTACACACCATATAAAACTCGTACGAGTTTAAGCAGAATTGACATCACCAATGAAAGTCCTATAGACATGGTTTCTAAACACATCGCAGAACTAAACAGTTTTGACAAATGAGCAGAATTAATAGCATAGATGAATTCCTAAAGGCAGGATTTCTACCCAATTTAACAAAAGGAAATAAGAAATCCCCCCTTTCCAATTTTACTAAATACCCCAGAATCAGTTTATTACAGAGTTGTTACAGACCAGAATAGCAAACGAATTACATAATAGTAATAAGATACACTATAGGGAGCCTTCATTAGGCCCAAAATAAACCTGGGAACCAGACCTTTAAACCAATCAACTTCGAGCCTCAATTCATAGGTACAACATAGCCAAATACGAATGTCTCACCCAAACACATGTAGAACCAGGTTTCCAATGTGTCAAAGTTCCCAAGGGCCTCAGGGACCCAGGGAAATGCTAACACCAGAACCACATACTCAGAAATATTTTAAAAGAGATTAGGAACCAGTTCCCAGTATGTCAGAGTTCACAGGAGTCTCACATGGACCCTGAGCAGTGCTCACACTGGGGTGGTTGAGGATAGAACCTAAGGGACTAAGAGTGGAAGTTTTTTAAAAAAAGAAACAACATATAAAGAGAGACAGATTAAAACAGTTTTGATTTCAGAAGAAAACAAAGTTTAAGACATGGGACTTGTAGACGGAATTGCACCCAGAAAACAAGCAAGGTTCATGCTCAAACACAGAGTGCAAATTAGTTGAAGTCTGGTTAACAGTCTAGTTAAGCTAGGTATTCAATGCTAGCATTTAAGACAACCTTGTTTAATCACAGAAGCAATAGGCAAAACAGTCAAGTTATCACATGAATTTAGAGGGATACCAGACATGTTAGCAACAAATTGACAGGTCATATGAATTAAGTAACTAATCTGTAAAGTTAGGATAAATTAACTAATTACACGTTGATAGTACCCTAAAAAGGCAAAGTTCAGAACAGGTGCAGGATTAGCAAACAGTGTGCATGGACAAGTTAAACATTAAGCTAGTTTTTTAAGAGGATTCATATTATTCAAAACAACTAATCTAAATTAACAGTGTTAACCATAGGATTAAAAGAAGAGCATGTAGATAGGCAGAATCATGCTTAGAGAGGGATCTTAGACATGCTGGATTATAAACACAGATCAGGAACACATAAAAATGGTATGACAAAGGATAGTCACTCACCAGTTAAGCGAGCAAAACTAGAATAATACCACGAAGTTGAGAGTCCAGAATGTTTGGCCCTGGCTTTCAGCCGGCCAAGAACAATAGTAAGTGAGAGAACAGAAAGAGTATAGAACCAGAAACTTTAAATTTTTAGTGAGAGTCTATAGAGTTCGAGTCTTGTCCAAAGGGGGAGAGGGGAAAGAGTTTAAATAGTATTCAATTAGGCAAACGAATAAGGGAAGAAATCAAACATACACAAATAAGGAAAGAAATTAAACCCAGAATCAATTGTATAGAGTTCAGTAAGTTAACGGAGCATAATAGCGTGTAATCAGGAGAGTAACATTTAGAATAAGAAAAATATCATATGGAATCAATTAACAATCACTTTCAAGGCAAAATAAGGTAAAGGAATAAAGGAAACATGATAGATTGAACAGAAATAAGGAAAATATTTGTCCCATATGAGAAAGGAAAGAGTATCGAAAAATCAGTAAAAGTTTCGAACCCTAGTTTTAGGTAAACCTTCACAAAATCGACAGAAAAATAAGGCAATGAATCACACAATGTATACAATGAATGTAGACAGAAAATTATTCAAAAAGAAAACCAGAATCGAACCAGATTTGGTTCAATCTAAGATCTGAAACCTTTATTTTAGGTAAATCATAAAATCGATAAAAAATAAAGGCAAAGAGTCGTATATTTTAATAGAATGAACATAGACAGGAGGTTATTAAGAAGAAACATAAAATCGAACCAGTTTGGTTCAATTAAAGAAGATCCGAAACCCAAACCTTAGGGTTAAGTCAAATTAGTGAGAGATACGGAAAGATTCGTACTTTCAAAGATAAAACAATGATGAACACAGACGAAATAAGTTAAAGATTTTGAACCAAATTTGGTTCGAATCTCTTAAGATCTGCTTGCCATTTTAGGCAAGCTATTAGGTAATACCAAAATCGAGTAGCCAGTAAGGAGGAGGGGCTAATATGGTAAGGGAATCATAGATTGATTCTATTTTTGGGGTTGGAATCGGAGAGATTTGAGTGACGGCGCTAGGGTTTGACAGAATGAGGGATGATAAACGAGAGCATGTGAGGGCAGCGAGTTTGGGATTATGAGGGTTAGGGTTTGGGATAGGTAAATAAAAAGGGGTGTGATGAATGCGGGCCGTTGATCTCTTAAGATCAACGGTCGGGATTGAAGGAAGGGTTTGGGTCGGGTAAAAATGGGTATTGGGTTATGGGGTTTATTTGGTTTGGGTTGGGAGAATTGGGCTAGTGTATTTAGGTAATTGGGCTGGGTAATTGGGTTGGTTTGGGTAGCTTAGGTCCGAAAATTCAATAAAAATTGGGGCCAGATTTTAAATATCCAATTTAATAAACAAAGAATTTATAAAAATAATAAATGAATAACGAAAATATCATTTGTGCATGAAAATAATTTAAAATAATTATTTAACATTATAAAAATTTAAAAAGTCATTTTCTGTATAAATAATGTAATTATGCCTATATATGGGCTATTATTGCAAAAATATGCAATTTTAGCCTAAGGATGCGAATAACAATTGTAACAAGTATACATAAAATATTTGAAGCTTAATATGGATATAAAATGATAAAAATTAAATAATAAATTATTATAAAATTATTTGTGATGCAATTAATAATTATTTATATAAAAATACAGGAATA
This sequence comes from Nicotiana attenuata, assembly GCF_001879085.1. Classification (NCBI taxonomy): domain Eukaryota; kingdom Viridiplantae; phylum Streptophyta; class Magnoliopsida; order Solanales; family Solanaceae; genus Nicotiana; species Nicotiana attenuata. Next base: position 48,223,818 of record NC_031999.1, read on the forward strand.
AATTGATTACAATCCTTTAAAATTATAGAAAATTATGGAAAAATACTTGGTGATACTCATGCACTATTTTGAAAGTATATATATGTGTATTTGAGAAATATGAGGGAAAAATTGGGTATCAACAGCTACCTCTCTTTACCCAGGAAAGATGAAAGAGTTGTCGGGTAAAGAAATGATGACCGATTTTCACCGAATGGGGTGTTTTGAAAAATATAGGCCGCACCCTGGTCTCTGAGCTACCTAAATATCCCTAGTTTTACAAAAATAAGGCCGTGTGTAGTTCTGGATCCAATGGTGAATGAAACCGATGGAATTAATATAGGAATAGTCGTGTGTTTCGGAAAGGGTTCTTTTGGGAAGGATAGTATCGGATGGATTTATGCGGAGTTATGAATGTGAATTTGGAGCATAACGGATGTATTACAGGACAAATATCTGAACGATCATAGAGTAAAGGCGAGTAATTGATGGGAGTTGGTTACGTTTGAAATAGGCAGGGTGTGAATGGTATGAGCGAAAATCGTTGCGAAGGTTTCTCCTGTTTGAAGAACGGTTAACTTCTGAATTACTTGCAAAACTTAAAATACAATGCATGCAAATATATATGGATGATTGCGAGAATTTAAACATGATGCAAATTCCCTTTGGACCATGAAGGTTGTCTTTGGACAATGAGGATGACGCCCTTAGACCATGACGTCCCGGGCCATGAATCATGAGATAAAGGATTCGCAGGCCATGAAATAGTGTTCTCGGGCCATGGGAATGGTGCCTCCGAACCATGACGCCTTTGAATAATGATGTGCGATATTGAGAGATCCTCGGGCCATGACATGGTGTCTTTAGGCTATGAGGATGATGCCTTCGGACTATGATGCCTTTGGACAGAGACATGGTGATGCATATGAGTAAAACAAGACAGAGCTTAGTCTTGTACAGGATCGGCATAGCGCTTAGCCCCGGAAAAAGTAAAATAGTGCTAGGTTTTAGATAGGGTAACGTTTAGTCATTAGACAAAGAAAGGCAGAGCTTAGCCTTATGCAGATGGGGAGGCAATGCTTAGCCTCATACGAGAAAGGGAGTGCTTAGTCTCATGCAATGGAAGGCAGTGCTTAGCCTCATGCAAGATTTGAGACAGGGCTTAGTCTCATGCAAAGAGAAGGCAATGCTTAGCCTTATGCAGATAGGGAGGTAGGGCTTAGCCTCATGCAAATAGAGGAGACAATGCTTAGTCTCGTGCAATGAAAAGTCAGAGCTTAGCCTTATGCAATTGAGGAGGCAGGGCTTAGCCTCATGTAAGAATTGAGACAGGGCTCAGTCTCATGCAATGGGAAGGCTGAGCTTAGACTTATGCAATTGAGGAGGCAGGGCTTAGCCTCATGCAAGAATTGAGACAGGGTTTAGTCTCATGCAATAGAAGGCAATGCTTAGCCTTATGCAAATAGGGAGTCAGGTCTTAGCCTCATGCAAGATTTGAGACAGGGCTTAGTCTCATGCAATGGGAAGACAGAGCTTAGCCTTATGCAATTGAGGAGGCAGGGCTTAGTCTCATGCAAATAAAAGGCAGTGCTTAGCCTTATGCAAATAGGGAGGAATGGCTTAGCCTCATGCAAATAGAGGAGACAATGCTTAGTCTCATGCAATGGGAAGGCAGATCTTAGCCTTATGCAATTGAGGAGGCAGGGCTTAGCCTCATGCAAGAATTGAGACAGGGCTTAGTCTCATGAAAATAGAAGGCAATTGTTACGCCCCGCAACATTACGTCGATGTTATGCTCTGCAATAATATATTATGATGATGTTTCACAGTATTAAGTTACGACGATGTTACACCCTGTAGTATTGGATGTTGAATTTGTCGTAAGGAAATTGACATCAATCCAAGGAAAAGATTGTTTGGAGATTATAAGGATTGTAAGTGATGAATAAATTCATGAAGGATAAAGGGGTACACGAATTAAAGACAACGAGTTTCGTTGAAGGTGGCCGATTTGGGACAAAATACGAGTCGAGCGATAATACCCGATAATTATGGACTAGTACCATGCAAGGTACCATATGACCACGGTAGTACAATGTATAAAGAATATTAAAAATAAATAGAATTTTAAGTAATCTGAGATAATTCTTAATTATACGGGTAATTGATTAATTACTGGGTAACGGGATATTACCTAGTTAATTAATTAAATAAGTGGATAAGATTAAATTCCTCCCCCAAGAAAACGTGGCAGAAGGCCACTACTTAAGAAAATGATTCATATTGATCATGAGTAGGTGGCTGCCATAGATTACTTAATAATTAAAACAAAACAAGACTTCTACCAAGACTTGTTACATCTCTATACTGGATAGAGAGAAAGAACCAAAAACATTCATTTCTTGGTTTGATGTTCCAAATTTCGTTCAAAGATTTTCCAAGAATCAGCAACAAATTTCGTTCAAAGATTTTTCCAAGAATCAGCAACAAATTTCGTTCAAGGCCACAACCAATAAAGCAACGAAAAATGCTCATCTATTTACATCCAGTGGAAAAATCATGTCCAAGAATTATTACAATGGAAAGATGACAAGAATTAAGTTATAAAGAATTCAAGAAAGCTTCATTCTGCTAGTTAATGTGTCCTAGCTAGTATTCTATGGAAACCAACGTATTTCCAGAAAGACAATTCCTATATCAGAATTTCGAAGAAGCAGAAGCAAAGTTCGTTCAATCAACGATGGTTTCCAACGGAATAATTATACGGAGTTGTTCCTACTCCAGGTATGTTAAGGCTAAGTCCTACCTTCATTTTGGCATGATCTCGTCATTACACAAGTTTGATAACGAGGCATAAAGAAAAATTCATGTCACGGAATTTACGTATATTTTTCTAGTTTTGTAAGTTACAATATTCTCCTTATCGGGACTTCATATTCAATTGAGTATTTTCTTCTTCCAGTCAAGAGAGCAGAGAATTTATATATACAGTATTAAAGTATTTTCATTACCATCAAGCTATAATCGATTGGCAGGCCCCTATTGGGCAACCTTTGATCAGATGGTAAGTTATACCGAGCCTATTGTGGCTGAGCGCATATGAGCGAGCCCAGTTGGTCGAGATACATAGCCTAGTATGGCCGAGCGCCTATGAGCGAGCCTACTACGGCAGAGCAGTTATATATATATACCGAGCCTTATAGGGCCGGACAACTATTTTACTTACTATATTGAGAGAGTTGAGTCAGTATCAGCAGGTAAGCATATGTTCATATCATCTTTGACTTCCAATTACTTTCAGTTATTATATTATCAGTTCAGCTTTCAGTATATTGCCTTACATACTCGGTACATTATTTCGTACTGACGTCCCTTTTCTGGGGGCGCTGTATTTCATCTGTGCAAGTTCAGACAGACAAACGGGTAGACCTCCTCATTAGGTGTTGCCCGAGTTCAGCTTGATCGGTAAGCTCCATACCCTTCGGAGTTGCCGGGTCTAGAGCTTTTTGTATATCTTGTATATATATGTATATATATGTTATGAGTAGACTGTGGCCCTGTTCCGATCACAATATATCCATCAGTAGAGGCTCGTAGACATATCCTGTCAGTTAGTGCAGTATGTTGGGCTTGTAGGCCTTTTATGTATATTTTGTTGGTTTGCCAGCTGTAGTAGTTATGACAGCCTTGTCGGCTCAGCATTATATTGATGTTTAGTCAGTATTTGCAAATTGTCTGGCAATGTGGCCTTATATGATCAGAGTCCCTTAGTCGCAAGTTGGTATGCAAGGATAGATAAGGCACCAGGTGCCAGTCTCGCCCCCCAGGTTCGGGTCGTGACAAAAGTGGTATCAGAGCAGTTCTGTCCTAGGGAGTCTACAAGCCGTGTCTAGTAGAGTCTTGTTTATGGGTGTGTCGTACACCACACTTATAAGCAGGAGGCTACAGGGAATTTAGGATTATCACTCTTTCTTCTTACTCTAGATCGTGTGGTAGAGCTCACTTATAAGAATTCAAATTCCGAAATTCTATTTTATTCGTAATAAGACAATGCCTACATCCGGACAGAAGGTTGAGAAGAGAGATAGTTGTGGAAGAGCTGAGTCAGAGGAATTGAATTTTTGTATGATGCCTACGATAAGTAAATACGAGGTCTTTAGCAGATCAAGGGTGTACTGAAAGGTGTAAACTTCCTGATAAGAAGCCTTAAGGCAAGAATGCCTATCCATCTTTATGGTGAAGGAAAATGAGAGATTAAGAAGATAAGTACAAGTTTCATCAAGTAAAAGGAGCAAGGTGAAGAAGGGTACGAGGCGCCCAGTTAATGAAGGTTAACAGCGTTTATAATTGAGGCAGAGGAACATAAGATTTTTGAGTTATATTCAATAGTAACAGAGGTATATACAATTGGTCGCACCCATTCCAGATATGCCCTATGGGGATTAACAGAAGTAGTATAAGAAGATATGCTGGATGAATTGTTTGCGTCAATTGACATTTCCGAAGGATACTGCAAATATGCTAATAGATCTCTTTATAAGACACCCAGATGGTGCACTCTGAAATAGTGCATCCAGATATGAGTACTACAAAGACATGCACTATAAGCCTTGAAGGGATAAATATTACCTTAGTGTGGCTCGCGTCCCTAGTAAAACGAGAACGTTAAGCAACTTGAAGAGCCACTGGATGGAGCAAAGGAAAGCTAAAAGTGAAAGAATGTCGTATTGAAGTTTTCACAAGAAAAGGGATATGCAAAGTTATTAGCAGAGTAATGAGAAGAGAGATAAGGAAGCATTATGAATAAGGTGTGATACATGGATGAAAACGGTAGAGTGTTACAGAACCTATAGTCAAATGAAGAAAGAGACGAAAGGTGATGGGCCTTAAGACAACAAAAGAGTATAGGCCATACAATCATGTCCTCATTTCGAGAAATAAGTTTGCAACTCTAGCATGATTACCAAGAGGAAAAGTTAGACCCCAGAGTAATAGAACCAGTATGGATTGGTGAACAAGATAAACTAAACATGAATTAGGGACTGAGTAACTGATAATAGTCACCGTCATTAGAATTTCAGATTTTGTTCCGCCAATAATAGAATGGGCGACAAAAGAAGATTCATGAGAAATTTAGATAGTGGACATTCAGGAAGACGCTTCCCTACAGCAAGCAATGTGAGCAAAGTTCAGCTTAAGGGACCGGATGTGCCAGTTATACTAAGTTTCACCCTTGTGAGTAAGGAGTTTTGCTATCCTTGGTACGGAAGGATTACCGCAAGGTGAGTAAGGGTCATCGATGATGTGAAAGGATGCCAAAGATGAAAAGGTGAAACATTTATAGGCAGGTCGTCGTAGCTCCAACTCTTAGTACTTCCCTAAAGCGGGGGAATATGGAATGATAAAAGGAAGAATGCGATAAAAAAAATGAGAAAGGGATGAGATTGCACTTATCCAAATGCTACAAATATGCTACGATTCCAGAACATTATGCAAACGCGACGCCAAGGAGAAGAAGTAAGGGTTCCTGCCCGAGATGTTATTGATAATTAAGGAGACAGTGCGAGATGTAAGTTAAGACCAAGGAAATAACCCAAGAGAGATTTCACGAAATATTGACATGAGGATGGGCCAACGAGTAGTTAGTAGTTGATTCAGGAAGAGCCTAGCTATGGCTAGTCAAGAGGATACAGAACAAGACAGCAGGTCGTGCAAGATAAAGATAGTAAAACCCAATATTGTAAATTTAGCCCCGCAGTTATGACATTTTAATACTTGAGAAATATTCAAATAGGAGTTGGGGTAGTTAAAGGTACCGTATGAGTGTTACGGAAATAAAAGATAGTTCCACTGGGAAGACAGTCAAAACTTCAGTTCAGAAGCAGCCGTACGAGCAGATGAGCGTGGAGCTAAGTAACTAAGGATAACTATAAGCGAACACAAACATCAAAAAAATTCTATCGGGAATACGATATAATAAGCTCGCATCTTTACAAGTATCAGAGGATCCTCCCTAAGTACTACTGTTATACCCCACGTTTTCATACGTGAGAGTACGTCGTAAGCCATTGATGTAAGCTCGAAAATGAGATTATATTTGGAAGCAAATAAATTAAGTTATTAATGTTACCTTTGAGCTTATAAATATTTAAGATCATGAATAACGAGTACCAAGAGGGTAGGAAAGATTAGAAGCTAAACCAATTGAAAAAAATAAGTTTCGTCGAAAGTCCACAAGTTTGGAATGTTATAACATGTGCTTTGGGGTGAGACTAGAGTTCTTAAAATGATAAGGAGGTTATGCTATAAGTTAATTTAGTCGTATGATAGTCATTTGCTACGTTTTGAAGGCAAGCAAATTGTGGAACAAGAGTTGGCAAAGGTCATCACAAGTTACATTCATAATTTTGCTGAAAATTAGGTCAAATGTAGATGAGCTTTTCTCCAAATATACTTAGAATTATGGGGTGATCTACCTACCAAATTGAATATCTACGAGTCTAGTTTCTAACGCATTAAACCGTTTATCGATACGATATCGGAGTAGAGAGATATTCGCGTTTTTGCGAGACTGCGCAAGCAGCTCCCAATGGGACCCACTTAGGCGATGGTCGACCTACTTCACTATATAAACGATTGGGACGCCTATTTTTAACTCATTTAGAACTCAACTTCGTCTCCAAACTTCTCCTAACCCTTCTAGACAGATAACACAAGGGTTTGAAGTGATTCCAAAGTGATTACACCATATTTCAACATCATAACTTAGTTCTAGAGAAGAACAACACCTCTTTGAGGTTGTGTTGTCATTGAGGATTGTTGTGGGCTGTGTTTTGCTGAATTTCCAAGCTGTTGCTACTGGCTAAGGTGGGTATAACAGCCTACTAATTGTGCTTAAGCTTGTTTGTATGTTGGTTAAGTTGTTAGGATGATAAACTACAAGATAGTACTTGGATTAGCTTAAGTCACTTTTATGGTATTGTATTGCTATTGAGGGTTGTTGTGAGCTGAATATAACTTGGATTTTGACTTGAAGTTACTGTAGGAGGTGTGTGTATTGTGTTCTTTCATGTGCTTAAGGTTATCTTGATGTTGATTAAGTTAAATGGATAGAGTAGACATGAGCTAGTGAATAAAGTTACTAATTGAAGATAGTAGGAGTTGAGGATTGTTTCCTTTGTTATAAATATATGGTATAAGGATGGAATCATTGATGAATGACTTCATTATCATGTTAATGATACTGTTAAATTAATCTAAGAAGTCTATAAGGGGTGATATGGGTTATACGGATTCCAATCGGAGCTTGCCGCTCGTCATGAAGTAGTTGTGACTTGTTGTTGTTATATGGTGTCTTGTTATTGATATTTATAGGTTGTTGGACTTACCTGGCTGTTGTTGTTGGTATATGGTATTGGAGGAGGCCCTTGTTACAAGGGAGATGCTGCCCGAATTTACGTAGACGAGCTACTAGCTTAAGTTACAGACTTAGCCTTTGCTCAACACTGATTTTGAATCTCCTTATGTTATGATAGATCGAGTTGACTTGTTTGAAGAGTTGCTTGGAAGGTATTAAGGACTCAACATGTTTAAGGTATGTTCAGTCACTTACTTCTTTCTTTTGTCATGATCTAAAGTGACATGAACATAAACGATACGCTAATTCATAACGGATCTACACCTAGGAACTAAGGTTGTCCATGTTGTTCTTTCCTTATAAAGTTATTCGAAGCGTGTATGATCCTTGAATCTTACGAAGGTTCATATTGAGGGTATTGATGTCCATACTGTTAATAGAAGGTGCAACGAGCTTAAGTCACTCCGAAAGGTTTAGACCGTGATTCCATGAGTCTAGCATGCATTATATATAGTATCTATTTTACTCTACCGAGCCGCGCTATAGTCGGTCGGGTACGACACCTATTGTGCAACCACTGATTAGTTGGGTTTACCGAGCTCCACGTGGTCAGGTACGATTCTACCGAGCCTTATGATGGCTGGGTACGTTTTTACCGAGTCCTCTTTGAGGCCGGGTACGGTATGATGATGATGATGCCCACAAAGGCGTATGTTTTTAGAAGTTTATGTATATGTATGTATGTATTTTGCATTTCATGTCAGTAGCCCCCAGAGGCACTCAGATGTGACATGTTGTATCTCCTCTATCTCTCTTTATATTACTGTTCTTGTTTATGTTTTCTTGCCTTATATACTCGGTACTTTATTCGTACTGACGTCCCTTTTGCTTGGGGACTCTGCGTTTCATGCCCGCAGGTCCCGATAGACAAGTTGACATTCCTCCTAGTAGGCTATCAGCTCAGCGAAAGGTGTTGGTGCACTCCACTTGCTCCGGAGTTGCCTATTTGGTCAGTATAATTTGGACATGTATTGATTGGTATGGCGGGCCCTGTCCCGACGTTTATGATTTTATGTACTCTTAGAGGCTTGTAGATAGATGTCAGGTGTATGGATACTTGTATGGCCTTGTCGGCCTATGTTTTGAGTTTACAAATGGTCATGTCGACCTTATAAGCCCGTAAGTCACATGTATAAGTTTGTATATCATGTTGGGTCTTCATATGTTGAGTATTCCCTTATGTTTTATTCTTTTTATATCATGACGGGTTTTCTAGCTCATTTACCCATGATAGTATGATAAGAAAGATATGTTACGTTGGTACTCGGTTGAGTAAGGCACCGGGTGCCCGTCACGGCCCTTCGGTTTGGGTCGTGACAACTACAGTGAAGGACTAGCTGAGGAAATGAGGAAGAAGGCTTTAACCTAAGCACAGTGACCTAAAGAGGAAATGGTCTTGTAACAACAGTTTCACAACAACATTGTACGTCCTCCATAAGAAAGAGGAATCTACCGTGGCTAGTGAACGGGAAGTAAAAATCAAAAGAAATATTCGAAGATTATATGAGTTGTACGGAAATTCCGGCATGCGTGGAAGCTAAAATAAGCAAAGTATACACGCAAAAAGATCAGGAAAGGTAATAGCTTACATTAAAAGAAAGCTGAGAAAGAATGAAAGGAATTATTTGATCAATGATCCCGAGTTGGTGACGTTATGAAGGCACTTAAGAGTTTGGATTTTTATACAGCAGCATATATGTTAACAATCATACAGCCATAAAAGATTTCGGTATAAGTTAAAAGAAATAATTGAGCCCAGGTCATTGACAAAGGAATGAATTGTTAGAAGATTGTGTCATGTATATTCCGTAGCATCCATGGAGGGCTAAAGTAATAACTAATACCATGAGCCGCACATTGGAAGATAACTTAAGCCAGCATAAAGGCCGATCAGAAGAAGAAGGAAACTAAAAAGTTACATCAACAAAGTAAATCCGGAATCTGATTATTGGACCCAGAAGTTATAGGAATCATGATTGAGAACATAGCAGAATCACTCTTAATATTAGAGGTGCAAGAGAGATAGCACAACAACTATGTTCTATAACGGCTCTACGATAAAGCTAGTTAGAAGGGTACCGGTCTCATAAGAAGTCAGTATGAAACTCCCACGAGATTGTGTATGTACCAGCGGTGCAAGTATTATAATAGAGCTTCAAATTATGGACGTGAATTACACCAAGGTGGAAGGGAGGTCATGAGAGAGATAGAAGATACGATGCGAGATTTTAAGTAAAATGCTCAGCCTTATGCAAATAGGGAGGCAGGGCTTAGCCTCATGCAAGATTTGAGACTGGGCTTAGTCTCATGCAATGGGCAAATAGCATATAGGAGCAGAATATTTCTTAGTTGGAGATATATTTGCGCTTGGCGGTTTGGTTGTTATGAAGGTAATGATTTTAAGGCGCACGTACTTGTGGTTATTCCTTGTCCCTACACCCAAAGAAAAATCGTGAGTTTTGTGGGGCAGGTTGGTTCATGTCTTTGTCTGCTTGTTTTGCTTTGCTTTGCTATGGAGATCCTGTTCGAGTTACCCTAGGTAACACCTGGCTGCCATAGAAATAAAGTTTTCGAAAAATATGCACTTATTTGATGAAATAGAGTTATTTTAGAAAACATAGTGGTATATAATATCAAGTAAATTAGATGAACTAATGACTTCGACAATTTTAGAGACATTGCGGCTTCTTTGCATTAGAATTTTGAGGGTCCCTCTCAAAATTCTGCCCCAGTTTAGTAAGTGATCCTTTTCAGCCATTCTGCATGTAACGAAGTTTGTTGGACCTGCTCCAGAATTTTGAGAATCCTTCTCAAAATTCTGCCCCAGTTACTTAACCGATTCTCTGACCGTCTTACATATGATGACGTCGGCTGGACTTGCTCCGGAATGTTGAGGGTCCTCCTCAAAATTTTGCCCCGCTTTTTGTTTCTGGGAAAATGAAGATTTTATTAAGATGTGACCGAACCCACAGGGCTGCCTACGTATCCCCTCTTAACGGGAATCAGGTCAAGCGTAGTTCAGTTACATCAGACGAATAAATGTAAACAATCTAAACATAGTATCTCTTGACTGCGTCCAAATTGATAGGCTTTGGCCAAACTTCTCCGTCCATTTCTGCAAGTATGAGTGCTCCTCCTGTTAGTACCCTGTGAACCATGTAAGGACTTTGCCAATTAGGTGAAAATTTCCCTTTGGCTTCATCTTGATGTGGAAAGATATGCTTCAACACCAGCTTCCCCGGTGTGAACTATCTTGGTTTGACCTTTTTGTTGAAAGCTCTGGACATTCTATTCTGATAAAGCTGACCATGACACACTGCATTCATCCTTTTTCCGTCTATGAGGGCTAATTTCTCATAGCGGCTCATTATCCATTCTGCATCACTGAGTTCGGCTTATTGTATGATCCTCAAAGAAGGAATTTCTACCTCGGTGGGAATGATAGCTTCCGTACTATAAACCAGCAAATAGGGAGTTGCCCCGGTTGATGTACGGACTGTGGTATGGTATTCCAATAAGGCAAATGGTAACTTCTCGTGCCGTTGCTTGTAATTAATCTTGTGAGCCACTATGGATGTGCTCAAACCAGTCACATCATCATAAGACCATGCAAAGATGTCTTCATACTCTTTTAGGAACTAAATGTATTCTTTTTCTCTGACGGTGACAGGTGAATACTTATGCAATTTTGTTTGATGGTTTCAGAATCTCCCAGATTGACCGTCTCGGTTTCGTCCAGGTTGGACTTAGGCTTATTCTCAAAATTCTCGACTTCTTTGATAACTTCCTCAGGTATCTCATCTTCTTCTTTCGAGTCACTATCCTTATGTTGTGTTGTCTCATTACATGTCACAGTCGTTGGTTCATCAAGATAAGAAATAATAATGCTGTAGAGGAAAAATGTAAAAGATAATAATAAATACTAAAATAACAATACATTAATTAAATCTCGAAAACATCAAAATAGGTACGGCTCAATGACTCGAGCAATTATTTCAAACAAATTGCGTCTTAAAAAAAATACTGGAAATATCTTAAATGCTTAAAATGGCTTTTAAAAACAGATCATGCTAATTGCCAGACTACCTAGGAACTCGACGGGCCCAGGATGGTGAGGCAGTCCAATTCTTGAGAACAGCTCCTTTCTCCATGGTCTAAATGGTGAGGTCTTCTTCCTCCTCCTCCTCAACTATTGCATTGCAGTCCATGTGTTCATCATCCAGAAACAGATTTCTCAGGCCATCTAAAGCCTCATCTTCTTCAGATCCCCATATCACGTTAGTCTGCTGAAATGTTTGATACAGATGCGGTATCTACTGTTCAAGAGGGTAATAGGGGCCACGCTATGGCGGCGACCAATCATCGTACTCTTGCCGGGTGTACTGATACCCAAGTCCAAAGGTGGTACCGTGATGTTTTGGTTGTATTGGCGTAGTGATACCCTGGAGATTCTTACCGAGACCTTTACCGAGTTCATACCCTGACCATGCCAGTATGCTTTCAGTTTTGCTGCTCCACCATTTATCTTTCTCAATTGCATTGACACGCTCGATACGGTGATAAGTTTCTCCACCCAACTTTCTTCTATTCTCAACAACCGGGACGGTTTGACTGGTGTAAATGGGATTACTTCGATCTCCAAGAATGATTACCTCCTGATGGTTCCATTCAAATTTCACGTCCTGTTGTAGCATAGAAGCCACAACTCCAGCGGCATGTATCCAAGGTCGTCCCAGTAAAAGGTTGTACGTAGCAGATATGTCCAATACCTGAAACTCAACATCAAACCAAGTCGGGCCCATCTGCAAACAAAGGTTAATTTCCACAATTGTGGCCCTTTGAGACCCATCAAATGCCTTTACATTCATACTCCCTGCTCGTATCTCATGGAAATTTTTATCCAACCTTTTCAGCATAGTCAACGGACAAATTTTGAGGCTTGAACCCCCATCTATTAGGACTCTGGAGATGAATTTGTCCTCAAACTGTACTGTGATGTGTATTGCTCTGTTGTGACTTAGTCCTTCAGGTGGTAATTCATCTTCGTGAAAGGTGATCTTGTGGCTTTCCAATACTTGCCCTACCAAGTTGGCCATTTCTCCACCAGTGATGTTGTTGGGAACATAAGCTTCATTCAACACTCATTAACGCCTTCCTATGCGTCTCAGAATTCTGTAGCAACGACAGAATGGAAATCTGAGCATGGGTTTTGTTTAGATGATCAACAACAGAGTATTCTCTTGCATGTACTTTTCTCCAGAGATCATCTGGACCAGTTTCAATGATGGGTTGTTTGGCAGTAGCTTCCTTGCTTGTTCCTCCCAAATTTTCAAGTGTATAGATTCTTCTAGTTCTGGTCATCCCCTGTGTAGCACCAGACTCTTCCATTTTTGCTTTTCCTTTTCTCCTAGCTTCGGCAACATAATCCCAAGGTATGGTGTTGGAATTGAAGGGTGGTGTGGAAGCTACCGTCACAGTGAAGGGTGCGGCTACTTCTACTTCAAATGGAGTAGGTGTAGTCGAAGGTGCTGTCACTTCAATTTCAAACAGAACTGATGCGGCCACTTCGACTTCGACCTGTGGTTGTATTTGCACCATAATAGGAGTGAGTGTGACTGCAGGCTTCTGAGGGTCGTCACCTTCCCGAATAAGCCCGATTGATCCTTCAGGATACCATTCTTCATCAGTTTCTATCACATTTACTCCTTCACCCCTATGATCTGGGAGGGGATTGTTGTGAACATTTGGTGCGGCTTCCTTTGCTTGTATGACTTTGGTACCAATCAAGGTTTGAATCTTGTCTTTCAGAGTGCGGCATTCATCAATAGTATGCCCCTTCATGCCGGAATGGTACACATATGTTTTGTTCGGGTTGACCTATTGGGAGGAGTTTTCCATGGCAACAATAGGAATAGGGGTGACATATCCGGCAACCTTCAGTCTTTCATATAGCTGGTCGATGGGCTCAGCAATAGGGGTGTATTGTCTGGGCTGCCTGCGATCGAAATTGGGTCTGGGTTTTGATAAGTTTGACGGGTTGGAGGTGAATGGTAATAGGCTGGCTGGGTGTTATAAGTGTGGCAGGTGGTAGCGGATTGAGGATATCTGGGAGGTGAAGGTTGGTATGTGGGTGGTGGTGTTTGGTATGTGAGTGGGGATTTTGGACCTTGGGCTACCATCACTGCCCTTACTTCCTTCTTCTTTGATATACCCCCTGACTGTAATGCTTTGTTCGTAGCCTGTAATGCCTCAAAATTAGTTACCACCCCGCTCTTGATCCCTTCTTTAATCCTTTCCCCGAGTTTGATGATGTCAGAAAATTTGTGATTTTCGGTGACCATTAACCTTTCATAGTATTGTGGATCCTGGGCCCTGACGAAGAATTTGTTCATCTGCTCCTCTTCCAATGCCGGCCTAACCTTTGAAGCTTCTGACCTCCATCGAGTAGCATACTCGTAGAAAGTTTTCGTTGGTTTCTTCTTGAGGTTCTGAATGTAGTAGATGTCCGGTGCATTCTTTATATTAAACCTGAATCGGTCCATGAAGTCCGATGCCATGCTTACCCAATTAACCCACTTCTTCGAATTTTGACGGATATACCAAGATAGGGCGTCTCCAGTGAGTCTCCTCATGAATACTTTCATGCGAATTCTTTCGTCTTTCCCAACTCCCATGAGCTTATCACAGTACGTCCTCAAATGTACCTTTGGGCCACCTCTTCCGTCGAACATCTCGAACTTGGGAGGTTTGTAACCCTCTGGCAGTTCTACGTCTGGCTGAATGCATAGATCCTCATAATTCAGACCCTCAATTCCTTTGCCTCCTTCAACACCCTGGACGCGGCTTGTGAGCTTCTTGATCTCCTCCGCCATATTCTTAATGAGCAGGTCCTTCTCGGTGGATTCTGGAGTGTATGAGATTGGCTGAGTAGAGTGGGGTAAGGTTTCTACATATATGGGATTATTTTGGCGGGTGCCGGGGGTTGGAGTATAGTGGTGATCATTAGTTAAATTTTACAGATCAGGGATAGGTTGTTGGGTATTCTGAGGAGTATGGTAAGTGGTTTGTGGGTATTGAGTCGGGAGATGTTGGTGTTGAGGAGGTGTAGGTGCTGGTGGAGGATTAGGATTTTGGGGAGGTGTTGCGTATTGATGGGGTGCGGGAGGATTTTGTGGACGTTGGTTTGGTGTGTTTTGAGGAGGTGCTGGGTATTGAGCATTTTGCTTAATATTTGGGACGTTTAGGGTGAGGGAGAGGTTTGCCAAGTTGCGGACCTTCTCAAGTTCCCCTTGCAATTCCAGTATTTTCTGTTCCAATCGTAGGACCAAATCATTCTGGGCCGGAGTACTCCGACCGTCTGAAGTTTCAACATTTTCCAAGCGCGCAACATTTTCTTTCCGGATACCACTCATATCATCCATCTTAGCTTTTTCCTTGCCTTTCGGATTACTTGGAGGAGGAGGAGGTGGAGGGCCTCTAGATCTGGTGTGATATGCTGACGATGCCAGTATGTGCGAACCAATCTTAGGGGACGGGAATAATCAAAATAAAGAAAAATACAAAAGGTAAACAAGTCAGTAAGGTTTCTGAAAGTATCTGCAGTATTTAAACACGTTTGCAGGAATATAAATTCGCGTCCTAAATTGGGGAACCTCATTGTGCCCGAGGTAAGCCTAGCGACAAGTAGATTTTGAGAGATTTAATGCCGATAAATGCCTCATTTCATTAATGTAATAAATAAAACGAATCTAAAAACGACAATAAAAAATGAGTTACTGATGGCATCTGCCTTATTACATTCGAATTCCAAAATGATAAAAAAACAGATAAACCTAATCTACTTGGTCCCAGAGGGACCTTCTCCATATTTGACCTTCTTGGCCCTGTGATCAGATTCCCTAGGTCGTGCATGTCCAACAGCAAGTATGCCCTCGCTAGTTGTCCTCCTTCGTTGCCCTGCACATTCTGACAGTCTACGACCCTTTTCCTCATCTTTCCTTCCAGATCCATTAGACCCTGCTTCAAGTATTCCAGCCTTTCTGTCGATCTTGTAGCCATTTCCTTCCATTCATTAATTGACTCCATGTAGAACTTGTGTTGTTCCAAATGTCTGGCTTCGGATTCAAGTACTCTTTTGCGTAGCCTCTCATATTTCATATGTGCTCCAGCAGCTTCATCTATGACCCTGTTTCCTTGACCAACCCTTGGTTCGACTATTCTTGCTATGTTATCTTCTAACCATGATGGGTAGAAGTACACATGACCTGCGTGATATCAATGTGGCTCGATGGTATCCTTTTCCACGATAATCTTCAAGTGCCACATGTGCTGGGCCTCACATTTGTATGGAATGGCATCATCCTGAAAATCGGCTCTGTAATGACTCATTTTAGAGACTCGTGGTATGACTTGTTTTCTACCAGCTTGTCTCATGACCCTGATAGGGACATAGGGATGTACTCCCCTTAACACAATCAAAACCAAATGCGGAACATCCCTGGATCTGATGATGAATTCATTAGTAGGGAACCACTCGAACATCCAGTGAACCTTGTCCTCGGTCAAATTGCTGAAAAACTATTCCCATTGTGTAGCATTCTCTGGCTGTGCAAACCTGTCTGGGATAAAGGTCATTATTTTTGGATGGTGGAAAGCTATGTGATCATTCCATGGTCTCCGTGGAAACTCTTGGTGGTATTGGCCCCTCTAAAGATGTTCTAACAACCAAATCTGCAACAACAAGTTACAACCCTCAAAATGTTTGAACCCTTTATTACAACGATCCAGAGCCTGGTATATTTTTGCAACAATCATCGGAACAATAGTGTATGTTTGTCCCTCAATTCCTTCCATTAAAGCTTTGGTTACCATGGCCAACCTGGTTTGAATTCTGTCCCCGTGGCTTGGAAACACTATCATACCCAGAAAGCAGACGATGAATACAAAACCCTATGATGAGTCCAACCCATGGAAGTGATGGAGAATTCATCATGAAAGATTCGGTAAAATTTGCTGTGTCCATAACGTTCATAGAGGAAGTCGAAGGGTATGTAGGACTTCTTCAGGCATGCCAAGTCATCATTCTTTCTCAGACCCATCATCTTCAGAAACCCCCTGGTAGTGCGGTTTTCCGGTACTAGTAAACCGGGACTATCCCATGGTAATCCAGCAAATCCTCCTGTTTCCTCCAAAAGAGGAGTCATTTCTATATTGTCAAAACGGAATACAACCCTTTCTCCGTCCCAGAACATAGTAGAAGCCTCGATCAGCATGTTGTTTGGTTGGATGTCCAATAAGGAGGGTAGATTTCCAAGAACCCTTTTCACGTGATTTTTGTCGCTTGGCGAAAGGTTTTCCCTCCAATCAAACAATAATGGTGGTATACTTCGGACCACGCCGAACCTGGGGACTTCGTGCCTCATTTTCTGCAAAATAAATAGAGTTAGACCCTTGCCCCCTCCGGATTCGACTACTTACACATTAACGATTAGCATGTCGGCATTTATCTCTCCAAATAATGCACATATCGTGGTTGCGCCTGTTGGGATTATGGAAATCCCGGTGGATTTTGGACAAGGTTTTTCTTAGAGGTTATTATGCGACAGCATATTAACCCAGGCTAGGTTTGATCATGATGCATGTACAGTTATATCAGAGTAAGGTTTCTGTAAAAGTCTAGACTGGTACCCTCAAGTGGACAAACTGAGAGGGAAAGGCACGGAACCGTCGACTGCACCGCTGATCGACTAGTTTTACAGCAAATAAGCCTTTCCAAATTTAAAAGGGTGATTTTAGGAAGAGCGCGGACACTCATAAAGCACCGCTTTGGTATTAGTACGCACGGGTGAAATGTGATGTTGAGCATGCATTATGCAAGAAACAACACATTGTCAAGTATTTTCACATGTTTGAAAATAAATGTAGTATTGAATGAACGTAAAGACATAAAGGAAGGAAAAAAAAACAGGGAAGAAATTAGTTCGCGAAATGAAGGAATTGTAATAAAGCAAATAAAGGGGGTAAGGATTGGGGAGAGACATGATATAGCAAAATTGAAAGTCGGGAACATGATTAGGAATTAAGGGGAAACACACGAAGAATTGCATGTGAGTTCATGTAAAAGGGAAATAGGGAAAAGGATGTGCATGTGGCAAATAAGAGCAAAATAACAAACATATGCTTATCGGGAAAGACTAATTCATGTCAAAGTTACCAAGGGCCTCAGGGACCCAGGGAAATGCTCACACCAGAACCACATACATAGAAATGTTTTAAAAGTGATTAGGAACCAGTTCCCAGTGCGTCAGAGTTTACATGTAACGACCCGGCCGGTTGTTTTAAGAATTTACGCCCTGATCCCCTATTAACTGCATTCCCCGTATTTGTTTCTGCTATTGTGAGTTACCGGGAGGATTTATTTGGAGTTTCGGAGAGTTTGGGACACTTAGTCCCTAAATGAGAGTTTGAGTTTTAAAATTTGGATCGTAGTCGGAACAGTATGAGGACGGCCTCGAAATGGAATTCTGTTGGTTGCGTTAGCTTTGTTGGGTGATTTCGGGTTTAGGAGTGTGTCCGGATTGTGTTTCGGAGGTCCGTAGCTTATTTAGGCTTGAAATACCGAAAGTTAAATTTTTGAAGTTTCCGGTTCGATAGTGACATTTTGATCTAAGAGTCGGAATGGAATTTTGGAAGTTGGAGTAGCTCCGTAGTGTTGAATGTGACGTGTGTGCAAAATTTCAGGTCATTCGGACGAGGTTTGATGGACTTTTTGATCGAAAGCGTAATTCGGAAGTTTTTTGAATTCTTAGGCTTGAATTCGATGATGATTTGGTGTTTCGACGTTGTTTGAGGTATTTTGAAGATTGGTATAAGTTTGGGTAGTGGTATATGACTTGTTCGTGCTGTTGGTTGAGGTCCGAGGGGCCTCGGGGTGATTTCGGATGGTTGACAAAAAGTTAGGAAATTGGGAGTTGCAGCTGAAGTTTATAGCTGCCGTCATAATCGCATCTGCGGTCAGGAAGCCACATGTGCGACTCCTGCAGATGCGCAAGCCGCAGAAGCGGCCAAGAGGGAGTCAGGCGGAGCCGCAAGAGCGGGCTTAAGGACGCATCTGCGATGGCGCAGGTGCAATAGTGTGACCGCAGGTACGGTCCAAACCGTTAAGTGAAAATCCGCAGGTGCGGTAGTTTTGGCCGCAGAAGCGTACCCGCAGAAGCGGTAATTGGACCGCAAATGCGGTTTTGCTGGGTCAGAACATATTTATTTCGCCCTTCGTGAATTTTTACTATTTTTCACCTCTTTTCAACGGGAAGAAGCTTTGGGGAGCATTTTCAAGGCGGATTTTTAGAGGGATTCATTGAGGTAAGGTCCTTGGTTCCTAAAACTCATTCCTATGGTGTTATTTCATTGATTAGGCTTGAAATTTATGGAAATTGTGGGTAAATATTGAAGAAACTAAGGCTTGGTTAATTGGAGAGTTTAAGTGGTGATTTGAGGGACCATTTTAGGTCCGATTTTGGTACTCTTGGTATGACTGAACTCGTGAGAGTGTGAGGATTCCGAATTTGTAAATTTTACCCGATTTCGAGATGTGGGCCCGAGGGGCGTTTTGGTCATTTTTCCTAATTCCGCGTATTTGCTTAGAATTTAATTAGTTGAATTAGTTACTTGAAGTGTTCTTTACATTATGCAATTTATTTGAATAGATTCGGGCCATTTGGAGTCGAGTACTCGTGGCAAGAGCGTGGTTTCGGATTGATTTGAGCTGGTTCGAGGTAAGTGGCTTGCCTAACCTTGTGTGGGGGAAACTCCCCTTAGGATTTGGTATTGTTGATATTTGAAATGCCTTGTATGTGAGGTGACGAGTGCATACTTGTGCTACTTGTTGAAAATTCGGTTTTCATTAAGTAACTAATATTGTATTTCCTTTCCTGTTTATACTACTTACAATTTAAGCCTGCTGTTAGCTTAGGGAACCTTGTCTAATCGACTTAATTGCTTATTTGCTCAACTGCCTTATTTGAATTTTGTGCAGCATGCTAGGTTAGAAATACCTGTTTTACCTTGGTGTAAAATTTGATTGAATTGAGTATTCTTCGTGTTGCTACTGTGTGTTTACTTTGGGACTACGGGACGGTATCCTGGGAGATCCCCCTGTATGTTTACTTTGGGACTACGGAATTGTATTTCGGGAGATCCCCCTGCACTTTTATATTGGAACTACAGGACTGCACCCGGTAAATTTCCCCCAGTACTGGATATTTACATTTGGGACTACGGATCGGGATTCCGGAAGATCCCCGTGCACTATGAGTTGGACTACGCGACGGTATCCTGGGAGATCTACTGGATAATTATATTTGGGACTACAGGACGGTATCCTGGGATATCCCCGGTTGTTATCTCTGTGTGAGCTGTATTCCTTTCCGTGATTATTTTTTCTCTGTTATAACTGTTGTTGTTCTTTCTATCCTGTGTTATTTCTTACTGTTGCACTTAACTATACTGTCTTATTCTACACTGCTATACCTTGTATTTCATTTAACCTCAGTAGGGCCCTGACCTTCCTCGTCACTACCCGATCGAGGTTAGGCTTGGCACTTACTGAGTACCGTTGTGGTGTACTCATGCCCTTTCTGCGCATGTTTTTCATGTGTAGATCCAGGTACTCTCACTCAGTCTTATCACTCTTGAGGCAAGGCGCTTTTGTAGAGACTTCGAGGTATATTTGCCGCGTCCGCGGACCGGAGTCCCTTTCTATTCTCTGTACTGGTTTAGCCCTTCTGTATTTTCCTTGTTGATAGACATTTCTGGAGTTAAAGCTTTTTATGTATCTCTTAGCTTGTGATTCATGGGATTTTGGGTTTTGGGAATTGTTCAGTTTTTGAGATCTTGTATTGGTATATGCCGAACGACATCATAAACACTTCTACATTTGTTTATCTTCAGTTTTTATTAGTTTTCCGCATTTTTGTTCCTTTTTCCGAAATTGTTAGGCTTACCTAGTCGTAGAGACAAGGTGCCATCACGACAGTTCACGGAGGGCAAACTTGGGTCGTGACAAGTTGGTATCAGAGCCCTAGGTTCATAGGAGTCATGAATCACAAGCCGGTTTATTAGAGTCTCGCGGATCGATGCGGAGACGTCTGTACTTATCTACGAGAGTCTATGTAACTGTTAGGAAAGTTCCACTTCATTTGATTTCCTTGTCGTGCGAGACTTTTGATATCACAATTCTAAACCTCTGTCTTCTATTCTCTCACAGATGGTGAGCACACGTGCCAACGAGATGATCAGGCACCCGCACCCCCTACTGGAGCCGTCAGAGGCCGGGGCCGGGGTAGAGGCCGAGGGCGCGCACGTGGTGCAGCCAGAGCACCCGTGCGAGCTGCCACGGAGGTGCCATCGGCAGCTCCAACTGGAGTCCAAACACCTGATACGCCTACTGCTACTACTACTCCAGCACTCCAGGAGACTCTGGCACAGTTTCTGACTTTGTACACCACTCTAGCTCAGGCAGGGTTGCTTCCCATTGCTGCAGCTACATCCCAGGCCGGGGGAGGAGCACAGACTCCCGCCGCCCACACTCCTGAGCAGCGAGTGCATGTTAATCAGGTGCCAGAGATTATTCCTGTATAACCGGCAGCCCTAGCTCAGCCCGAGGAGAGGGCAGTAGCTTCAGAGGAGGAGCAGTAGAGGCTTGAGAGGTTCAAGAAGTATCAGCCTCCTACATTCAGCGGACTAGCCTCAGATGATGCTCTTGGATTTCTAGAGGAGTGCTACCGTATCCTCCGTACCATGGGTATATCAGGATCGAGCGGGGTTTCCTTCACTACCTTCCAGCTTCGAGGTGCCACCTATCAGTAGTGGCGTGCTTATGAGTTAGACAGTCCGGATGAGGCAGCTTCCATGACTTGGGCTCAGTTTTCAGATATGTTCACGAGAGAGTACGTTCCCCAGAGTCTCAGGGACGCTTGGCGCGCAGAGTTTGAGCATTTGTGCCAGGGTAATATGACTATCTCGGAGTATGCTGTCCGTTTCACCGACTTGGCTTGACATGCACCAGCTTTGGTTTCTACTGTTCGCGAGAAGGTTCGCCGGTTTATTGAGGGGCTTATTCCCAGCATCAGGTCTAGCATGGCTCGTGAGTTGGAGATGGATATTTCTTATCAACAGGTGGTGAGCATTGCTAGGAGGATTGAGGGCATGCATGCTAGGGATAAAGAGGAGAGGGAGGCCAAGAGGTCTCGAGAGTCGGGCCATTATTCTGGTGCTCGTGCCCCAGCTGTAGGTCGTCATGGTAGGGGTTATATGAGTCGCCCTATTCATTCAGCTCATCCAGCAGCCACTGGTATTCCAGCTCCTCCCAGACCTCAGAAGCCTTATTATGCGCCATCAGTATCTAGTGCGCCTCCTGCACGGGGTGCTTCTAGTGGTCAGTCCAGCAGACCTGGCCCAAGCTAGTCACAGCCGCCATGTCCTCCCAGAGCTTGCTTTGAGTGTGGTGACACACACCATATGGTGAGGGATTGCCCCAGACTTAGGAGGGGTGCACCTCCACAGACTTCTCAGCCACAGCATGCCTCGTAGAGTTCTCAAGCTATGATCACAGCACCAGTTGCTACCCCACCTGCTCAGCCAGCTAGAGGTGGAGGTCGGGGAGGTAGAAGTCACCCTCGAGGGGGAGGCCAGGCCAGATACTATGCCCTTCCTGCCCGTACTGAGGTTGTTGCCTCCGATTCTGTCATTACAGGTACTATCCTGGTCTGTCATAGAGATGCATCGGTTCTATTCGATCCAGGCTCCACTTATTCTTATGTGTCCTCTTATTTTGCCCCATATTTGGGCGTATCTCGGGATTCTTTGAGTTCTCCTCTTTATGTTTCTACTCCTATTGGAGATTCTCTTGTTGCGGACCACGTTTATCAGTCGTGTTTGATTGCTCTTAGTGGTTTTGAGACAAGAGCCGATTTGTTATTGCTTAGCATGGTAGACTTTGATATCATTCTGGGCATAGACTGGTTGTTGCCCCATTATGCTATTCTTGATTGTCACGCGAAAACCGTGATGCTGGCTATGCTAGGTATACCACGAGTAGAGTAGAGGGGTACCTTAGATCATACTTCCAGCAGAGTTATTTCATTCCTTAAGGCTCAGCGTATGGTTGAGAAGGGGTGTGACGCGTATCTAGCTTATGTGAGAGATGTCAGTATTGATACCCCTACAGTTGATTCAGTCCCAGTAGTACGGGATTTCTCTGATGTGTTTCCAGCTGATCTTCTGGGCATGCCGCCCGATAGAGATATTGATTTTGGCATTGATCTGTTGCCGGGTACTCAACCCATTTCTATTCCTCCGTACCGTATGGCTCCTCCTGAGTTGAAGGAGCAGTTATAGGAATTGCTTGATAAGGGTTTCATTCGGCCCAATGTATCACCTTGGGGTGCTTCTATCTTATTTGTGAAGAAGAAGAATGGTTCTATGCGTATGTGTATTGATTATCTCCAGTTGAGCAAGGTTACAGTGAAGAACCGTTATCCTTTGCCTCGTATTGATGACCTGTTTGATCAGTTACAGGGTGCTTGTGTGTTTTCTAAGATTGACTTGCGTTGAGCCTATCATCACTTGAAGATTCGGGAGCCAGATATCCCGAAGACTGCCTTCAGGACTCGGTATGGTCATTACGAGTTCCTTGTTATGTCATTTGGGTTGACCAATGCCCCAGCAACCTTTATGCATTTGATGCACAATGTATTCCGGCCATATCTTGATTCATTCATCATTGTCTTCATTAACGACATTCTGGTATATTCCCGGAGTCGGGAAGATCATGAGCAGCACCTGAGGACAGTGCTCCAGACTTTGAGAGAGAAGAAACTATATGCTAAGTTCTCGAAATGTGAGTTTTGGTTGGATTCCATGGCATTCTTGGGTCACGTGGTTTCGAGTGAGGGTATTCAGGTGGATCCGAAGAAAGTGGAGGCAGTGCAGAGTTGGCCCAGGCCATCCTCAGCTACAGAGATTCGCAGTTTTCTTGGCTTGGCGGGTTATTACCGTCGATTTATTCAGGGGTTTTCATCTATTGCAGTACCTATGACCAGGATGATCCAGAAGGGTGCTCCATTCCAGTGGACGGAAGAGTGTGAGGAGAGCTTTCAGAAGCTCAAGACAGCTTTGACTACAGCCCTAGTTTTGATATTGCCTACCGGTTCGGGGTCTTATACTATCTATTGTGATGCCTCAAGGATTGGCCTCAGAGCGGTATTGATGCAGGATGGTAGGGTGATTGCCTATGCGTCTAGACATTTGAAGGTACATGAGAAGAATTATCCTGTCCATGATCTCGAGTTAGCTGCTATTGTTCACGCCTTGAAGATCTAGCGTCATTATTTATTCGGTGTGCCTTGTGAGATTTATACTGATCGCCAGAGTTTGCAGCATGTGTTCAAGCAGAAGGACCTTAATTTGCGTCAGAGGAGGTGGTTAGAGCTGTTGAAGGACTATGATATCACTATTTTGTATCACTCGGGCAAGGCCAATATGGTGGCTGATGCTTTGAGCAGCCGGGTAGAGAGTTTGGGGAGTTTAGCTTATTTACCAGCAGCAGAGAGGCCCATGGCGATGGATGTTCAGGCCTTAGCCAGCCGGTTTGTGAGGTTGGATCTTTCGGAGCCCAGTCGGGTTCTAGCTTGTGTGGTCACTCGGTCTTCCTTGTTTGATCGTATCCGGGAGCGTCTGTTTGATTACCCTCATTTGCTTGTCCTCAAGGACAAAGTTTTGCATGGCGATGCCAGAGATGTGACCATTGGTGATGACGGGGTATTGAGGATGCAGGGTCGAGTTTGTGTACCCAATATTGATGGGCTTCGAGAGTTAATTCTAGAGGAGGCCCACAGTTCGCGGTACTCCATCCATCCGGGTGCCGCGAAGATATACCAGGATTTGAAACAGCACTATTGGTGGAGATGGATGAAGAAAGATATAGTTGGGTTTGTAGCTCGGTGCCTTAGTTGTCAGCAGGTGAAGTATGAGCACCAGAGATCGGGTGGATTGCTTCAGCAGATAGAGATTCCGGAGTGAAAGTGGGAGCGGATCACCATGGCCTTCGTAGTTGGGCTCCCACGGACTTTGTGGAAGTTCGATGCCATTTGGGATCTTGTGGATCGGCTGACCAAGTCCGCGCATTTCATTCCTGTGTGTACCACCTATTCTTCGGAGCGGTTGACGGAGATTTATATCCGGGAGATTGTCCGTCTGCATGGTATTTCGGTTTCCATCATTTCATATAGAGGCACTCAGTTCACATCGCAGTTCTGGAGGGCCGTACAACATGAGTTAGGTACTCGGGTGGAGTTGAGCACAGCATTTTACCCTCAGACGGACGGGCAGTCCGAGCGCACTATTCAGATTTTTGAGGATATGCTCCGTGCATGTGTGATTGAGTTTGAAGGGTCTTGGGATCAATTCTTTCCATCGGCGGAGTTTGCCTACAACAACAGTTACCAGTCCAGCATTCAGATGGCACCGTATGAGGCTTTATATGGTAGGCGGTGTAGATCCCCGGTGGGTTGGTTTGAACCGGGTGAGGCTAGGTTATTGGGCACAGACTTGGTACAGGATGCTTTGGAGAAAGTCAAGGTAATTCAGGATAGACTCCGTACAGCCCAGTACAGACAGAAGAGCTACGCGGATCGGAAGGTTCGTGATGTTTCCTACATGGTTGGAGAGCGGGTTTTGCTTCGGGTTTCGCCTATGAAGGGCATTATCAGATTTTGGAAGAAAGGGAAGTTGAGTCCGAGGTTTATTGGCCCTTTTGAGATATTGAGCCGTGTTGGGAGGTTGCTTATGAGCTTGCCTTACCTCCCAGCTTGGCAGGAGTCCATCCAGTATTTTATGTTTCGATGCTCCGGAGGTATCACAGTGATCCGTCGCACGTGTTGGATTTTAGTTTAGTCTAATTGGACAAGGATCTATCTTATGTTGAGGAGCTAGTGGTGATATTGGACAGGCAGATTCGAAAGCTGAGGTCAAAGAACATTGCATCAGTGAAGGCTCAGTGGCGGGGTCAGCCGGTCGAGGAGGCAACTTGGGAGACCGAGAAGGATATGCGCAGCCATTACCCTCATCTTTTCACTACTTGAGGTATGTTTCTGTGATCGTTCGAGGAGGATCGAATGTTTAAGGGTGGGAGGATGTACAACCCGGCCGGTCGTTTTAAGAATTTACGCCCCGATCCCCTATTAACTGCATTCCCCGTGTTTGTTTCTGCTATTGTGAGTTGCCGGGAGGATTTATTTGGAGTTTCGAAGAGTTTTGGGACACTTAGTCCCTAAATGAGAGTTTAAGTTTTAAAATTTGTACCGTAGTTGGAACAGTGTGAGGATGGCCTCGGAATGGAATTCCGTTGGTTCCATTAGATCCGTTGGGTGATTTCGGGTTTAGAAGCGTGTTTGGGTTGTGTTTTGGAGGTCCGTAGCTTATTTAGGCTTGAAATGCCGAAAGTTAAATTTTTAAAGTTTCCGGTTCGATAGTGAGATTTTTATCTAAGAGTCGGAATGGAATTCTGGAAGTTGGAGTAGTTCCGTAGTGTTGAATGTGACGTGTGTGCAAAATTTCAGGTCATTCGGACGAGGTTTGATAGACTTTTTGGTAGAAAGCGTAATTCGGAAGTTTTTGGAATTCTTAGGCTTGAATTCTATGATGATTTGGTGTTTCAACGTTGTTTGAGGTGTTTTGAAGATTGGTATAAATTTGGGTAGTGGTATATGACTTGTTCGTGCTGTTGGTTGAGGTCCCGGGGGCCTCGGGGTGATTTCGGATGGTTGACGGAAAGTTAGGAAATTGGGAGTTGCAGCTGAAGTTTATAGCTGCTGTCATAACCGCATCTGCGGTTGGGAAGCCGCAGGTGCGACTCTCGTAGATACGGAAGCAAGCCGCAGAAGCGGCCAAGAAGGAGTCAGGCGGAGCCGCAGGAGCGGGCTTAAGGAAGCATCTGCGATGGCGCAGGTGCGATAGTGTGACGGCAGGTGCAGTCCAGACCGTTAAGTGAAAATCTGCAGGTGCGGTAGTTTTGGCCGCAGAAGCGTACCCGCAGAAGCCGTAATTGGACTGTAGATGCGGTTTTGCTGGGTCAGAACATATATATTTCGCCCTTCGCGAACTTTAGCTGTTTTTCACCTCTTTTCAACGGGAAGAAGCTTTGGGGAGCATTTTCAAGGGGGATTTTCAAAGGGATTCGTTGAGGTAAGGTCCTTGGTTCCTAAAACTCGTTCCTATGGTGTTATTTCATTGATTAGGCTTGAAATTTATGGAAATTGTGGGTAAATATTGAAGAAACTAGAGCTTGGTTAATTGGAGATTTTAAGTGGTGATTTGAGGGACCATTTGAGGTCCGATTTTGGTACTTTTTGTATGGATGAACTCGTGAGAGTGTAAGGATTCCGAATTTGTAAATTTTACCTGATTCCGAGACGTGGGCCCGAGGGGCATTTTGGTTATTTTTCCTAATTTCGCGTATTAGCTTAGAATTTAATTAGTTGAATTAGTTACTTGAAGTGTTATTTACATTATGCAATTTATTTGAATAGATTCGGTCCATTTGGAGTCGAGTACTCGTGGCAAGAGCGTGGTTTCGAGTTGATTTGAGTCGGTTTGCGGTAAGTGGCTTGCCTAACCTTGTGTGGGGGAAACTCCCCTTAGGACGGCGCTAGGGTTTGACAGAAGGAGGGATGAGAGACGAGAGCATATGAGGGCGACAGGTTTGGGATTATGAGGGTTAGGGTTTGGGATAGGTAAATAAAAAGGGGTGTGATGAATGCGGGTCGTTGATCTTAAGAGATCAATGACCGGGATCGAAGGAAGGGGTTTGGGTCGAGTAAAAATGGGTATTGGGTTATGAGGTTTATTTGGTTTGGGCTAGGCGAATGGGGCTAGTGTAACTAGGTAATTGGGCTGGGTAATTGGGTTGGTTTGGGTAGCTTAGGTCCAAAAATTCAATAAAAATTGGGGCTAGATTTTAAATACCCAATTTATTAAACAAAGAATTTATAAAAATAATAAATGAATAACAAAAATATCATTTGTCCACGAAAATGATTTAAAATAATTACTTAACATTAAAAACTGCAATCGTGACTTTAGTTTTGGTGGTTCGCTTTGCTGCCGGGGTGCAACAGCCTTTTGTGACACTTCGAATGGAGTGGTCCGTACGCCCCTCCCAAAATATAAAAAGTCATTTTCTGTATAAATAATGTAATTATGCCTATATATGGGCTATTATTGCAAAAATATGCAATTTTAGCCTAAGGATGCGAAATACAATTGTAATAAGTATATATAAATATTTGAAGCTTAATATGGATATAAAATGATAATAATTAAATATTAAATTATTATAAAATTATTTGTGATGCAATTAATAATTTTTTATATAAAAATACAGGAATAAATTGATTAAAAGCCTTTAAAATTATAGAAAATTATAGAAAAATACTTGGTGATGCTCATGCACTATTTTGGAGGTATATATGTGTATTTGAGAAATATGAGGGAAAAATTGAGTATCAACAAGAATTGAGTTTGTGTTTGGCTAATCTATACTATATTAAAAATACGAAGCCCTATCGAAATATCATTCGCCTTTTCTTTTTACCCTTCGTAAGGATATGATTGTAATTGTAATCACTAATAATTGTCAAGCTTATATACCAGTTATAGACATCACATGAAGTCTCCAGATGACCAAGACATTAAGTGCAATTGCCCAACTTTAAACGCAAAGGAAGCCGGCCTTTCAAAGAGGTGTTGCACGTTGAAATCAATTAGATTGCTTCAATGTTTATGGTTATTAGTTCCTTTTGTACTATCAAAGGATTGTTTTACATAAGACTTGATAACAGGTTCCATGTGCTCTCATTTTTTACACACTTACATTTTGTGAGATCTCCAGACACATGTTGATTTATTTTTGATTATCTTAATAAAAAATACTACTAGGCAACCAGCCTAGTGGTATATTAGCAAAAAAAAAAAGTTTAAGATTAGGTTTTATTGTGCAAAAAGTTCTTAGAGAGAGAAATTAGCTAAAGTGTTTTCTTGCCAAGTCTAACTCATTTCTATACTGTTACAGGTAGACACGCATGATGACTACAGAGTAGCTGCTATAGTGCATACTGGTAAAGGGGGCTAAACTCACTTGCAAGACCTGTCAGGGAACTTGGTATTCTTGATATAGGTTAGTAGCTTCTTTGTTCTATCATACACAATTTAAAATGGACAAAAACAATGCCACATCATCAGCGTGTCAGTCTCTTTATGTTGTGTCTCTTCATCCAAAATGTCTCACCTGCCCTGAACGATACAACACCCCAAGCAAAATTTGCCGCCGTTTCAAAACCGGTCCCTCATCATAAATAAGTCTATCAACATCACAACCCTTCACTTCTAAATTCAAAACATTCTCTTTGTCTTCTCTCTTCTCAATCCACAAACCATTCGAGTACAACTTCACCATGTCTGAAAATCAAGTAACCTCCAGTGAACCCGACAGTTCTCTCAGTGAGTCCACACCAGTTAGAACTCCAGCGGTAGATTCCTCCCCCAACACAACCACCAGTCCAAACCCAAAAGCATAGTCTCCTCCACACTCCATCCCCTCTCCTACCCATTCTGATTCTGTTCCTTATCACAGTCAAGAGAAGATGACTCCGAGCAAGTTTGAGAATGCCTGTCCTCCTCTAGTCTCACTGGTCAAACAGAGTGAACAGGGTGAACAAGGGGACTTTTTTCAAAGAAAAAATTGGAAAACATCAACTCTCTCCATGGATGTGCCCTCTAGGGAAAATCCAGTGATCAGTCATGAAAAGGAGGAGACAACCATGACAGGTTGCGATTCTACAGGCAACACTCCTCCTTCTATTGAAATTTCCATGGAACCACAAGAAGAGGAGGGAATAGAAAATATGCTCTCCATTGCTTTAGAATGGGTTGTTGTAGAGGAAGGTGGAGGAGGGTCTGAGTCTCAGGGGAATAGCCTTAATCTCCAAAAGAAAGGGGAGCACTTGTACCATTTGAACAATCGACCCAAGATAATACTAGTGGGGTCCCAAGTGATGAACCTGATCCATCCGCGGAGGATCCAGGTCAGGGGTCATCTCCCTTGGTCAGTATTGATCCTTCTCCTTCTCCCCACTTCTATGCTGAGCCTCTGAATATGGTGGTGCCTGAGATGAAGTCTGATAGTGAAGAAGACACAGATGATTTAGCGATTGCTTGTTTTATTAGGGCTAGGAGTAAGCCAGTTGCAGCTCCAAAGCCAAGTGCTAAGCGACCCACTACACGGTTGCAGCAAAAGGAGGCTCTGGAGTCTGCTCTTAAGAAGAGTCAAAGGAGCAAGAGAAAGAAAAGGCTAGTAAAGGATGGAAAAGTTATGCATGAAAAGGTCGTCCCTGTGGTAAATATGGATGAGGAAGCAGAAGAAGAACCTAGTTACTTGACCCACAAGTCCTCGAAGCAGAAGCACTCTCACTCTCAATCCAAAAGACACACTTCTACAAGTGTTGAAAGCCTTCCAAGAGTGCTGATGCTGCTTCCAGTGAAAAGTTGATGAAAAATTCTGGTGACAAGACAGTGAAAGAGATTGGTGACAAGTCTAATGATGAAGAAGTGGAAAAATCTGGTGAACATATGAATGAAAAGTTAGTGGAGAAGGGAAAGTCTATTTGCAAGTCAGTAAAAAGAAAAATGGATGATGATGAGGAACCTGGTACCATCAAGAAAGCAAAAGTTGGTGAGTCTCTGAGTTCTGAGAAAAAGAAGTTGAGAAATCAGAAGGTACTGTGGGGCCGCACATTTGCTCGTGACATTCTAGAATTTGCTGGGATGAGACAGTTAGTGGAAATTTGTGATTTTCAACAATGGACTAATTTGTTTGCAAATGATGTTCCCAAAGTATAAGAGGAGAAGGTACGGAGTTTTTATACCGACCTCTTCACAGTAGAGGACGATCAAATTTGTGTGTTGATAAATGGGGTGGACATAGTGATGGACTCTGCCTTATTAGGGTCAATTCTGGGTGTTCCTGCTGAAGGATTGTCGTTTGTTCAGGGTGCCTGCACATCAATCTTCAGAAATGCCATTGTCAAGGACAAGGCAATCCAGCATGGGGAGCAAGTATATAAGAAGGCACTCCTTCCAGTATATCAGTTGCTTTTTGAGATGGTTAACATAATGTTGCTTCCCCGCGCTGAGAGAAGCTCTATTGCGTCCAAAGCTGACCTGGTCCTTATGGAAGCCTTGGATGATTTTACCGCCATCAATTTGCCTGGGATAATGATTGAGCATATGCAGAAGGTGGCAAACCTTAAGGATGGCAATCCTAGGCTACCTTATGGGTTTCTTCTCACAAAGGTCTTCGAGTTCTTCAAAGTGCCTCTGGGACAAGCCAAAGTGGGCACTAAAAAGCAATCCTTCTCTAAGATCACTCTTGAGGAGTGTGAGTGTATTGACAAGGTCGGAGGAGTTGGAAGCACCTCCACTATCTCTCAACTGATAAATGCTCAGAATAGTGCCACAGAGGAGATCCGAAAGTTGAAGGCTAGGAATGCGATCCTTGAGAGTCAGCTCAGTCAGCTATAAGAGACACCTGGTTCAAGTAGTTCTCACAGCTCAAAGGTTGCCCGCCTAACGAAGGAGAATGCTGAGCTCAGAAAACAGGTGGAGGACCTGAAAGAAAGACTGCTCAATGAGCAAATGTCCACGAATGATCGTATGGATCTCGTCCTTCAAACCCTTGCTTCCTCTTCCAAGCCCCCTTCCTCCAGTGTCCCATAAAAAGTGTCCCCTCAGTGTCCAGTTTCCAGTATCCATCTTTTAAGTTGTTTTGGTGATGTTTTTGTTTCTGGTACTTGTTTTTGTTTTGTTTTGAAATTGTGGATGGTAACAATGATTCTGCTCCCGCCTGTAAAGGTCCAAATTTGGTCAATGCAAGTATTTCCCTTTTGCTGTTTATGCTACTGCTTTTTGTTTCTGTTTTCTATGATGTTGTGTGCACACAAGTGACATGAGTTAACCACGCTAGACTTCTTTATGCTGCTTACTTGTTTTGTGCTTTTTTATGATTCTAAAAGAGGGAAGAGAATAATAATGATGTGAATTGAAGGGGAAATACAGATTCAGGGGGAACTCACTGAGATTCCTGGGGAACTCATTGAGGTTCCTGGTGCACTATCAGACTCCTGCATAATTGAATAATAATCAAGGGGGAATGTAGAGATTCAGGGGAAAACTTAAGGTCTTCCTGGTTTACTGTCTGGTTCAGTGTGGCTCTTTCTGGGGTTTTCAATTATGAGTTTGTCATCATAAAAAATGGAGAGTTTGATAGGTTACAAGTACCTTGG
Organism: Nicotiana attenuata; assembly: GCF_001879085.1. NCBI lineage: Eukaryota > Viridiplantae > Streptophyta > Magnoliopsida > Solanales > Solanaceae > Nicotiana > Nicotiana attenuata. The sequence goes on from NC_031999.1 coordinate 48,255,609, forward strand.
TCATAAGTACTTTGTTTTATGTTTTGATGATCTAACAAACTTACTATCCAGAACCAGATAAGGAACCTGTTACACATTCTCATGACCTTAAGATCACAAGGTTCCAGCTTGAGTTATGGTTCAACTCTTCAAAGTAGAAGGAACAGCTGAGGGAACAGTTTCCTACCAGCTCCCGAGGTGACTATACAAAGTCAACTCTCCAGCTGGAATGCCTGCACACGCTACAGTACAGGAACAATGCAGTAGTCAACTTTCTGTGGAAGACTTTTAACCTACCTTGCTTACATCATTGTAAGTGATGTCATACATGTATTAATACAATCAAGGAAGGTAAAACACTTCACTTGAACACTTAGAGATTTCACTCAAGCTCTCACGTGATTATCCAGCAAGCAACTCTCAAGTGCTTCAAGAACAAAGAACAAAATAACTACGGACCAGTTCCCACATCAAGTTATTGTATGTCCTTAGTTGAGTTATAACTTTGTTAATGTTCTTACTTGTAACTCCTACTTAGCTTACTAAGAAGCAGTGCGTAGGAAACCCTTTGTAAATATTAAACCTTTATGTTTGAGTCTTGGCTAGAGTTAGTCAAGTTGTAAAGTCTATGTAATAGAGGTATTACAAAGTGTCTTGTAATAGGTGTGTTACAAGTTAGTGAGGGATTAAGAGGCTAATTCCTAGGTTGCATGAGTTGTAATCTAAAAGTTGCTCAGTAGTGAAGTTGAAATCCTACAAGGTTAGGTCGTGGTTTTTAATCCCGTTGAGCTGGGAATTTTTCACGTAAAATTCCTTTTGTCTTTTGTTTACTGCAGTGTGCATGTATTCTGTTGAACCTCATAGAGAACCTGGTTCTCTATAGAGTTTGGTGGACCCTTATATTCTATCAGCACTCTATGTTAAAAAGGCTTGGTTGAATAGCTCTTGTTGTTTCTTCATTGCCTAACTTGAAATTATCCGTATTTGTTTCCTTGTTGTTTCGTCATGTGTTTACCCTTTGTTTCCTTTGCCGCTTAAACTTCCGTTGTTAGCTTACATTATTAAACTGTTTAGTTGTCATTTATTTTCTCGCCTTCCATATTTAGAATGTGCTATACTCTGTTAGATCTTTTTTATCCTAGTAGGTGTTTTGACCTGGGCTCGTCACTACTCTACTGAGGTTAGTTTTGATACTTACTGGGTACCATTGTGGTGTACTCATGCTATATTTCTGCACATTTTTGTGCAGATCCAAGTACGTCTACCCGTGCTGGACGCTAGTGATTGATTGATTAGCTGCTTTCCGGAGGCTTCAAGGTATACCCGCTCGACGTCCGCAGGCCTCGGAGTCACCTTCCGTTATCTTCTCATTACTGTTATATCCTTTATCAGACAATGTTGTAGTAGAGGTTTTAGAATATGCTGTAGAGCTATGACTTAGTTCCACCGATTTTGGGAATTATGATGTTGATATTATAGTTTGGGAATTAGTTTGAGCTTATCGATTTTTATTTTAGTATCTCAAATTGGTTATTTCTGTTAAGCTATTATTAAATGTGTTGCTTACCTAGTCTTAGAGACTAGGTTCCATCACGACATCCTAAGGTGGAAAATTAGGGTCGTGATAAATTATTATGTGCTACTTATTGTGGGAGCTATGTACGCACGAGGTGACGAGAGTCTATATGTAGCTAAAATCATGCATATGTCTCGGTAAACTTAGGAATTTACCATGCGATATTTTTGCTACTTGAAATCAACGTGTTAGTTTAATTACATATATTTATACTTGAAATTTGATTAGGAATTATGTTGGGCCGAGCTTCATTACCTTGAGTTTTGGCAGAATACCTGATTGTTGATGAAAGTTATGCTTTCTTTGAGTGCCATCCTTGTGTGGTAGTTGTTTGACCCGTAGTTCGAAGAGTTGTTTGGCCATTCGGGTGCGCATCCCCGTTATCTGGAGACCTAGTGGTGAGTTGCTTCCCATGCTCCGATCTGCAGCACACGGAGTCTCCTCCTTGTTGTATTTACTATTTCTATCTATTTTATTTCAGATAATTGTTGTAGGGGTTTTATATATTAATCTACAAGATTGCTCGTGCACATGCGAAACCTGGTTTTGAAATTTTTTTAGTAGATGTTTACGGTTAGGCCTACATTATTACCATTTTATTTTTAAGTCTTATTTATGCGTTATATCGCCATGATCTTTTATACTTAGTTTCTTTATTAAATTATTATTCACGATTTCAAAAGCAATATAACTAGTTAATTTGAGAGTTCACGTGTTGGCTTGCCTAACGATAACGTTGGGCGCCATCACGGTCTATAGTAGATTTTGGACCGTGACAGAAACTGTCTATGTTTCTTTTCAAAATTACTTTCTTTCTTCCTTCCAAAAGCTTGCCAAACACCTTAACTTTGAAAATAATACACTTCCGATCAGAAAAGCACTTTTAACCAAAAAAAAAAAAAAAAAAAAAGCACATCAAAACAAGTCGTTCGTTTGCGAGAGAGAAAAAACAAAACAAAAAAAAGCTTTAGTTCTAGGTTGGAAGTTTTACGCTACCTAATGCCATGATAAAAAGGTTCAGCTATAAGTTTTGTGTTTAATTTTGTTAATTTTGTCATTAACTATTACATTAGGACGTCCTAGCTACTTCTTCAAGTAATAATGGCAGAAATTATTTCATTGCAACAATGATGCTATCAAGCTGGCAAAAAAAAATCTCCATTTATTTCATTACAAGTAATATATACTCTCTTTTTTGGAAAATAGGGTGTTGATGGTTTTATGCATTCCAGTCTAATTTTATTTTTTAAATAATTATTACTCAATGACACTGTAGCTGCTTTAGTAGACTCAAAAGATGGTGAATGACTCTGTATAGGGTCAAATTTGACCCTCAGCGTCTCTACGCCAATGGGTACGCCCAGTGAGTGTACGCCGACTAACGTAGTGGGTACGACTCGGACGTGGGGACAAAAGTGACATCGTCTAGGACTCAGTGTCATCACTAGGAAGACATTACCTATTTCTGTAACTTTTTGATTATTTCGAGGAAGGTGTCTTATTATATAAGGGAGACCTTCACATTGTAAAGGGAGAGGATTCTGGAATAATAAAACTCTCTCATTATCTGACTCTCTCTCTCTATCTCTGTCTCAAACAAACATATTCTCTTGAGTTCATATTACCACTTTATAATACTAGATGTACAACAATAATATCATCTTTATATCTCTAGGTCCACTATATTTGATTACGATTTACCCTTTTCTTACTTTTGATTGTTTTCTAGCTTACAAAGTATATTGTTAACTTTTGAGCCAAACAATTTGGCGCCGTCTGTGGGGATTTCGAGAATCAAAATCATAGTATCTACCTAGAGAACAACCAACTACCATTCTCTACACCACACAAACACAAAAGATGGCTAAAAATAACACAAGATCGAAAGCTATATTGGGCGTCACTACCAATCTCCTTGGCCCTCTCAACGAGGCCAGCGACGATGGCATCCTGAATGCAACCCCTAGCATCACACCGGGTGCAGAGATCTCACCTTCCCCATCCGAAGATCTGACGATCTTACACGAAAAAGGAGCTTCCACATCTGCGGCTACGGAAGCACCCTCGGCGGTCAAGAAGCTACTGGAAAGATGGCTAACAAGCACTCTAAGTGGCTTGGTTGAGAGGTCACCACAAAGTAATATCAGGTGTACACCAACGGTAGATACCACTGCTGCCGTGGGTGAACCGGAAGTAGCACTAGCAAATAACGAACCCGTCGAGACACAGACCAACGATGGCACGCTAACAGCCATCCTAAAGAAGATGGAAGAAATGGAAAATGAAAACAAGGCGCTCCGCGATCAGATGAAGGAACATCAGGAGAGGGTCGACAAGATCCCCGGTGCTCCCAAGTTGCTACCAAAACGCGACGTGGGAAGGTTCGTTGAACAACCATACACTGAAGAAGCTGCCCCTCACTCCACCCCAAAAACCTTCAAGATGCCACCCTACTTGAAGGTATATGACGGAACCACAAATTCCGAGGATCATTTAATCCACTATGTCACTGCTGTAAAGGGCAACGACCTATCAAAAGAACAGGTACCATCGGTGCTGCTGAAGAAGTTTGGTGAGACGTTGACAGGAGGGGCCCTAACGTGGTACTCTCAGCTACCAGCTAAGGCGATATCAACGTTCGAGGAAATGGCGGATAAGTTCGTCACAGCCCATGCAGGCGCGAAGAAAGCGAAGGACAGGGTCAACGACATCTTCGCCGTCAGGAAAACCACAGGAGAGGGACTTCCTAGCAAGGTTTAACAGGGTAAGGGTGAGTCTACCAAACGTATCGGAAGGTATGGCAGTCGCCGCTTTCCAAAACGGGCTAAGCAGGTATGGTTCGAGGGCAACCAAGAAGCTGCTGAGCCGCCTCATGAAATATCCCCCTACCACATGGGAGGAAATCCACAACGCCTATTGCGCCGAGGTACGAGCGGACGAGGATGATCTTAATGGGCCGACCCAACGGCTAACAGCGATATACTCAGAAACGAGGAGAGATCGACGGAACGAAGGACGACGAGAACAACTCCCCCGCTCCAACAGAGATCGACATCAGCCATATACCAGATCCTCCCATCTGCCACCAAGGCATACAGACGCGCTACAGCGACACGTCGCCCCACTCCGAAACGAAAGAGGTACGCCCCCTTTATTATCCGCCCATAACTTTTGTGTGTCTCCTTCAGAAATAGTGTACGCACTGGAGAAGCTGGGCACCAAAGTGCAGTGGCTGTAGAAGATGAAATCAGACCCCGCCACAAGGAAATCAAACGTCCTATGTGAGTTCCATCAGGAACGGGGGCACAAAACCGAAGACTGCATAGGCCTACGGCAAGAGGTGGTCAGGATGCTGAACCAGGGATACCTGAGGGAATTACTCAGTGACAAAGGGAAAATCAACTTTGCATGCGGACGGGAACAACCCCACGGGCCGCCGAAGCCACCTTCCCCAGCTCGCACGGTAAACATGATCGTCGGAGGTGGCGACGAGTCAGTGATCAATCACGTCAAGTTCGCCACCACACACAGACTAAAGCGGACCATCGCCCATGAACGGTATGACGACTTCGAAGATAGTATCACCTTCGATAAGTCTGATGCCGACAGTTTGTCTTTCCCTCATTATGATGCTTTAGTTATCACTTTACGTATCGCTGCTACGGATGTTAAAAGAGTCATGATCGATGACGGAAGTGGCGCCTGTATTATCCACCCAAGGGTCCTCGTACAAATGGGACTCGAGGATAGGGTAATACCGCGCTGCATAACACTAACCGGTTTTAACAATGCAGTGGAACAGACGTCCGGAGAAATAACACTGCCCATCTTAGCGGGAGGAGTCACGCTGGAAAAAACTTTCCACGTGATGAACCAAGAAACGACGTACAACGTCATCCTAGGACGCCCGTGGATACACACCATGCGAGCGGTCCCTTCAAGCCTTTACCAAGTGATCAAATTCCCTACCCCATGGGGAGTATTCAGTATTCGAGGCGAGCCACGCACCGCACGAGAATGCTACAAAATAGCCCAAGACTGCGCCCACACCCAACAGCTAAAGGGGGCGAGCGCGGAGGCATAGCAATTAGCCGTGTCGGGGACTAAGGTCAACCCAACAACGGACGCCATCAAAGACCCCGACATCGTGGAGGCCTGTAAAGCGACGGTCGAAGATCTCGACCCAGTCCAATTGGACGAAAACAATCTTACGAAGAAAGCCTATATCGGGCACGGTCTCGCCAACCCAAGTAAGTATCGTGAATTCATAACTAACCATGCAGATTTGTTCGCCTTTTCCCATTCAGATATGCCGAGAATCCCGTGAGACATCGCCACCCACAAGCTGAACGTCGATCCACTACATCCGCCCGTACGACAGATGAGGAGAAAATTCAACGCAGCTATCAATGAAGCGGTCAGTGAGGAAGTAGACAAGTTACTGGCCAACTGCTCCATCAGAGAATCAAAATACCCCCAGTGGGTCGCCAATGTCGTCATGGTCAAAAAGAAAAACGGGAAGTGGAGAAAGTGTGTGGATTTTACTGATCTGAACAAAGCTTGCCCAAAGGATTCATTCCCACTACCCCACATCAACCAACTGATCGACGCCACTGCAGGACACGAACTACTGAGCTTCCTAGACGCCTACTCCGGCTACAATCAAATCATGATGGCCGAGGAGGACCAAGAGAAGACAACTTTCATCACCCACCAAGGGACTTACTGCTACAAGGTAATGCCCTTCGGGCTCAAAAATGCAGGGGCTACGTACCAGAGACTGGTCACTAAAATGTTCAAAGAGCAGCTCGGTAAGACTATGGAAGTCTATATCGACGACATGCTGGTAAAGTCGACAAGAAAAGAGGACCACATCGACCATCTAAAAGAAGCCTTCGAGATATTGAGAAGGTACGGGATGAAACTGAACCCCGAGAAATGCGCCTTCGGCGTGGCCTCAGGAAAATTCTTAGGGTTTCTCGTATCACAACGAGGTATCGAAGTCAATCCAGATCAGATCAAGGCGATAGACGCAATACCCGAGATACTGAACAGCAAAAAGCAGGTGCAAAAGCTGACGGGAAAAGCCGCCTTGTCTAGGTTCATCTCACGATCCTCCGACAGATGCCATAAGTTTTTCAATATGCTGAGAAAGGACAATGGGTTACAGTGGAATGAGGAATGTGCGAGGCCTTAAGAAAATTGAAAGCGTACCTATCTTCGCCGCCACTACTGGCCAAAGCAAATCCAGGCGATCCCCTGCTGGTATATTTGGCCGTATCCGAGGTCGCCGTCAGCGCAGTCCTAGTTCGTAAAAACGAAGGTACGCAATCTCATATTTACCATATTAGCAAAACCTTAGTGGACGCTGAAACACGGTATCCACACCTTGAAAAATTAGCTTTGGCATTGGTCGTAGCTTCACGGAAGCTCCGACCCTATTTCCAATGCCACCCCATAAAAGTAGTGACGACCTTCCCCTTAAGAAGTATCCTACACAAGCCTGAGTTATCAGGCAGACTCGCCAGATGGGCCATAGATCTCAGTGAGCACGATATCTCATATCATCCAAGAAACGCCATCAAGTCACAAGTACTTGCCGACTTCAGCGCAGAGATACTACCAGAGGTGGAATTAGAGGCACGCCGTGCCCCCTCCAACGCCGACCTATGGACTCTTTACACTGATGGCGCCGCTAACGCCTCGGGATCGGGACTGGGACTCGTTCTCGAGGTCCCCACGGGCGAAACAATTCGCCAGTACGAGGCTGTTATTGCAGGTTTGAAACTAGCCATCAAGTATGGAGCTCGACGACTCATTCTCTATTGCGACTCTCAACTCGTGGTGAACCAGGTCACCGGGACTTGCCAAATCAAGGAGCAGCGGTTACAAAAATACCAGTCAGAAATCCACAGGTTAATGACCGAGTTCGACAAGTGCCGCTTCAAACAAGTTCCGAGAGCACGGAACGTTGAAGCAGACGGCCTAGCAAAATTGGCCGCAGCCACTAAAAACTTCAACAAAGAAAGCGTGGTCACCCTCCTCCATTCAGCCATTGATCACACTGAGGTACTCTCTTTAAATTTGACTTGGGACTGGCGCAACCAATTTGTATCCTATCTGCAGGATAGAACAATCCCACTCGACAAAAAAGAAGCCAAGAAACTCCGCGTACAGGCCGCCCGGTATTGCCTGATAAACCACGAGCTCTACAAAAGGACGTTTGGCGGACCCCTAGCCAAGTGTCTAGGGCCGCAACAAACGCGGCCAGTGCTCGAAGAGGTACACGAAGGTCATTGCGGCGCCCATACAGGTAACCGTACCCTCGTACGCTGCATAATACGAGCCGGCTATTATTGGCCCACTATGAAGAAAGACGCAGCGGAATATGTTCGCCGATGCGAACAATGCCAAAAGTATGCCCCCATGATACACCAACCAGGAGAACCACTTCACTCAGTCATTTCCCCATGGCCCTTCATCAAATGGGGAATGGACATAGTCGGTCCCCTACCAACGGGACGAGGAAAGGTACGATTTCTATTAGTTTTAACTGGCTATTTTTCCAAGTGGGTGGAAGCAGGAGCGTACGCCCAAATACGCGAACAAGAAGTCATCACCTTCATATGGAAGAATATCATCTGTCGTTTCGGCATCCCCAAGGAAATCAGCTGCGACAACGGACTGCAATTCATCGGCCAAAAGACAACAGAATTCTTCGACAAATGGCGTATCAAGCGAATACTCTCCACGCCATATCACCCCGCCGCCAACGTCCAAGCAGAGTCTTCCAATAAAACAATACTGAACATACTGAAGAAGAAACTCGAGGAAGCCAAAGGGCTATGGCCCGAGCTACTACCGGAAGTGTTATGGGCACACCGAACCACGCCCAAATCCTCCACAGGAGAAACGCCGTACTCACTGGTCTACAGAACCGATGCGGTCATACCAGTCGAAGTCGGCGAGCCAAGCTTAAGGTATTCACATGCCAGCGGAGCAGAGATTAACATAAACAGACTTCAAGACCTCGATGAGGCCGAGGAAAGAAGAGAAATGGCCCACATAAGAATGGTGGCTCAGAAGCAACAAGTCGAAAGATACTACAACAAGAGAGCCAAAATAAGACCACTCAAAGTGGGGGACTACGTCCTCAAAGCCAAAACATTGGCATCAAAAGACCCAAGCTAAGGAAAACTGGGCACCAACTGGGACGGACCCTACAAAATCACAACGGCAGCAAGTAAAGGAGCATTTTAATTAGAAACAATAGAAGGAAAAACGCTCCAAAACAATTGGAACGTCGCCCACCTCAAGTATTTCCATTTCTGAAAGGCGCCTCCCGAGTCGCACTCTTTTTCCCTTACCCGGGTGTTGTCCCAATTGGGTTTTCTTGGGGAGGTTTTTAACGAGGCAGCAGAGGGGACACCTGGAGATACTTGCGAAACAACTTTATCATACCAGCCACTCCATACGTCCTCCCGACTGGCATGACAAAGGGACTGGACTAGCGTGATCTCCAATGTATGAAAGGCCACGGCCATCTCCAATTTATGAAAGGCCACGGCCATCTCCAATGTATGAAAGGCCACGACCATCTCCAATGTATGAATGACTACGGCCATCTCCAATGTATGAAAGGCCACGGCCATCTCCAATGTATGAACGGCTACGGCCATCTCCAATGTATGAAAGGCCACGGCCATCTCCAATGTATGAAAGGCCACGCCTATCTCCAACGTATGAAAGGCCACGGCCATCTCCAATGTATGAACGGCTACGGCCATCTCCATTGTATGAACGTCTAAGGCCATCTCCAATGTATAAGCGGCTACGGCCATCTCAACGTGTAAAAGGCTACGACCATCTCCAACAACATTATGGCTAAGGCCATCGACGTCAATAAGTCGACCCAGCTTGACTATGAGGGCAAGTAACTCGACGACAGTCGAAGTTACGTACATGGCTAAGGCCATCAACGTCGATAAGTCGACCCAGCTTGACTATGACGGCAAGTAACTCGACGAGAGTCGAAGTGACGTACATGGCTAAGGCCATCAACGATATTATGGCTAAGGCCATCGACGCCGATAAGTCGACCCAGCTCGACTATGACGGCAAGTAACCCGACGACAGTCGAAGTTACGTACATGGCTAAGGCCATCAACGATATTATGGCTAAGGCCATCGACGCCGATAAGTCGACCCAGCTCGACTACGACGGCAAGTAACCCGACGACAGTCGAAGTTACGTACATGGCTAAGGCCATCAACGATATTATGGCTAAGGCCATCGGCGTCAATAAGTCGACCCAGCTCGACTATGACGGCAAGTAACCCGACGACAGTCGAAGTTACGTACATGGCTAAGGCCATCAACGATATTATGGCTAAGGCTCTCGACGTCGTAAGTCGACCCAGCTCGACTACGACAAGTAACTCGACGACGGTCGAAGTTACGCCCACGGCTAATGCCATCAACAATATTAAGGCCGAAAATAAAAGGTACAAAAAGAAAAGAATAACAGCAAAAGTATAACTTCCATTATCATCCAAAATACATGTACAAAAGGACCCATTTACATCTCCAAATACAGCAAAGCAAAATGAATACAAGTCCTAAGGGGCTTCGCCATTCTGTTCACCGTCCCCTGCCAGACCGCCATCTCGTCCACCGCCGTCCTCGGCCTGATAGGTCGCAGAGATCCAAGACCCGGACCCTAGACGGTTAACATCTTCGGAATTATAGTCCGCCTGTTCTGGGGAGTCGGAACTATACCCGTAGGCTTCACGGGCAACCTGAGTTATACGCCGTTGAGCCTGAACCTCCGCCTTAGTAGCTCGACCCGCAGCCAAGAATTCCTCGAACACGACTAGCTTGGCCTCGGCATACACCCACATCACACGCGCCTCGCCATACGCATCCTCATCAGACCTTGACGCAACAGACCGCTTAAGGGCCTCAATCTCAGCCGCCTTGGAATTAAGCTCGGCGGTCAAGGCAGCGACCTTGGCTCGCAAATCAGCGGCTTCCGCCGCTACCCCACGGCCGACCTCCAGTTCTTCTTCCTTCGACTGGAGAAGAGTCTCCAGCTCAATGTTCCGAGCCAAAGCGGCCATTAGCTGCTCATCAACTTGCTCCAGCTCAACCACCCTTCGCTTCAGCTGGGCCTCCAACTCCTCCAAACCCTCACGGAAAACCCAAAATTCCGAGTCCTGTTTGAGTAGGTCCGCCAGCGCCTGATGCTTGACACGGCACCGCCGACATTTCTTTGCCACTTTGCTAAAGGTGGCTGCCTTCCTTTGCGCTCACGCCCCCTCTCTACCTCCAAGATGAGAGTCTAAAGAAGAGGAAAAAGAGGAAAGGCAAGTCAGTATGCACCAAAATTTACTTTACGATACACGAAGAAAATCAAAAAATACCTGCAAGGCCGCGCCAGCAACCCTCCGGGATAGTTCCTCGTCGCTAACACCTTTTAGCATTTCACGCTCAGCGGCCACACATAGCAGGGTCATATCCGCTGCGGCCTGCTCGCTGTGTTGCAACAGGTTATACCCTCCTGGGATCAGAATTCGGCGGTTAGATCTACCTGCCGTCATCCCCACACAGGCCGGACCCCGCGTAAATGCATCAGCATCCGCATGGGCGGCCTCAGGGCCCACCCTCTCAGTACCGTCGCCCGCTTCTCCAACGGCGGCCGACGAGCCGCTCTCTGGAATGCGTGTTGGGCTGGCGTCGGGAATCGCCCTCCCTTGGGGAGCCGACCTCCCGGAACGGATGGCATCTGCCATAAAAACTGGCCTTGACTCCCGACGGAGCTCGCTCGCCCCCTCGTCTTCTGTGGCTATCCCCTTGCCAGTTATCAACCGGCGTCTTTTCCTTTCCGGCGGCTCCTCGCCCTCAAAAGTCTCCTCCACAGGCCGCGGGAATGGCATTGAAGGAGTTACTTCACTTGTGGACACCGCCACGGGCAGCAGTTGAGGAACCTCCGGAGTGCCATCACTGGGCGACGGTTGAAGAACCTCCGGAGCGCCATCACTGGGCGAGCCACAGGGTATGTATCCATATTCGGAGTCAGTCCCCGCCCCAGGCGAGGTAACGACGTTCTTCTTCTTCTTCTTAGGGGCGCTCCGACCTGCCAACACGAATAAGTCAGGTAACAAAAACATAGGAAACCTCCAAACCGTAGCCAAAGAGTTACCTGGCGGGCCGTATCGTTCACGAAATGCAGCCCAGGTGCGGCATTCCTCCGCATACGGAATCATTCTCTCCACCCACGATTTAATATTTTCAATAAACTGGGGTGGAGAAGCCCTCGCTGCGAATAAAAAGGGGGAAAAGCAAAGAAATCACAATGGTCGTATGGTCAAAAGCGCAAGCAGTCTTGAATTCTACAAGTAGAAATACTTATGTTCTGGATTCCATCTTTCTGGGAACCCTTCGGGATTCGACACCAGGTGCTCCGTCCTGATGTAGAAATATTTACGCCAAAAATGGCGGTTGGTCTTGTCATCGGCTTTAACAACCAAGCCCCTTGTGCCACGACTTTTTAACTGCAGCATGGTACCCCTCAGGTAACTAGGGCTGAATAACTGTAAGAGGTGGTGGACCGAGACGCTGCACTCAGCCCTGGCCGCATAAGTGGTCATAATACGGCACACCTTCAAGGTGTAAGAAGTGAGCTGAGCCGGACATACATTGTAAAAACGGCAAAGCTCCTCCATCAGAGGGTAGATTGGAAGATTGTAACCAATCAAGAACGGGTACTCATAGAATGTGCAGTACCCAGGCCGGTGCACATTGGCATAGTCTGTGCCGGCCAGAACCATTTCCACGTGGTCCGAAATATGGTGCGTCTCTCGAAGATCATCTAAGTGGGATTGTAATAAAACGCTGTGCTCCCAGGGAAGGGATGGGCTTTTAGTTGGAAAATCCCTGCGAACATGCATCTCCTTCGGAAGGGCGTTGTCTACACTGAGAGGAACAAGGGCCTTCTCTGCCTTTTCCCCTTCACCACTGGAAGATGGAGGAACCCTAGACGGGGCATTATCTTTGGCCTTTTTACTACTCTGTCCACGTTTTGTCATGTTATCCTACATAAGAAACGAAGCACTGACGATAGGAAGTGTGGTTTCGACAGAAGTGGGAGAGTCCCTCACGAAATAACGGTTATAGGAAAGAAAGACAAAGGAGTAAATCAGAAAATGCTTTCCGAAGGTTTGAAAGTTGAATTGAATCGAACCTCTCTCCTATTTATAGGGATAAGTTGCGCAGAAATCGAAGAGTCATGATTCAAAACGTGCGCGGGAAACCAAAACATCACATCATCCTCTGAACCGCCTCGGGGGCAAATATAATAATGACGCAGACAGGCGATGACGTCATTCCAAAAAGAAAGCCACGCGTCAGTAGCTCAACAACGTCATACATTTCACCTCATTCATATTGTCGCCCCTGGTCGAGGTCAAATTCTCCTGAGCCGAGGTTTGCATTTCCGCCCATCGAAGACGCCCACCGAATACGTCTCCAACGAGAGGAGGGACTAACTGTATGGGGTCAAATTTGACCGTCAGCGTCTCTACGCCAATGGGTACGCCCAGTGAGTGTACGCCGACTAACGTAATGGGTACGACTCGGACGTGGGGACAAAAGCGACATCGTTTAGGACTCAGTGTCTTCACTTGGAAAACGTTACCTATTTTTGTAACTTTTTGATTATTTTGAGGAAGGTCTCTTATTATATAAGGGAGACCTTCACATTGTAAAGGGAAGGACTCTAGAATAATACAACTCTCTCATTTTCTGACTCTCTCTATCTCTGTCTCAAACGAACATATTCTCTTGAGTTCATATTATCACTGTATAATACTAGATCTACAACAATAACATCATCTTTACATCTCTAGGTCTACTATATTAGATTACGATTTACCCTTCACTTACTTTTGATTGTTTTCTAGATTACAAAGTATATTGTTAACTTTTGAGCCAAACAGGCCTAATAATATGTTTTCAACTGTTCTCTAAAAATATGAGATTTAATACCAGAAAATGGTCTAGATGGGAAAGCCACATTCATATTTAGCATATGCAAGAAAATTTTATCAAACTGAGAAGAGGTTCGTAGTACTAGCAGCAATACTTACCTAAAAATAATTCCGATCGTCCACACACGGATTGCAGCCCATTTAAGAGAATTCATCTCTCTGTATAAGCCACACTTCTGGCCTGAAAATAAGCTAAGTACATAGTTCTTGAGAAGTTCTAACATGCCGCGCATAATTCATTACACGACTGGTTCATTAATCATACCCTGCATCAAGCAGTCTTAAATTAAACCAGCATAGTTGGATGATCCAACGGTGTCACGTAGAAAATAGAAGAGGGAGCATGCATTTGCTCAGGCTTTGCAATGTTGGGTTTGTTCTAATGATTAGGTCAAAGTTCAGATAAAAGGGCAGCTCGGGTCCGAGGAAGGGCCGCACCCCCTTCGGATGAAATGCAGGTAGCCTACTATGACGTAAGGATTAGTGGCTGAGTCCATGACCCAAAGCCGTAACCTATAGGTCACACAGAGATAACTTTACCGTTGCTCAAGGGTCCCCTTCAAATCGAATGTCAAATATAAATTATAATGCAATCCAAAGCAAACTTAAAATTGCCGCATAATGGACCAAAGACAACACAAACCTTGATCTCCGACAGCATAAATTCTCCATCAGTTTTAACAGTCACAACTTGTGAGCTAAGCAAATATATTCATGGGAATGAAGTTGATGCACGGACAGCTATGTCATCTCCAAGTTTAACACCTCAGTTCAATAGCACATGCACAATAGAGGTAGTTAGACTTAGTTAAGGGCAGTGGCGGATCTAGAGGCCAACATGCGGGTTCCCGGGAACCCAATAACTTTTGCACAATCCTTGTATATATATTCAAAATTTCATTAATATTTGATTGTGAACCTAGTTGCTAACATAAGATCGTTGTAGCGACCCATAAACTTCAAACGGGAGTTAGTAGTGGTAGTTGATAGCTGCTAAATCTTGTAAAACCACTTTATAAAAACCAATGTTTTAAAAGGCGGGGGCGTGAGGCGAGCGTTTTGTTAGATCATGTTTTAATGATGCAAATAATATACATGTGCAGGAAATCAAGTTCAAGAAGCAAAGAAGAATGTTGGAATGGTTCGTGATGTACAAAGAAAGAAATCAATCAGCATGTGATCAACAAATCTGGACTGGTCTCGTAAATCTGGGCGCAATCTAATCAACGAATCAATCAGCAATAACAATGATTAACTAAGCTGGAGAAAATCAAATAAGCCTTGGACAAAGGCACGAATCATGGGCAGAATCGCGGAAGACTAAGGATACGAGGAGATCTGGGAAGCGACCACATTTGGAAGATCCAACAATCAAGGAGAAATCAAGTGAAGCAATCCTCTGCTGAAGGAAAGCAATCAAGAGAAGCAACGACTCATTCCTTATTCTTGGAAATTCTTTCCAAGGATCAAATCTCTTGGGTTGTCAAGCCTCTACCATCCATCAAAGTATTTATACTCCCGTATAAACCCTAGCGAAAACATACTTTGATCAAACCAAATCACTCTCTTTATTCTACTGCAAACAAGCATTGTAGTTCACTAAGATCTGCTGTGTAACAAGTCAGGGATAGAAAGAGAGCACATAACTGGTGAGGCATTGTATCAAAAACGAGTGCTAAAGAAACTGAGCGATATACATCACATCTGTACTCGGAAGAAACTCATTTACTGAAGAGAACCCCCTTGCAACCCAAGGGGACTGGACTAGGATTCACATTGAATCCGAACCAGTATAAAAATCCCGGTGTTTTTAATTCCTGCAATTATTTTCTGCACTTTACTGTCCGTTACCATATCTGCTAAATTATCATATTCAGCCACTACTCAAGTTATAAGTCAACTTATAAGCAATAAATTTGAAGTATTTACAATTCACCCCCCCCCCCCCACTTGTACTTTCAATTGGTATCAGAGCAAGGCTCATATTTTACCTTTTGCTTAAAACCTTGTGAGAAAAGATCATGGCAAATCAAGTTATCATAGGAGCTCTCTTTCAGGAAGGAACTTCACAAGTTATACCACCATACTTCAATGGACAACATTTCTCTCACTGGAAAGTACGAATGAAAATCTTTGCTAAAGCATACGATGTCAAAGTCTGGAGAGTCATTAAAAAGGGAAACTATCCTCTACCTGCTAGCACTCCACCACTTGCTCATCCTGATGATATAGATTCATACTCAAAGGAGCAGCTGGAAGTATTACAAGTAAATAACAAGGCAAGAAATCTGCTTCACAATGCTATAAGTGGTGAGGAATACGAGAAAATATCAAGTTGTGATACAGCCAAAGAGATGTGGGATAAACTTGAGGTCACCTATGAGGGAACCAGCAAAGTAAAGGAAACTCACATCAACATGCTAGTTCATCACTACGAACTCTTCTCAATGAAAGAAGGAGAATCCATTGAAGAAATGTTTGCCAGGTTTAGTAAGATAATTAGTGACTTAAAAGCATTTGGCAAGCCCTACACTAGTGGTGATCAAGTCACAAAAATTCTCAGAAGTCTGCCAGCCACTTGGCAGACCAAAGTAGTCACTCTGGAATCTCAAGACCTAAACAAATTGTCCTATGATGAACTGCGAGGAGAACTCATTGCTTTCGAAAGGACGCATTTGAAAAAGACAAATCAAGAGGAGAAAAAGAAACTAGTTGCATTCAAAACCTCTACTGAAATGGCTGAAAATGAGATTGATGATCCTGAAGCTCTACAAGAAGAGATTGCTATGATGTCGAGAAATATGGATGGGTTGATGAGGAGATACAGAAGCACAAAGAAAGGAAGATTCCTACCAAGACGATCCAGGCAATACAATGAACAGGATAAGAACGATGGAAAATACTACGAATGTGGAAAATTTGGGCACATTCAAGCTGAATGCCCAGAACTAAAAAGGAAGATCTCTAGAGGCTTCAACAAGAACAAATCCTTCGGAAGCTGGAGCGATGAAGACGACTCAGACCATGAAGAAATAGCAAATCTTTGTTTCATGAAAATTCTGGAAAATGAAATAAACAAAACCTCAAGATGCTGGACAGATGACGAGAACTGTTTCATGGCACGAGGTGAAACTAGTGAGGTAAGATCTTATGATTGCGAAAGATGTAATGAATTGCAAGATATTCTTGATTCAACCTTAAAAGAGTCTCAAAAAATGATGAATGAACTTAAGAGACTCACTAGGGAGATTAAAGACTGGAAACTCAAACATGAAGTATGTCAAATCGAAAAAGAGGTACTTCAAGAAGAGTTTGAGGAGTTGCAAATGCAGCTTAACAGCTTACGTAAATCCACCAGTCATAGTTCTGTTAGGTCAAACCAGACGACTTACAAGTCAACTGGGAAAGAACCAGCTAAATCTAAGTCGGCTAGTTCTAACACTTATGAAAGACCTATAAACAGGTCTGGAGCTAAATGTCATTATTGTAATAAAAGTGGGCATAAATATTCTGGTTGTCACTTTCGTAAATCAAATGTGTCAGGATGGGTTTAGGAACCAAAAAATTGTGACCTAGTAACACTAACCCACCAGGACCCAGGCAAGCTTAGGTACCTAAAAGAAAGTGATCATCTTGTCTTGCAGGAACACCACATAGTAAGCCGCAAAGGAAAATAGTATCTAGATAGTGCGTGTTCTAGTCATATGACAGGTGACAAAAACCTGTTCAAGGAAGTTACAAAGATCGATGGGGGAAGTGTAAAATTCGGAGACGATTCAAGGGGCAAAATAGTTGGCACTGGAACAATTCCTTTCAATAACAACTGTGACATTACTGAAGTATATCTCGTTAATGGCCTAAACTACAATCTCTTGAGCATAAGTCAACTCTGCGACTCAGGATATGAGGTAAAGTTTAAGAGAACAGGATGTGCTATTGAAGACGAATCAGGTAAGATAATTCTTCCTGGAAAAAGGTATGAAAATGTTTATATACTTGATGGCTTTTAAAAGATAGATGGCCACATTTGCTTATCCTCTATGTCTGATGATCCATGGTTATGGCATAGAAGACTTGGCCATGCTAGCATGCATTTGATTGAAAAACTGTCTAAACATGATTTAGTTTGGTTTGCCTAAACTGAATTTCTCTAGAACTCATATTTGTGATGCATGTCAAATGGGTAAGAAAACCAGAAATTCTTTCAAAAATAAAGATATAGTATCTACTTCAAAACCTTTGCAATTACTTCATATGGATTTATTTGGGCCTACTAGAACTGCTAGCATAGGAGGTAAGAGGTATGCTTTTGTTATTGTTGATGACTTTTCACGTTTCACCTGGGTAATCTTCTTGTCTCATAAGGATGAAGCCTTAAGAAATTTTGAAGTTTTCTGCAAAAAGGTTGAAAGAGAAAAGGGACATCTGATCTCAAATATTCAGAGTGACCATGGAGGAGAATTTGAAAGCAGAGCTTTTGAAGACTTCTGCAATGATCAAGGATACACTCATAATTTCTCTGCACCACGCTCACCAGCAAAATGGGGTTGTGGAGAGGAAGAACAGAACTCTCCAAGACATGGCAAGAACCATGCTACTAGAACATTCATTGCCAAACCATTTCTGGGCAGAAGGCGTAAGTACTGCTTGTCACATCTTCAACCGTTGCCTCATAAGGCCAATTCTGAAGAAGACCCCTTATGAACTCTGGAAAGGTAAACGTCCAAATATCAGTTACTTCCATCCCTTTGGAAGCAAATGTTTTATTCACAATAACGGTAAAGACAATCTTGAAAAATTTGACCCAAGAAGTGACGAAGGTATTTTTCTTGGTTACTCGTTAAATAGCAGATCTTTTAGAGTCTACAATAAACGTACTTTATGTGTAGAAGAATCTCTACATGTTATATTCGATGAAAATAATCCCTTGGTCAAGAAAGGAACTACTGCAGGTGACGAAGATCAAACTTAAGAAGCTCAGGACAAAGGAAAATCACAGGAGTCGACTAGCACATCTGAGGTGATCGAGTCAACTGGAGAAAATAGCAGCAATACTCCAGACCCACAAGTCGAGTCGACTACAAATAAAATTCGACCAAATGAATGGAGAAGCGAACCCGAATATCCTCAGAAATTTATTATAGGGGATCCAAACGAAGGAATGAAAACCAGGGCTGCCCTCACGAAGAAAGCAAATATTGCATTGATTTCTCAAATTGAGCCAAAAAAGGTAGAGGAAGCATTGAAGGATTCAAGCTGGGTGCAAGCTATGCAGGAGGAATTAGATCAGTTCAGCAAGAATCAAGTGTGGAAACTAATACCTAAACCTGAGAATGTGTCTGTGATCGGAACAAAATGGGTATTTAGAAACAAATTGAATGAGGATGGAAAGGTCATAAGAAATAAAGCGAGAGTAGTTGCACAGGGCTATTCACAGCAGGAAGGAGTCGACTATGATGAGACTTTTGCCCCAGTAGCTCGTTTGGAGTCTATACGAATTCTTCTGGCATACGCATCCTTTAAAGGATTCAGGCTGTTTCAAATGGATGTTAAAAGCGCCTTTTTGAATGAATTTATCGAGGAAGAAGTTTTTGTAAAACAGCCTCCAGGCTTCGAGGATTCAAAATTTCCATACCATGTATACAAGCTTACCAAAGCACTGTATGGGTTGAAACAAGCTCCACGTGCCTGGTATGATAGGCTGAGTACTTTTCTTATTGATCATGGCTTTACCAGAGGTAAAATAGACACTACTCTGTTTATTAAACGATCATCAGAAGGTAATCTCATTATTCAAATTTATGTTGATGATATTATATTTGGTAGTGCTAACCCTCTTATGTGCAAGGAATTTTCAAATCTTATGCAAAGCGAGTTTGAAATGAGCATGATAGGTGAACTCACGTTCTTCCTTGGGCTACAAATCCAACAAACCGAAGAAGGAACTTTTGTTTGTCAGACCAAATATACAAAAGAGCTGATTCAAAAATTTAGTATGAACAATGCAAAATCAATTGGCACTCCTATGAGCCCCGCTACAAATCTAGACAAAGATGAACAGGGCACCCCAGTTGATGAAACCAAATATAGGGGAATGATTGGATCGCTGCTATATCTGACAGCAAGTCGACCAGATATTATGTTCAGTGTATATAAATGTGCCAGGTTTCAGTCAGCTCCCAAGGAGTCACATTTGACTGCTGTAAAGAGAATCATTCGATATCTCATTGGAACTGTATCTCATGGATTGTGGTATCCTCGCTCTAACTCTTTTAAATTAGAAGGTTTTTCAGATGCTGATCTTGCAGGTGATAAAGAAGATAGAAAGAGCACAAGTGGCACTTGTCAATTACTAGGAAAGGCATTAATATCCTGGAACAGTAAAAAGCAAGCATCAGTGGCTTTGTCCAATACTGAAGCTGAATACATTGCTATTTGACAGTGTTGTGCACAACTACTGTGGATGTCTCATCAATTGGGTGACTAGGAGCTTTCGTTTAAACCTATACAAATTTTTTGTGATAATTCTAGTGCTATTTGTCTTTCAAAAAATCCTGTGCATCATTCTAGAGCAAAGCATATAGATATTAAGCATCATTTTATTAGAGATCATGTTCTTAAGGAAGATATAGAAATAGCCTTTGTTGGCACCTCTGCTCAATTAGCCGATATTTTTACCAAGCCTTTGTTAGAAGAAAGATTTTGTACTTTGAGAAAACTACTTGGTATTATTTGCTGTTCTAATAACTCTTAGGACCTATGTGCTAAATTACTTTTAAGTGTTATAATTGTCATTTCCCACGAATTAATTACGCCTCCGATTTTTTCCCTCTCTTTTCACTTCGTTCACATCAGTTCGCAGTCTGAAGATGGAAAGCCAATCATCACGTCTTCTCAAACTGATAACTTTTCCTTTTCTGTACCCAACCGTCCAAACCCTCTTCTTAAGTTAGTAAACCCTTTAAGTCACTCTCATCTCCATCTTCTCTCCAAGCCTTGAGCAAATCCCCTCTTCTACTATGGCGAAACACTCCAAGAATCCCTCTGCCTCTACCAGAAAAAGTACCCGCTCTAAGGCGAAACCCCCTTCTGCGCCTCCTGAGCAAGTAGACCTAGGGTCTGATCACTCTGAAGGCTTCGCCTCATCTCTGGATGATTTTTCTGAACTCTCCCAACTTCTAAAGGAAAAATCCTTAGGCAAACGACCCATGGAAGATCCTCCCATTACATCCACCCCAAAGAAATCAAAAGTTGATTTCTCTGGCTCACTCGAGTCTAACCTAAATTTCTGGGATACCCCAAATAGGGATCTTTTCATTACTCTTAAGGACAAGCCCATCGCCCATGGAAGGATCATGGATCTTGATGATATGGAAGCCCTGAACTGTAAGGTTAATGAGCTCTTTGTTTATCAAGGGTGGGAAAAATTCCTCTCTATTCCTCCGGGTATATGAGCCCCTGGTCCAAATGTTTTATGCAAATCTTCACTCCAGTAAACCAGATAGGCTAGAATCTCTAGTTCTAGGTAAGCGCATTGTTCTTGATTGTGCCTTGTTTGACTCTCTTTTCCAATGTCATTGCTCTGGTTTCCCTACTCTTTTTAAAAATGTCTGGCCTGAGGATTTTGAAATTTCTTTTGACCAAGCCAAACAGTGCATTGTTGAGTGTCCCTCTGAAATTCTTCCAAACCAATTGGGCCCTAGCGATGTAAGTTTTGAAACTCGGGTTCTAGCCCATATTGTGGCAACCACTCTGCTTCCCCGTACTGGTTCCTTTTCAACTTTCTCCCAAAGGGATACATTCTTTGTCTACTGCCTCATCACCAAACTCAAACTCAAGCTTTCCTCCTAGGTCATCAATTTCATGATAGAAAGTGTTGAAGATCCCACTAGTTTACCCTATGGCATGGCAATCTCTCATATTCTGAAAGCCCATCAAATTTCTCTATCCAGCTATCCCTTCATTACTGTCTCCAAGTCCTATAATTCTAGAGCTTTTGCCAGTATGGGCTATGTGAGTATCAAGGGCTCCTGGGTTAAGAAAAGTGAGAGTGAAGCAAAGCAGGCCCCTATGGAAACTAAACCTTCATCAGTTGTTCCTCCTCCTACTCTTGTCAGTTCTAAGCTTAGTGAGAAGCTTAGCTCTATTGACTCCAAACTCTCTGACATCAAGAATCTTCTTTCCGCCACTCAGTCCACTGTGGGTGACATTCATGCTCTTTCAACGGAAACAGGGTCTGACGTGTCAAAAATCAGAGTTGCTGTTCTCAGAGTAAGGGAGAATGCTGTCAAAGCCTTCAAGGAGGTTCACGACAGGCTGGATGGTATGAGCATCGCTGCAAATACTAGCTTCGAACAGTTAAAGGAGGCCATCTGCAACACCCTTACCTATTTCCTGCGTCGCTAGTGTGGATGTTTTTTTTGATAACTTGTTTTGGTGGTATTGTGTCTGTAGTTTAAGCCCTTGGATAATTTTGTTTTTTTGCTACTGTGAGCTGTTCACCAGCCGCTGGATACTCTCTTTACATTGTCTACCTTTCTGTTCTCTATGTTTATAATCCCTCTTTGCTGATGACAAAAAGGGGGAGAAAAAAGCCTATGTTATTTTGCCTATGTTATGTGTATGTGTATAGGTACAAGTCGACTATGTGTCTATATGTGTATGTGTGCAGTATTTTATATGTGTATAGGTAGCATCTATTGTATATTATACAGGTACAAGTCGTACAAGTCGACTGCACACATTGAGGGGGAGAGTCATGGACCGGTCAAGCCGACTGCATACATTGAGGGGGAGTCAAGTCGACTGGTAAAACACAGGAAAGTCGACTGGTGTTTACTTCTTCACCTTATTATATTATTTTGCCATCATCAAAAAGGGGGAGATTGCTAGATCATGTTTTAATGATGCAAATAATATACAGGTGCAAGAAATCAAGTTCAAGAAGCAAAGAAGAATGCTGGAATGGTTCATGATGTACAAAGAAAGAAATCAATCAGCATGTGATCAACAAATCTGGACTGGTCTCGTAAATCTGGGCGCAATCTAATCAACGAATCAATCAGCAATAACAATGATTAACTGAGCTGGAGAAAATCAAATAAGCCTTGGACAAAGGCACGAATCATGGGCAGAATCGCGGAAGACTAAGGATACGAGGAGATCTGGGAAGCGACCACATTTGGAAGATCCAACAATCAAGGAGAAATCAAGTGAAGCAATCCTTTGCTGAAGGAAAGCAATCAAGAGAAGCAACGACTCATTCCTTATTCTTAGAAAGAATCAATTCTTTCCAAGGATCAAATCTCTTGGGTTGTCAAGCCTCTACCATCCATCAAAGTATTTATACTCCCGTATAAACCCTAGCGAAAACATACTTTGACCAAACCAAATCACTCTCTTTATTCTACTGCACACAAGCATTGTAGTTCACTAAGATCTGCTGTGTAACAAGTCAGGGATAGAAAGAGAGACATAACTGGTGAGGCATTGTATCAAAAATGAGTGCTAAAGAAACTGAGCGATATACATCACATCTGTACTCGGAAGAAACTCATTTACTGAAGAGAACTCCCTTGCAACTCAAGGGGACTGGATTAGGATTCACATGGAATCCGAACCAGTATAAAAATTCCGGTTTTTTTAATTCCTGCAATTATTTTCTGCACTTTACTGTCCGTTACCATATCTGCTAAATTATCATATTCAGCCGACTACTCAAGTTATAAGTCAACTTATAAGCAATAAATTTGAAGTATTTACAATTCACCCCCCCCCCCCCTGTTGTACTTTCACGTTTTACCTCTGACGATGCGAAGCTAAGTCCTGAGACATGGGGCGTAAGTCCCACGGATCTTTAAATTTTACTAATTTCAAGAATTTTAAGATAGTATAAAATAAAAAAAAAATAATTACAAAAATTACTTTAAAATCACAAAATTATAAAAAGTAATCTATTTAAAATATTCATAAATTATAATTCAACTATGAATAATAGGAAAAATATGACATATATCATAATATGCAAATTAGTTGCAACGTCGTTACAACTCAAACATCAAAAGTAATATATTCGATACGAAATATTATATGTATCTCTTATGGAGTAATGAATCTTGAAAGAATTTCGATATAATAATTTAATATTTTTCTTAAAATACTCCTTTTATTTAATATGCTTTCTATTTGAAAGAGAATTTATATAAAAACATAATTCACAATTTAAATATGATTCTCTAGCATCATTTATTTTTAAGTTTCAACAAGTTAATAAACTGAAATATAATTCACTATACAATACCATGATAACTAATTATTTGTAAATAGTTACTAGCTAATACTGAGCTAGTAAATTAATAAGTATTGTATCTCGTAAACATGAAAAAAATAATATTTAGAAAAATAATTATAAAAAAATTATGGACTATTATATAGTAAAGACATAACAAAAGTTAATAAATAAATACTTTTTAAATGAAAGATTTATATAAAATTAACTATCATAGTAGTCTTACTGGATAACGTGCAATAATTTTTATTTTAATTATGACATAAAATACTCTCAACTTAATGATATATGATTAAGAAAAAAGTAATGTTAAATAGTCGATGATTTATTAAGAAAATTTGAGGATTTACAAGGTTAGTACATACAATTGCATAAAGTTATATTAGGCGAGCCCAGTACGCTGGGCGTTGGGTGTGTCCGGAGCGTAAGCCTCAATGGACGAGGCGTAAGTTTCACAGAACTAAGCCCCACACATAAGCCCAGGGGCGTTTTACGAGTGCTCTGCCCCGGAGCGAGCCCCGGGCGAGTCCCAATTCTGCCTTTTAAAACAGAGATAAAAACCATAATTTTACCATTTTTATATCAGTGAAATGAAATACGACTCTACTGCTTTTTCTCTCTATAATCTGTTTTTTCCTACTTGTTGCAATTACCTTTTCTTTTTCGGTCGTTCTCTAGCCGAGGGTCTATCGGAAACAGCCTCTCTGCCCTTCCAGAGGTAGGGGTAAGGCTGCGTACATCTTACCCTCCCCGGACCCCACTTGTAGGATACTACTGGATTTGTTGTTGTTATTGTTAATGTGTTTTTTCGCGTTTAGCTAGTCATCCTGAAGTTATTCCCTGAACTAGTTTGATTGTCTCGTGCTGAGGCAGCTCCTTGACTCTACAGCATCATTCTGAAGTAAGCGAGTAATCAAAATGCAATTAACCTAATAATAGACCCTTGTGGTCCGACTTTTCCCCGGATCCCGCGCACAGCGAGAGCTTAGTGCACTAGGCTGCCCTTTTGAACTAACGATTAAAGTTGTAGGAAACCACCTAGTATTAGTGAAAATGAATGGCAATGGAAGGTTTGTAATGTTCAACAGAAAAAATAAGAGCGAACAGAGATGACAAAACTACAAAAGAGACAATAAAACTACAATATCAATACCACTTTCTATAAATATTCTCATGAAATGAATTGATCCAAGTAAATCACTATGTATGAGTTACTACGGTCTTACGATTAGTGTACTCAAACTTGGACACTTCTCAATAGGGGTGTAAATGGTTCGGTTCGGCCGGTTATTTTATAAAATTTATACCATATCAGTTTTTCGGTTATTCTATTATGTATAACCAAAATTAGATTTTTCGAAACCGTTCCAATCATGTCGGTTTCTCTTCGGTATCGGTACGGTTTGGTAAATTTTCGGTAATTTTTTATAATATCATGTAAAAATTACTAGTAGAAGTAGAATGCAATAACATACATACTTTTATAGGACTTGGAAAAATTCTACAGATACTTTTACAGTTTAAAAGGTGATAAATTAAGAAAATATGAAAGATGGCTAAAGTATAGATCCATCAACTATTCTACATCAACATAAAAAAAACTAAACAAATACAAAAAAAGTATAAATCACACGAGTGAAAAGATATTAACCAAGCTAGGATTCAAGAATAAAGTCTATAGAATATCAAAAATTCAAAAAGATAAATCTAAAGCATACGATAGGAAACATATTCAATACTTGTAGTTTGCTACTCATAATCGATACAATACCTTATGTCTTGCTAGTGAATATGCTAGAAATAATTTAGTTTCAATAGGAGTAGCATAATAGATTTGGGAATTATGATTTTGAGTTTAATTATTTGTTGGCTTGTAACTGCTTATAATTCCAAAGCCTAAGAAAAAATTTAATGCTTTATTATTTTAAACTTAATATATAAATATATTTTTCATATTGTAAATTTATTCGGTACGGTTCGGTATTTTTTCGATTTATTTTTATAAAATAAAAACCTACCCTAATTATCGGCACCGTTATAGATTTATATAAAAACCTACGATTTTATTAAAGAAAACCTAAAAATCGATTCGGTACGGTACAGTTTGATCGGTTTAGTCCGTTTTTAAATATCCATTGACACCCCTACTTCTTAGGCAAATTGGACAACAGAAGTTATATCGGATCTCCACAAAATGAGTAGAAGGGAATAAAATTTTGTTGCATATTTAGCACAAGTTGCTAATAAAACAGTCATTTCCAGATGAAAGTAGGACAAACGAACCTGCACGTGCTTGACTGGTATCAAACTTCAACTATATTATTCAGTAATTTAAAAAAAATGATAAATCCAATTATTAGCGTATGATTACTTTTCTTGTTTCCTATTGTAATTGACACATCCAAGTATCAAGAATAAAAGCATATAAGAGAACTTTTCCAAAAAAAGTTACTTAAGTCAAGACACCAGTATGTATGCAAATTGCAAAGTACAAACCCAGAAAAACTAAGCTATCAGATCAAATATACTATTAAAATACTAAGATTCTCTCTCTTTATCCCCCCCCCCCCCCCCCTCCTCGCGTGTGTATGTCTGAGAAAGAAGTTTGTCCCAGAGTCAAGGGAAGAGAACTCCTAGGAGAAAACACTTATATTGAGGGAATCACAAGAGAACTACAATAACAAGAAGAATCCCACAAAATTCTCATGACTTATAGGAGCAATGCTAACCACCAGCAAAAGACAATAAAAGCATGTAAGTATTTCAGTCGTTCCTCTACACAACACACACACATAAAAGTACATATATAAAACAAACCAGTACGTGCAAACATATGCCAAGACTGCAGCCTGGACAAAAGAATCATAGGAAAAAACGCCTGTTTCATTGATCATAAGATAACTACATGCACAAGAACATCGTTACTAAAAATTCTTGAATTCTATAGAAGCAGAAAACAACCATTTTTTAACGTTGATTCTACCCAATTCCCAAAGTTGCACACATAAATCAATGCTTGTTAGCTCTATATAAACCCTTAAAAAGACAGAATTTCAAGAGAATCAAACTTCCTTGAACCTCTGATACACACAGAAGCACATTACCTGTAGCCAAACACTTTTAGATACCTTTTATAGCAGGGAAGAAGAGAGAAGAAAATGGCCAGTGGAGTAGCTAAAATGATGCTACAGTGTGTCTTTTATGGAAGCTTGTCAATGTCAGACATGGATATTGAGAGACGGCCTTACCATAAAAACTGCAGTTGTGCATTGCACAAACAGAAGGGAAAACAACCAAGCGGTTGTTTCCACGGTAGGAACATATCCCTCAAAAGGCTAAAACAGAAAGATATGACATTGTCAATAGCAGCTTCCAAATTCTCTTCTCCGTCTTCTTCTTGCAATAATTCATCAGTCAGGCATGTACAGCACATAACTCCGACTTTAGCAAGTAGTTGATAGATTTTAAAAAATATAGTCAGAAGCATAAGAATTTCCTACTCCCTCCGTTCCAATTTATGTGAACCTGTTTGACTGGGCACAGAGTTTAAGAAAAAAATGAAGACTTTTGGAATTTGTGGTCCTAAACAAGTCCAAATGGGGCCCAGAGTATTTGTGTGGTTATAAAAGTTTCTCATTAAGGGTAGAGTTGTAAGTTTAAGCTAAATTGTTACCAAATATAGAAATGGTTCATTCTTTTTGGAACGGACCAAAAAGGAAATAGGTTCACATAAACTGGAACAGAGGGGGTAGTTCAGATCCTTTTGGCAGTTCTCTGAAAAGAGCAACTCTACAATGGATTGAGTATGCTGCTTTTCTTCTATTCATCTTCTGTACACTCAGGTAAGTTCAGGTATATCTCAGTATCCTCTTCTTACTTGCTGGAAACTTCCAAAAGAAAAGGATTTATATGAGCAAATGCTCCATGCGTTTTTCTACTTTCTTTCCAGGTTTTAACATATTACAAAAGAACAAACCTCAGATTGATAGCAGACATTCACAAAATAAAATCTATTCAAACTCTCAAGCTACATAGTCCTAGGGATGAACTATGATCTGCTTTTTGTTGTTATCCTGTCATCGAAACAACTTTCAACAAATTTCCTTTCATGCCCGTGCACCTGAAAGTATATTACAGGCCATAATTGACTGATATTAGCCAGTTGATCACCTAGCAGTGAAACAACAGTTTAGCTGTGAGGGTGAATATTTATTTTCCTTAATGTAAATACTGACAATGCAACATTTGGATCCACAAAATTGATCACAGTGTACAAGTTTGTTACAAAAAACTAGTTTTTGTTCACTACCAGAGTTGCACACTGCTTCTGAAGTTTGCTAATTAAATTCACCATAACTTCTTCATCTTCACTTTCCTTTTGTTTTTGTTTATTACTCCCTCCAGTTCAAAATAAGTCATTTGCACACCCCTTAAGAAAATACTAACTCCTATAAAGAAAAGAAAAAGGTAATTTGACTAAACTACCCCTAATTAAAATTTCCATATATTTAGATGCCTTGAATATATTTTAAATGCCTAGACCAAATCATAAGTGAACCAAACTCGGAATCTGTAAATAAACGTGGAATGGCAAAATTTTGAATGGCAGTCAAACTTCGAATAACCAAATGCTGAACCAATTTAACGATATCATAGAAAATTGGAGTAATTTAAAAGACTTCTAGGGATATGTAAATAAGGGCAATTCTGGAAAAATAAGGTTAATTCTTTCTTGATTTGATAAGTGGACACTTATTTTGAACCAAAAAAAAAAGGTTAAGTGGATATTCATTTTGAACCAGAGGGAGTATTCTGTATCTTTCCCTTTTGCTAATAGGTATAATTTGCTAAACTGATGAAAGGATAAAGCTATGAGTCCAACTTTTCTTTCTTCTCTCCTGTTAGGCTCCAAGTCCTCAAAATTAGTGCAATGGTTTGTTATTTCCACTTCTCATCCTCACAGTCTCTCACTTCTGTTCCTCCACCAAACCAACTACATTGTCTGGGGAGAACATTCTCAGCATCTTCATAGTTCTCCTTCTTCTTTAGGTCATTTCTTGCCCACTAGTTTCTCTTTAATCTAGCATTTCTCCTTGTTCAACACAAATGGTAAAATAATGCACCATGTTATAACCTTTAGACTATAAAACCAAGGTCATTCAATAATGTCAAGGGAGAAAAATGTCCGAATGGCCTACTTTTATGTCTATTTCTGTACTTACCTTGCTTCACAAATACAAAGAAACGTGTATGCACATATTTTGTAAGCCTTTCTCACACCATCTGAAGGGGAGCCTTGGCATAACTGGTAAAGTTGCTGCCATGTGACCAGGAGATCATGGGTTTGAGCAGTGGAAACAGTCTCTTACAGACATGCAGAATAAGGCTGTGTACAATAGACCCTTGTGGTCCGGTCCTTTCCCGGACCCCGCGCATAGCGGGAGCTTAGTACACTTTGTTGTCCTTTCTCACACCATCTGTCACCATCACCAGATCTGTCCAAAATTTCATTTCATCGATTTCTCCATCTTCAGAAAGGCTCGGAACAACAATTAAGACCTTTTCTCCACATGCAAATCACAATAAAGACTTTTAATAATCCGCACAACTCTCCTAGAAATCATCTCTAAATTCTCTTCTTATTTCGTCCAGTCTTCGTGCCGGCAGGATCCATGTTTTCCAGTCAAGTGAACTGTAAGTACAGGTCATTGTCTTGTTTATAAAGTAGTCACACAAAAAAGTTTTATTTCCAATACGATTTTCTTCGTACTTAAATGGTTACCATCCTCTCATACACTGGTTCATCCCTAAAATATACTTACTAATTATATTAGATTGGCATCTATTGTTACCTTTCATAGTACCAGACCTCAGTTCATAATTATCTTTTCCCGCTCCATTCATAGATGCATACAACGTTGCAACTAAAAAGATCGATTTCCTGAAAATTAAGCAGGTTAGACTCTATCTTAAGGCAAAGTTCACCAGATAGATAAAACTAGAGACGTAACACAAGACAAATTCGTGAAATACAATTTTGAATAAAAGATGGACAAAGAGCACCTTGCCTTTAAATTAAAAATTGTGATCCCTCATTTATTTAGAACAGAGAGTAAAAAATAGGTGGAGAAAAAACATAAAGGGACCACCCTGTTGTCAGAACCGTAGAAAAGCTATTGAGCAGGCCAAAAGCTTCCTTGTGAAATAGACTACATTAAAATATATAAGCAGCATTCCATGTAAGAAATTCACATTATCTCAGAATCTTATTGCACGCCAGACACTGTGCAACGAGTACTTACTAAGAATTTCACCCTTACCTTCAGGGTTTTTCGTAATCCATATGGTACCTTGCGGTAATAGCATAAACATGAGTATAAGATTTTAAGCAGCAGAAGTCAGTGACAATCTGTAAGACGTCAAAGAAAGTGTTAGTTCATTAAAAAGACAAATCCTAGATGGATTAGTCTTTGTAATTCCAAGAGTTCTGCATCCCAGCATGACAGTAACCAGATGTATGCTGCCGGTTGAAAATAGGAAAGCTAATCCAATAGTTAATCAGTTATATACTTGACATGACACTTGAACACTGAATCTTGTTATAAACATAAAAAGCATCAGCAGCTTGCAAACAAAAGAATGAATTGATGCCACTTCAACTCATACTTAAAGACAAGTTGATCCGGAGAAAGCCATGCAAACTGCTGTTCCTATAGGATTCTTACGCTAAATGGAACAGAAGAGAAACAAAGAGATCTCCTCCTTCTAAGTATTTTTGATTATTGACGCATCAAGTTTCAGGAATATAAAAAAAGGGCAGCCCGGTGCACTAAGCTCCCGCTATGCGCGGGTCCGGGGAAGGGCCGGACCATAAGGGTCTATTGTACGCAGCCTTATCCTACAATTCCGCAAGAGGCTGTTTTCACGGCTCGAACCCATGACCTCCTTGTCGCATGGCAGAACTTTACCAGTTACGCCAAGGCTCCTCTTCAAGTTTCAGGAATATAAGATTTCCTGAAAAAGAAACTGATGTCGTTTAGTTCAGCAAGATTCTTTTGGAATTAAAGGAAGAGATCAAAGAGAACTACCAAAGTGCCAATAGGAGCAGCAAATAAGATACTTCACTGTCTTTCAAGGAAGCATACATCAAATGACTTGGAGATAAATAGAAGCCCACGCCACCATATTACAGCTAAGCAATGCACGATTTGAGATGTTATGCACCAAAGCTTGCTTTCAACAGAGAAAAATGCTATATTCCAAAAGGCAATCTTGGAATTGTCATTCCTGGTTACTAGTAGCTGATACAAATAAACGAACAAGAAGACATGGGGAAGAAACTTCAGAAGCTCAATAGCTTGAGAAGGGAAAGAACTGCTCAGGGAATATGACATTCCAAGAATTCAGCTCAAGAGGAAGAGATTATATCATGATCCAAAGGAAATTGTATACTCACTGACTAAAGTGTAACTGTTTGTACAAAGGATTTATAGAAGACAGCATGAGAGTCCCAATGAGATAACTGCTTCACATGGCATGTAACTAACCAAGAGTTTATAACTTCTCTTACCAACTAACTAAACTAACAACTTCTCAAATACACCAATTCTAGCCCATTTTCACTTGTTGTATCTTAAAACTTTCAAGATTTGTTTGTATCAACGCCCATCAGTTCAAAGCACCCTTGTCCTCAGGGGTATGAAAACGGTGAATTATCTCTTCCCGGATCAAATGGAATTCGTGCTAAATCAGATGGAAACTTTTGATGAACAAGATGATCACACCCTAGACTCTGTCATATGACCAACCATGTCTTCACAATTTGCTGCCATAATTCTGTATATGCCCCGAGAAGTAACTGTTATGTCAATTCTATAACCGAGCATGTCTTAATTTCTAGCAAAGTCAATGTTCACCATTGGCTTAACTAACTTGATGTTAGATTCACAGTCAACAATCAAGATATCTTCAATGTTGATATTATTTTGTTTCTTGGCCTTACTACAAAAGGCACTAAGCTTCCCTTCTTGACTAGCAGGACTATTTACCTCACCAGAGAGAGCTACGAAAGCCTTTTTAAATCTCCATTTCATGTTATTCATCAAGTTCCATTGATTGTTGTTGACCACTTCTACGTAATATTTCAACTTCAAATGATTCACAATCTTCTAACTCCTCTTTCTCTGGCTTTTCTTCCATTCCAACAACAACAACAAACCCAGTGAGTTCCCACAAGTGGAGTCTAGGGAGGGTAATATGTATGCAGGTCTTACCCCTACCCTAAGTGGACAGAGAGGTTGTTTCTGATAGACCCTCGGCTAGAGCATAGACGAAGGAATTCTTATCACAAAGAGTGCTTTTTAATTCAGCCATGCTATAACTTGTAAAAGAAGCATTTTACCTACTTCACCAATGTGAAATCCATTTGCACCACACTCGTGTACCTGTCCCAAGCTACTGACCGCAAACAATTTGTGTATTCTGCCAAAAAGGTGCAGTTTCTTCAACTGCCTAACTCATCTTTCAAAGTGAAGGGGCAATAGACTGGAATAATAGAAACAACTGATGGCATCCTTCGCCTTGATATCACCCTTGTCTTCAAGAGTGGAATATGGAGTAAACATTCAATAATTGATGGCTTCTAATTGGGCAGCAATGCTATAGCTCACAAGGCACATAAATTGGTCGTACATTCTCATCGTCAACCTTATTGCTTTCTTGTTCCAATAACATCTCAAGTTTCCACTGATAGAAAACAATCAATCCACACTCTTTTTTTTTCATAACCTAGAAATCCCCGAGAGGGTTCGAACCCATGACATGAGTCAAACCCACACATCACGCGTTGCGCTATTACCACTATGACCAAAGCCTTGGGGGCCATCAATCCGCACTTTTTTTTTATAACCTATAAATCCCCAAGAGGCTTCGAACCCATGACATGAGTCAAACTCACACATCACGCGTTGCGCTATTACCACTATGACCAAAGCCTTGGCGGCCATCAGTCCGCACTTTTTTTAATAACTTATAAATCCCCAAGAGGCTTCGAACCCATGACATGAGTCAAACCCACACATCACGCGTTGCGCTATTACCACTATGATCAAAGCCTTGGGGGCCATCAATCCACACTTTGTTCTGCAATTAATTTTGGTCTTTCTATGTTATTACTTATTAGGAAGAGTGATTTCTCAATGTCTTCCCATGACCAGTTCTTCATATCACTCTTAAAGTCGGACCATAAATCCCAGGAAATCATGACCTTGAAAAGAGCTGAATCAGTATGAGCTTGCCATAAGAGCACTTCTTTCCAAGCAACTCTCGCTTAAACATCATTAATTCTGCTGTTAATTGCAATTTTCATCAACCTGATTGATCATATTTGTGCGCTCTCCATAACAACCTATTCCCAGCATTTCAACAAAGCACAGACTTAAGGAGTTCGAATATACTCGAATGGTAATGCAGTATCTTCAGAGTTCACTTCTTCTGCAACAACCCCATACATAACCTTTGAGAGATACCAATCAGGCAGATCAAAGATTTAAATTTGATGGTTTCGGCCTTTAACTTTCTTAGCACTAAACTTACTATACTTTTGAAATTATGGGTACAGAATATAATACGTTTAAAAAATTAGTGTTTGTTCATACACATATATATATTCATGTTTTGTGTTGGAAATTCTGGGTTCATTGAACCTATGACTAATAAGCTACATCCGCCACTATCAATGGAGTACAACCCTGTAGCCGTATCGCTTCTCAGTATCCACGAAAAGCCACCTAAATATGCATATCTTCCAAAGACTCCAACATCACGCTCATTATCTATAAAGAATGCATGAATAAACAAGTCTTCAAGAGCTTAAATTTCATTGTTTCTTTTCAGTAGCGACACTATATGAACAATCGGCATTTAAATCTCACTTCGGCATTTCATCGAATATCTTGCAAGGATATGTTGTCTGCTTTGGTAGAAGATTTAGGGAGTGATAGAAATGATAAAAAAAAAAAAAAAAAAAAAAAAAGAGAGAGTTCAATATTTCACCTTCTTAATTGTAGATTTAGCAATGTAGTTTTCCCTTCATCTTAGACACCACAAAGCTAGCATCAAAATCCATCTTATACACGCTCTTCTCTTCAGCGACATTATGGGAGGAAAGTTTTATAAAGTTGTACCACTCCCACCTAATTCACACATTATTATTGCCGAGCTTCTCCAAATCCAAAAGCACTTTTTGTAAAAAAAAAAAAAAAAAAAAAAAATTGTGTGGATAGTTGTTACCCATTGTATCATATTGTATTTAAAATTAATTGTATTGTATTGTTAAATTCATTGTTCCTGAATAATAAAAAGTCTCTTTTTTTTAGATAACCGATTTGGTGCGGATGATTGTTTCCAATTATGCCTTAATTTATTACTCCATAATTCTATCTTACCCTTTATCTTTTTTTATTTTAATTCCAAATCTCCAACCTATAACCTAATTTGTCTTAGTCATCTTTTTTCCAGAACTCACTTCCAACTCCAACGTAAAAGGTATAGATTTTGCCTTCTTTTTGTTTCGTTTTTTTCTCCTAATGTGCCTAATGTGATTTTAACTCCAATTCTGATTACTTTAACTCCAATCTTGTTCCTTTGTTGCGCCAATTCTCGTTCCTTTCTTTATCATAGTTCTTTATTTTTTTCTAATGACAGTTAAAGACATATTTGATGATAAATTAGTAGAAAGAGGTTTTCGCAAATTATTTTTATGCGTAATTCATGATAACTTTAACAATTGGGGGTATTTTAGTAAACTTATTCGTTACAGTACAGTACAATACAGTCAAACCAAACAGCAAAATGTTATTTAACAAGAGCAAACAATACGATCTATCCAAACGTTGTATTCATAAAACGATACAATACAATACAATACATTATAAAATGAAGGGTAACAACATCACACAAGTTGTTAGAAGAAAAAAAGTATTTTTGAGTAGAACGAGAATCAGAAATTATAACTTCTCGCCAAAAGAACTTTTTTGAAAAGCACTTTTGAGAAAAATATACTTAGAAGTACTTTTTAAAAGCTTGCCAAACACTACTTATTGCTCGGAAGTACTTTTCAAATTAAGTAGCCAAACACAAACCATTTCTCACCAAAATTACTTTTGAGAAAAGCACTCTTAAAAAAAATACTTCTCAAAATAAGCTGAACTTTGAAGTAGGGATGGGCATCGGTCGGTTCGGTTCGGTTATGAATATTATCGGTTTAGCATATCGATTATCGGTTTACAAATATGATAAACCGATAACCATACCGATAAGATATTGGTTATCGGTCATCGGTTATCGGTTAATCGGTTATCGATCATTATCGGTTCGGTTATCGGTTTACCCGATAAGATAAAACAACTAAAACAGTTTTATAAACAGCTTTATATCGGTATAAAATTATTTTACAATGTTTCTTGTACCGAGCTAAAACAATTTTATAAAACAACTTTTTTGCAAGCTAAAACAGTTTTATAAAACAGCTTATTTGTAATTGAGAAAGGTATAAAGACAAGCTGTTTTGCAACTATTAGTTCAACACTAAAATCTGCAACATAAAACAATAGAAACAGTTAACTAGTAGTTCAAGTAGTGAGTTTAAATTCTTAAAGCTGATTCTACTTTCTCTGTGATTTCATTCTTAAATCTGATTTATCTTTAAATGAGGTACTTTATGTTAATAATTTGACACCAACAAATAGGACAAAAACAAACGAAGAAAAAAAAAGTAACAGAACAGAACAGAACAGTTAGAGTAGAGGAAAAAGCTAGAGATAAAAACTATGCAGAACTAAAATCAGACCTCAAGTCATTTTAGCGAAACAGATAGTTGCATAAAACAGATAAATAAACGATTCACACAAAAATCCAATAGTGAATGAATCAACATAATAGTGAAGTGAATCAACATGCAAAAATAAACGATTCCCTCAAAAATCAACACGAAGATTGAATCAAGCAAAAATAAACAAAGCATAACCCAATAGTGAAGTGACTCAACACAATAGTGAAGTGAATCAACAGGCAAAAATAAACGATTACCTCAAAATCAACACGAAGATTGAATCAACTGAAGATGAAGATGAAGGCAAGTAGGCAACCAAAGATGAAGATGAAGCAACTAAAAACTTACACGAAGAATGAAGATGAAGCTGAAGAATGCGGTTGAGAAATGCGGCTGAAGAGTGAAGTGAAGAGGGTGACGTCTGAACTCTGAAGAATGCGGCTGACGGGCTGAGGCTGAGAAAGAATAGGGAAAGAATGAAGCCCTAGTATGTATATACTTAAGAGGAAAGTAGTAAATTCGTTAATCCTTATTGGGTTATCCGTTAACCCAATAACAGAATTGCCAAACCGAGCCCGAACCGATAACCCAATAATGAAAAAATTCTAAACCGTTACCGAAAAGTTAACCCAATACCGATAACCCAATAAATAATTAACGGCTCGGGTTATCGATTTTACCCGATATATGCACACCCCTACTTTGAAGCTTGGCCAAACATGCTATTATTCCACATTCTATTTCAACCCACATTATAAATTATGCTAAATTTTATGAGGAAAAGAAAAATCAAACCAGATAAAGGGCATCCGGTGCACTAACTTCTCGCTATGCGCAGGGTCTGAGGAAGGACCGAACTACAAGGGTCTATTGTATGCAGTCTTACCTTGCATTTCTAGAAGATATTATATATAAAACAATGTTAAAATTTTTGTGGAGATTATTTTCTCTCGTTACCCCAACCAAAGTGAATTAGCAAGTTATTCAATAAGTCAAACGAAAATTAATTTAGCTCATCAATATATTTGTTCCTTATAGTAGCAAGGCGTTGACTTGTGTTACACCCCGTAAGTTTAACAATCTTGATACCGTTATATATATATATATATNATATATATATATACGGTATTTTGAGTGGAACATTTTTGTAAAGAAAAAAATAGTTTGAAAAATATGATTTTATATAGTTATTATTATTACTACTTTCGGTTATGTTTTAAATTATACACATAATATGAGAAAAGTTTATGAGATTTTATTTATTGTAAAGATAAAAATTATTATTTTTTCACAAGAAAAGAAGGTTATCTTTTTACCATTTTAAGAATTAAGCGTACGAGAATTTTTACTCTTTAGATGAGATTAGAAAAATTATAAGTTGAGAAAATATATATATTTTTATATGGATGTTTTAATAAAATAATTGTCTATGTATTTATTTTATATGGTACCATATAACCATGATGGTAGGGTACATAAAGTGTGTTAAAAGTAAGTAATATTTTAAGTAATTTGAGGTAATTCTTAATTATGTGGATAATTGGATAATTAATGATTTTAGTGTAAGATTAACTAATTAATTAGATTATTTGGATAAGGTTAATTAGTCTTTCACGTGGCATCAAATCTTGCTAAATTTGATGACTCTTAAATGCATTTGTTAAGGTGGCAATATGTTGCGGTGCCATTGGAACTTTTGTCAAAACTCATCAAGTTTTGACAAGTAAGGATATGGTTATGGATGGTACCACTTCAAAAATGTATTCTTCTTCTTTGCCACTTAGTTTAAAAGCCTAATAATTTATGGATGAAGAACAGAACATGTGCAGTGGGTGGACAAATAAAGTATCTTATACTTTGGCAGTACCCAAGAATAAGAGGTTTATTCTTGATTTGACTGGGAGGGTGACCTTTGAGAGTGTTAGATCGTTTCTTGAGTTTCTGCTGGAAAAGTTGCGCGAGTGTTTGAGAAAAAGCTTAAATGTTGTTCGAGAGGAGGTGAAGTATTTTGAGAAGAAGTGTAGATGTTATACAAGAGGTGGTTGTTGATACGAGTGCTAAAGCTTACAGGTATGTTACCTTCAAGGCGTGATTAATGCGCCTTAAACCTCTCTCTTGAAAAAGAACATTTTTTAGTGGAACCTTAGCACGTGAACCCATAGGAACAGGGCCCTTCTTCTTTGCAAAAAAGCTTCTGAAATATCATCACATCAGTAGGCGCAGAAAGCAAATCTTGGTATTGACTTATTGAAAATCTCTTTGAGATTGCCTAGACAAATCTTTTTGTGTGAGGCCGGGCTATCCCTTCTTTCTTTTTGGCATGAGGCAAATGCAAACTTCCATAAATGACTCTATTCATAGAAATACTAGAGATGCTTATGTTCTTGATTCCCCATGTGTCATATTATTCTATCATCTGTTCATGGGTCTCAAAAATACGTAAGTTGGTAAAGTTTATTTCATGATATTAATCAGAGGCATAATAAGTCTTATGACGTACCGAGAGATTTTATTAACGTATTTCATATGCATTCCATGCATGCACATTGACCCATGACCAGGTGGCATTATATACGCGTATATATATATATATATATCGGATATGGGAAAGGTTATGGCATTATATACGCACCACCACTTGATTAGCTGGTATACGATGATGATATTTCCCACAGTGGCTGAAATGATATGATGGGATGCCCTCAGAGGCTTGATGATGTTATGTACGTACAGACCTATGCATTACATGACATTTATACATATATGCATGACATTATAAATATTTCATGATTTACAGAGCTATCCAGACTTACAGGTTGAGTCCTTTTGCTCCATGTTTCTTCCATGTCCTTTATATACTGATTGACATGCCTTACATACTCGGTACGTTATTCGTACTGACGTCCTTTTGTTGGGGACATTGCATTCATGCCTGCAGGTATAGATAATCAGTTTGACGAGCCCTCATAGTAGACGAGATTGGCATTCAGCGAAGGATCGGTAAGACTCCACCTCATTCGGAGTGCAGCCGAGTCTATGACTCATCGTGCTAGAGTTCTGCTACGGACTTATGGGTAGGCCAGTACCCTATCCCATTTGATGTTAAATAATCTTAGAGGCTTTGTAGACAGAGGTTCATTTTGTATAGTATGTCAGGGGTCTTGACGGCCCATATGTATTCATGTTTTAAGAAAAATATTTCAGTGATAGTGTTGCCCACTTATAGTTATATATTATGAGTTGTGGCCATGTGGGCCCATGATAGTTAGAAAAGGAATGAGTCCAGCTAACTCGACCTATGTATGTTCTATTTTTGGTCGAACGATCATGAGTTATAGAGTGGTTCGCTCGGGCCAGCACGGCACCGGGTGCCAGTCACGCCTCGCAAGGTTTGGGGTGACAACTTGTATAGCAAGCGTTATACAAGTCAAAATTATTTACCCGTAAAACGGTTCAGTTGAATTTATAACTTGGTTTATAGACAAGCGAAACGATTTGATCCTAAAATGGTAAATAAGTTAAATAGAATGCAAGACCTAGCATTGAAACCGAGGTAAGACAGCAAACAACTTGGTTCCGGGAGCAGAGCTTCCGAAGACAGCAACAAGAATATTGATAGACAGATAATAAACTATTATTGAGCTTAGAATAATGTGTAGCATAAGTTTGTTCGATATTTCCTCTCCTTACAATGGCTGTTGAAGTCAATATTTATAGCTATACCTAGGGAATAAGGTCCTAGGATCAAGCCCCTCTTAAATGACAATAATGGGAGCCATTGATAAATGTGTAACATCAGGTCATGAATGCCAAAATTCTCTGTAATAGATACGTATTTAATACTAAGTAATATCCTCCATTGAATGTCATCTAGTGGCAAATATTTGTTTACCCTCTTTGATAATATTCCCTTCGGGGTCTACCCGGTGCCAACCAAAGCTGTTGTCCTCAGTCTTGGTTCTCAATTGCTTCGTCTTCTGTCTGTCTCTGGTTCCACGTGTCATTCTATCATTCGAGTATTTAATATGAACCAATTTTATCCTATACACAAATGAAGAAAAAAGGGTAAAGGTAGAGTTAGTTTAGTTGACAGTTATTTTCACATGACTTAAGCTTTGAAACTATATGGTGTACTAAAAAATGGAAAAGATTACAATAAATGAAACATTTGTTTGCAATAAATTTTTGGCATACGAAAAATAAATTACAATCACAAAAAACATAATTTAATTAATCAATCGTGAGTATAATTTTGTTTCTTCTTTGATTCTTCTTTGCTGATTATCTCTGTAATTCGAGAGTTGGAGCAGCGTGTTTTTCGAATATAGGATGATGCGGACTTCTTTGGATTTATTTGATAATCATGAAAGTTCTGTGGATTTCTTAAAGTATTTGATTATCAAGAATTTATTCGGCCACATTTTGATCTCTTTATAAGTAATGTGAATTCATGGGATTTTCGATATGATCTCCATTTTCGAGATATCTTTTTCTAATGGATTATGTAACCCTTTTTATAGGAGTGACCTAGGGTTAGGGTAGAGTAGCCACCAAGTTAGGATTTTGGTAGAATAGCCTCGAAGCAACCCGAATAGACTCCTAGAATTTCAAGAGTCATCTTGTAGTGTCTTAAATTTAGGATTTTGCCCAAATTTCATACGGGCATGATCCTTTAAAATTTTGATGTCTACAAATGTCGTACTTCAAGGTTTGTCGGGATGTAGGCTTGCCAAAACTCGAAGACGAGACTTGAAGTACTCGACCATCACAACAGATCATTCTAAAACTTGTAGTTTTCGATTTATAGGAAGAAGAAATGAGGTGCAGGATTGGTCCCACTGGGCGTGCGTCAACAAAAATAATCAAAACCGAAAAATATTGCAACAATCGTATTATTTTATTTCAAACAATATGAGTGTTATAATCTCTATGAATCCTTTTATTCTTCTTTCCAACAGTAAATAAAAGAGCCTTCGAGCTTAATCTTGAATTTTGTTTTATTTTAATCCAAGTGCTTGAGATATGATCTTGATCTTGATGTATTTTTAATCCAAGGGATTGCCGCTTGTTCTTGATTTGATCTTTAATCATTAGAACTTCAATGCTTATAGCTTTTAGAAATCTGCAGTGTTTGATCCACAAATTCTCTCTTGATTCTTGTGATAACTTCTTCTTAGTTATTTTCTGACGACTTAAGCTTTGAAACTATATGGAGTACTAAAAATGGAAAAGATTGTTTGCAGACCATAACCGAACTTTAGTAAAAACAACTATTTTCCTCCATAAAAACCCATTTGCATGCATAAGTATACTATTTCATAGAGTCGGGTCCTATATTTGAGACTTTGAAAAACCATTCATTGATCTTTCTAATTGTGATAGCTGAGAACTGTGATTCTTTATTCGATTAATATTTGCCATCACATCCTGGCTTTAGCGTCTGTCGAGCACATCTAAGTGAAGTTCCTACATTTTAATTGCCGAGCACGTCTAAGTGAATGTCACACCCCGAACCTGGGCCTGGACGTGACACGGCACTCGGTGCCTGACTGCATGTGACCGAGCGAACCAACTGTATGGCTGAATCAACATGTGGTATAGCTATGAGCTAGAGGTAAATATAAAATATAATAATCTGCTAAAGAGTCTGACTGAAATATCATAGATGCGAAAATTACTAAAAGGTCTGCAAGTATAAACAAGTAGCCGACAAGGCTAACACATGAAAGCCTGCTAATATCTAACTGACTGGGTTATAGTCTACGAA
Source organism: Nicotiana attenuata (assembly GCF_001879085.1). Taxonomy (NCBI): domain Eukaryota; kingdom Viridiplantae; phylum Streptophyta; class Magnoliopsida; order Solanales; family Solanaceae; genus Nicotiana; species Nicotiana attenuata. The sequence continues at coordinate 48,297,097 of NC_031999.1, forward strand.
GCCTCTAAAGAATACTGAAAATGCTAATTGTTTCTCGGGACAAGGTCCCCGGTATACCTTATTAACTGAAATACTATAATGACTATATTAAAAGAGAAATAAGGCCCCGAAAGACTGGGGCTCACCAATAGCTGATACGAGATGTCCTAGCAAGCAGAATCGTCAACCTGAAAATCGTTACCTGCATCACGAGATGCAGGCCCCGGGCAAAAAGGGACGTCAGTACATTTGAATTGCACTGTATGTAAAGCAACTGAAAGAAAGAATTAAAAATGCTGAAACTGAAACTGAACTGCTAGCTGATAAACTGATAATTGAACAAGGAATCAAGGATATGAATACTCCCTCTTCTGAATGATGAACAACCTGTTTAACTGATAAACTACGGTCTCGGGCCCAATATATATATGTGCACAAGCTACGGCCTCAGGCCCAAGTATACGTATACATAACTACGGCCTCAGGCCCAAAAATGCATAAAGCATAAACTACGGCCTCAGGCCCAAATACAGGTGTTCAACATTCAGGAATTTAGAATCAGGAACTGAGAATCATACTGCAAACATGATACTGAAACAATGAACCATATTGAGTTACATGATACTAGAATAGTGAATAGGATTAGACTGAGATGAGTATTCATAATAAGTTGATTTGTCATAACTGAAACTCATAGAATATCGAATGATTATGAAACTATGTCATCTAGAGAATAGAAGTTCTACTACTATTCATGGAACCAAAGGATAATTACTTTCTGAGGAAACTAGTAATGGTCATGATAAATGGGACGTAGGGAGAATCATAGACATTCCCAAACGTAAAGAGTTAGCCTTACATACCTCAATTTAACCCCTTAGTGATACTACAATGATCCACAATACTAAAGAACCTTCAATCTACAATAGCAACATCCAATGGAACCCAATATTAGTAATAATTTCATAACTTAAGCCATTTAGGCATATTATCAAACACCTTGTAGGCATAAATCTCTACATCTCATCGCCATATAATTGGTTCATCTAACTACCACCATTCATCAACAATTTATCCCACCATCATGATTAACCAATTTATAACTTCCAACATCACATGTATGACAATCCATCTACACCCAACCAACAAAATTCCATCAAATAATTACCTTCCAATCTCTACAATAATTATGTATTTATATTGGGAACTTATGGCTTCTAATTACCGACCAAGAGTCCCAATACTTAATTCACACTAATATACCCATAATAAATACATACATGTAAGTCTAAGGGTGTAGGATTACCTTTTGGAAGAAATCTTGCAAAACCCTCCTTTGAGTTCTTGAAGGAATTTCTTGAAGATCTATGTGTTTTATGAGTAGATTTCATCAATACTAGTGTAAGAATGATGGAATTTCACACCAAGTTAATGGAGATTGCTTACCTTGAAGATGGTAGGAGTTGGTGCTCTTAAGAGGGTGAAGGAAGACCCCAAAGTTCGGCCAAGATAAATGGGTAAAAATGAACCCTGAATTGAGTATATAGTGTTTCAGGCGCCACAGGTGGCGCTGGGCGCTGCCTGTGGCGCAGTTTCCAGTATCTCAAAAATTCTCGGCGCCACGGCTAGCGCCCGACGCTACCTAGGACGCTGGCGACGGAAGGGACACGAAAACGATCGTAACTTTCTGTATACACCTCCAAATGACAAACGGTTTGATGCGTTGGAAACTAGACTCAAAGAGTTTTAATTTGATAGGTTGTGCATCACACAACTCCTTATATACATGTAGATATGCTCGTCCAAAGTGAGGTCTTGTGCGTACTCATTTGAATTTTTAGTCTATCATGTAATTTCCAACTTGGCTTAGACTTAGGCCTCTCCTTGGACCCCAAATCACTTATGATATGCCTCGTACACTTATTATCATAATCAATTGATAACCATCACATGAATACTCATTTAATGCATCCACAACTGATTCAAATTTATGGGGTGTTACAGTAAAGTTCCTACTTTAATTGCCGAGAACATCTAAGTGAAGTTCCTACATTTTAATTGAACTATCTTTTTTTTTTGTTGCTTCAGACACTAGCGTAATCACATAGAGTAAAGGATGGTAATTAAGTTGAACACCCTTCAACAATATATATATATATATATATATAATTATCACCCTTTACTGTAGCTGTTCATTACACGATTTAAAATATAGATATTACAAATCTTGCAAACAGAACAAGAACATTTCATTTTCAAGGAAAAGATCATGGAATGGGGTCACATTGTCTGCCGGAGAAGATAAGAATGCACAAAGAGGAAAAGAAAAAAATAGATAATGGTAGCTCTTATCCGAGGCAAACAGGACAGGATTTAATTTTCTTCCCCTATTTTTACATCTCTTGATCAAGCATATCTCATGTTTGTAAAAAAATTTCCTGTTTGCACACAATTAACACAGAACTTTATGTCAGTTATTAATGTTATATTGATTAGACATGATTTATCTTCTTTAATTGAATCATCAACGATTTTAATGATTTAAAATAGATAAATACACCAAAAAATAAGATCAATTTTTTATGAGATAGATAAAAAAAGATTATCTAAGTAAGATTTTAATTCTGATTCTTTTTTTTTTTTTTTGCATTCGATTCTTTTTTTTTCATCTGATTGATAAAATCCAAAGCATAGTGAGGGTTTCGTATCTATCAATTCAATCAAATAAATTTACCAACTGTCACCGTTTATAGATATTGAAATGAATGTCTTTCTATTGCTGACTAACTCCTATTTATCCCATTCTAACCTTTATCTCACGTATTTTATACGTTTATCCTTTTGGGACACTTTGACATGTTTGATTATTCGTTATTCAAAGTTCTAAATTATAATCATCAAAATTGTAACCTTATTTTAGTGTTTTGCACAAAAACAAACTTAATAGTCAAACTAAAAATTTATCTTGTTGTATTAATTAGTTGTTCAGAATAAACACCCATTGATTAAAAGGGACATGAAAATTTTATTAAAGACATTTCTTTAGACCTCACAACGCTTGAAACTACATTATGAAGTTGGGGGTTCATATATCAAACCAAAATTCTCTATGTAAAAACATTCTAATTGTCGCATTAAGGGTGTGGTGTGAGATGAAGCATACCGGGTGGGGCAAACTTGGGTGCAAAGCAAAGATACCAAAATTTACTTGTTGGATGTGCGAATATAGTATCACATTAATAGTTCTAAAGATTGAAAATCCACATATAAAGTATAGAGGATCTCTTAATGGTGTGAGGTTTTTGAAAAAATCGTGCAGGTTTGGTCCAAAGCAGACAATATCACACCATGTTAAAGAGTATATTGGGGCTATTTTATCCCAACAACTGGTATCAGGGGCCAAGTCTTTCAAGGACAAGTATAATGATAATAGAGTGATAGGTAGGGCTCGGTTTGCTTACCTCTTACGAGCTTGGAGACGTGCACACAAAAAGAAGCTAGTTGTGGGCTTTAGTTGTCGTAAATGCTCTAACAATGATATCTCTTAATGGTTTGAAGTGATAAGTAGGGATTTTGACCGCTTATTTAATCTCTTTTACTTGCGTTTTAGCTCAAAAATACTTAAAGGTATTCCCGAAAACTAGTGAAATGTGCTTACTTGCAGGAATATTGGAAAACGAGCCAAAGAAGTCAAAATCAACTCAAAAAGGAGTCAAAAGTGAACAAGAACCAAAATCGGGCAAAACGGCTAGCAGTGCGGACCGCACAATTCTAGTGCGGCCGCGGAATGAAGAATCAGAGAGTAGTGTTTTGGCCATCTCAGGGAGTGCGGACTGCACCAAAATTGTGCGGCTGCAGGAGGTCAAGTGCAGCCGCAGTCACTATTATGTGGTCCGCAAGATTGAAGATTCAGAGAGCTGTTTCAAGTCCAAAAGCACAAGAGTGCGAATCGCATCACTTTTTTGTGGCCATAATCAGAAGTGCGGCCGCACCCATTTTTATGCGGACCGCAGAAGCCTGATGTTCCAAGCCCAAATTCCCAAGACTGCGGATCGCATGATAATTGTGCGGCCGCAGAAGCCCATTGTGCGGACTGCACCAGAATTATGCGCCCGCACAACCTTCGCAGGGGCATTTTTGTTTGATATTTTCAGCTTAGTATAAATAGAACTTTTTTGTCATTTTTAGGATAAGTTCGATTTTCAGAAGTGCACCTGAGCCATTTTCTTTACTTCTTTGAGTAATTTTGTACTAGATTGACTTCTAAACATTAGATTTTCTTTGTTTAATCAATTATTATGCAATCTATCTTATTTCTTCTTGTATTTCTTTATTTTTCATGAGTAGCTAAATCTCTAGCTAGAGTTGTGGCTCAACCCTTGTGTGGGTACTTGATGGGTATTTAATTTTAGGGCTTGTTTGTAATTCGGTTAGTGATATTTAGCCTTGTTTATGCTTGAATTCTAGAATTAATGGTTGCAAACATTGATTCATGCCTATTTGACCTAGTCTTTACTTGAGAAAGAGAGACTAAGTTTAGGAAAGCTTGGCTAGCAAGGAATTGGGGTGAACTCAAGAAATTGATAGCCCCAATTAAAGGGTCAAATCTAGAGATAGTAAGACCCGACATAAGCATATATCACTTGATTTGTGCAATACCCATTTGGGCTTGAGAAAGCCAAATTGGACAAAATCACTCAAACTACCGATAGGTACAGAGTGAGCAATTGCGTGTGATTGCTATATTGCGATCCTGATTAATCAAACTAGCCCTATAGTTTACAACCCGTTAGGTAGCCACCTAGGTGGAGGTCACGACCCTAGATCCTTACCATTTGAAAAACACCCAAAACCAAAAATATTGTCTTCTAGTTTATTATTTGCAATCATTAGTTAAAAGTAGAAACAGAAATAACAACCAAATATGTGGAAGTGCAATCTTAAGCATACCATACATTCACACTAGGTGTATACCTAATCCAAATTCTTACTCCCTCTGGATTCGACCTTGACTTGCATTGGGTTTTTATTATTGTCACGACCCCAGTTCGCCCTCCGTGAACTAGTCTCTATGACTAGGTAAGCCTAACAAATGCGGAGAAAGAAATAATTGCGGAAAGAACGTAATCAAAACCCGATATAACAAAGTTAAACAGTGTTTAAGATGTCGTCTGGCATATAATAGTACAAGAATCTCAATCTAACACTCCCAAAATCCGGAAACCCATGAATCACAAGCTAAAAGATTACATAATAAGCTCTAACTCCAGAAATGTCTACCAACAAGGGAAATACAGAAAGGGCTATACTAGTACCGAGAACAGAAAGGGACTATTCGGGCTGCGGAAGATATACCTCAGAGTCTCTACAAAGCACCTCGCCTCAAGCGTGATAAGACTGAGTGGAAGTACCTGGATCTGCACATGAAAAACATGCGCAGGAAGGGCATGAGAACGCCACAGCGGTACTCAGTAAGTGCCAAGCCTAACCTCGGTCGGGTAGTGACGAGGAAGGTCGGGGCCTAATGAGGTTAAAGGAAATACAAGATATAACATTGTAGAATAAGACAGTATACTTAAGTGCAACAGAAAAAGTAACACAGGATAGAAGAACAACAACAACTTTGACAGAGACAAAGTAATCACGGAAATAAATACAGCTCAACGCAGAGATAACAACCGGGGGATCTCTCAGGATACCGTCCTATAGTCCCTAAATATAATATCCAGTGGATCTCCCGGGTGCAGTCCCGTAGTCCAACTCATAATGCGAGAGGACTCTACCGGGAGTCCCGTATCCGTAGTCCCAAATATAAATATCCAGTACTGGGGGAATCTACCGGGTGCAGTCCCGTAGTTCCAATATAAAAGTGCAGGGGGATCTCCGGAAATACAATTCTGTTCCCAAAGTAAACATACAGGGGGATCCCGGGATACCGTCCTGTAGTCCCAAAGTAAGCACACAGCAGAAACACAAAAGAATACTCAATTCAATTCAAATCTCCATGCCAAAATAAACAGGTAATTCTAGCCTAGCATGCTGCACATAATCCAAATGAGGCACTTTGAGCAAGTAAAGCAATTAAGTCAACTAAACATGCTTCCCTAGGCTAATAACAGGCTTAAATTACACACGGTATGAACGGGAAAAAGGAAATCACATTTATAGTTACTTAAAGAAAACGGATTTTCAACAATTAGCACAAGTACGCACTTGTCACCTTACGTACAAGGCATTTCAATTATCAACAAATCAAATCCTAAGAGAGTTCCCCACACAAGTAGACAAGCACTACCTCGAACCGGCTCAAAATACAACCGAAACCAACGACTCTTCGT
>NC_031999.1:48311451-48345708 GCF_001879085.1 Nicotiana attenuata
CTGGAAGAGCTGAATGAACAGGGCGACTCATATAACCCCTACCATGACGACCTACAGTTGGGGCACGGGCACCAGAATAATGACCCGACTCTCGAGACCTCTTGGCCTCCCTCTCTTCTCTATCCCTAGCATGCATACCCTCAATCCTCCTAGCAATGCTCACCACCTGCTGATAAGAAATATGCATCTCCAACTCACGAGCCATACTAGACCTAATGCTTGGAATAAGCCCCTCAATAAACCGGCGAACCTTCTTGCGAACAGTAGAAACCAAAGCTGGTGCATGTCTAGCCAAGTCAGTGAAACGGACAGCATACTCCGAGACAGTCATAGTACCCCAGTGCAAACGCTCAAACTCTGCACACCAAGCGTCCCTAAGACTTTGGGGAACATACTATCTCGTGAACATATCTGAAAACTGAGCCCGAGTCAGGGGAGCTGCCTCATTCGAACTATCTAACTCATAAGCACGCCACCACTGATAGGCGACCCCTCAAAACTGAAAGGTAGTGAAGGAAACCCCGCTCGATCCTGATATACCCATGGCACGGAGGATACGATAGCACTCCTCTAGAAATGCAAGACCATCCTTTGAGGCTAGTCCACTGAATGTAGGAGGCTGATATTTCTTAAACCTCTCAAGCCTCTTCTGCTCCTTCTCTGAAGCTACTGCCCTCTCCTCGGGCTGAGCTGGGGCTACCGGCTGTACAGGTATAATCTCTGGGACCTGATCAACATGCACCCGCTGCTCAGGAGTGCAGGCGGCGGGAGTCTATGCTCCTCCCCTGGCCTGGGATGTAGTTGCAGCAAAGGGAAGCAGCCCTGCCTGAGCTAGAGTAGTGTACATAGTCATAAACTATGCCAGAGTCTCCTGGAGTGCTGGAGTAGTAGTAGCAGACGTATCAAGTGTCTGGACTCTGGCTGGAACTGATGGTGGAACCTCGATGGCAGCTCGTGCGGGTGCTCTGGCTCCACCAAGTGCGCGTCCTCGGCCTCTATCCGGGCCCCGGCCTTTAACGGCTCCAGTAGAGGGCGCGGGTGCCCGATCATCTCGGGTAGCACGTGTCCTCACCATCTGTGAGAGAATAGAAAACAGAAGTTTAGAATTGTGATATCAAAATCTCACACGACACGGAAATCAAATGAAGTGGAAGTTTCCTAACAGTTATATAGCCTCTCGTAGATAAGTACATACGTCTCTGTACCGATCAGTGAGACTCTAAATAACCGTCTTGTGATTCATGACTCATATGAACCTAGAGCTCTGATACCAACTTGTCACGACCCCAGTTCGCCCTCCGTGAACTATCGTGACGGCACCTAGTGTCTACGACTAGGTAAGCCTAACAAATGCGGAGAAAGAAACAATTGCGGAAAGAAAGTAATTAAAAACTGAGATAACAAAGTTAAACAGTGTTTAAGATGCCACAGGCACAGTACAAGAATCTCAATCTAACACTCTCAAAATCCGGAACCCCATGAATCACAAGCTAAAAGATTACATAATAAGCTCTAACTCTAGAAATGTCTACCAACAAGGGAAATACAGAAAGGGCTATACTAGTACTGAGAACAGAAAGGGACTCTTCGGTCAGCGGATGCGGCAAATATACCTTGGAGTCTCTACAAAGTGCCTCGCCTCAAGCGTGATAAGACTGAGTGGAAGTACCTGGATCTGCACATGAAAAACATGCGCAGAAGGGCATGAGTACACCACGGCGGTACTCAGTAAATGCCAAGCCTAACCTCGGTCGGATAGTGACGAGGAAGGTCAGGGCCCTACTGAGGTTAAAGGAAATACAAGATATAACAGTGTAGAATAAGACAGTATACTTAAGTGAAATAGTAAAAAGTAACACAGGATAGAAGAACAACAGCAACTTTGACAGAGACAAAGTAATCACGGAAATAAATACAGCTCAACGCAGAGATAACAACCGGGGGATCTCCCAGGATACCGTCCTGTAGTCCCCAAATATAATATCAACTTGATCTCCTGGGTGCAGTCCCGTAGTCCAACTCATAATGCACGGGATCTACCGGAGTCCCGATCCGTAGTCCCAAATGTAAATATCCAGTACTGGGGGAATCTACTGGGTGCAGTCTCCTACCTTGGAGTTAAAACCATTGCCTCCGCATCTCAGGTACGAATTCCTTGGCCCTTCTTCTACTTTATCAGTTATTCTTTCTTTGTGGTTAACTAACATATAGGTAGAGTCCACATTGGATGTGCTACAAAGGATGAAAAGAGCAATCGGTTGGACCTTGGCAGATATCCAGGTCATAAGCCCCGCCTTTTGCATGCACAAGATTATTTTTTAGGAGGGTGCCAAACCCTCTGTTGAACATCAAAGAAGATTAAATGAATCAATCCAAGAGGTGGTGAAGGAGATAATCAAGTGGTTAGATTTCGGGGTTGTCTACCCCATTTTCGATAGCTCGTGGACCTCTCCAGTGCAATGTGTCCCAAAGAAATAGGGCATGAATGTGGTAACAAATGACAAGAATTAATTGATCCCAACAAGAACCATTACCGGGTGGAGAGTGTGCATGGACTATAGGAAACTCAACAAAGTCACTCGGAAAGAGCATTTCCCGCTTCCATTTCTTGACCAAATGCTTAATAGGTTGGCGGGACGTGCTTTTTATTGCTTCCTTGATGGATACTTCGACTATAACCAAATCCTTATTGCTCCTGAGGACCAACAGAAGACCACTTTCACTTATCCTTATGGTACTTTCTCGTTTCAAGGATGCCTTTTGGGTTGCGTAATGCACCGGCGACTTTTCAACGGTGTATGATAGCTATTTTCACCGACATGGTGGAGTACATTCTTGAGGTCTTTATGGATGATTTTTCTATAGTTGGGAATTTGTTTGAAGATTGTTTGAACAATTTGGATAGGGTATTGGCTAGATGTGAGGAGAAAAATTTGGTGTTGAATTGGGAGAAGTGTCACTTCATGGTCGAGGAAGGCATTGTCCTCGGCCATCAAATTTCAAAACATGGTATTGAGGTTGACCAAGCCAAAATTGAGGTGATCTCTAAACTCCCTCCTCCTACATTCGTTAAGGGAGTGAGGAGCTTCTTGGGTCATGCGGGTTTCTATCGCCGATTTATCAAGGACTTTTCCAAGGTAGTGAACCCATTGTGCAAACTTTTGGAGAAGGATGCCAAGCTCTATTTCAATGAAGATTGTATGAAGGCATTCGAGTTGCTTTAAGTTCAAATTGACTACTACTCTTATTATCACCGCACCGAATTGGAGCTTGCCTTTTGAGATCATGTGTGATGCTAGTGATGTTGCGGTTGGAGCGGTGTTGGGGCAAAGAAGCAACAAAATCTTCCATCTGGTCTACTATGCTAGCAAGACCATGAATGATGCCCAAGTCAACTACACAGTGACCGAAAAGGAGCTACTTGCTATTTTTTTGCCATGGAGAAGTTCCGGCCATATTTGATGGGTACTAAGGTGATTGTTCACACCGACCATGCGCCGCTTCGATATTTGATTAGCAAGAAAGATTCTAAGGCAAGGTTGATGCGGTGGGTGCTACAATTGCAAGAGTTTGATTTAGAGATTCAAGACCGCAAGGGTAGTGAGAATCAAGTGGCGGACCACTTGTCCCGATTGGAGGAGGAGGGGAGGCCAAATGATGGCCCTGAGATCAATGATTCCTTCCCCGACGAGCAATTATTAGCCAATTCAATGACTGGGATGCCACAGTTCGCTGATCAAGCCAATTATCTTTTGAGCGGCATTGTACCGAATGAATTCTCTTCAAACCAAAGGAAGAAGCTCAAACGGGATTGCTTGGACTATTATTGGGATGAGCTGTATCTTTTCGGATATGTACCGATGGTGTGACCCGACGATGTGTGCCAGAAGAAGAACAAAGGGGGATTCTTGAGGCTTGCCACTCTTCACCGTATGGTGGTCATCACGGTGGATCTAGAACGACTACAAAGGTTTTGACTTGTGGATTTTATTGGCCTACCCTCTACAAGGACGCTAGTGGGCTTGTCAAGTATTGTGATGAGTGCCAAAGGGCCGGTGGGATTTCTAAGAAGAATGAGATGCCCCTTACCACCATTTTAGAGATTGATATCTTTGATGTTTGGGGTATTGATTTCATGGGACCATTCGTGCTCTTGTGGGAACACTTACATTTTGGTAGCTGTGGACTATGTGTCAAAATGGGTTGAAGCCGTGGCTTTACACAACAACAAAGCTAGAAGTGTGGTGGCCTTCTTGAAAAAGAACATCTTCACAAGGTTTGGTACTCCGAGGGCCATTATTAGTGATGGGGGTTCGCATTTTTGCAACCAAGATTTTGATACCTTACTCACAAAGTATGGTGTAACTCATAAAGTCTCAAACCCCTACCATCCTCAAGCAAGCGGACAGGTTGAAGTCTTCAACCGGAAGATCAAGAGTATTTTGTCAAAGACTGTGAATGCCAACCGAACGGATTGGTCAGGAAAACTTGATGATGCTCTTTGGGCTTATAGGACGGCCTACAAGACACCGATTGAGATGTCTCCATATCGATTGGTGTTTGGGAAGGCGTGTCATCTTTCGGTAGAACTCGCGCATAAGACCATGTGGGATTTGAAAAAGTTGAACCTTGATTGAGATGTCACTGCAAACCCAAGAGTGGCACATTTGAATGAGCTTGATGAATTCTAGTATCATGCCTACACAAGTTCGTCCCTTTACAAGGAGAAGATGAAGTACCTTCATGACAAGTACATCCACAACAAGGAGTTAAAAGAAGGTGATCTTGTGCTATTGTTCTATTCCCGCTTAAGGATGTTTCCGGGCAAGTTGAAATCAAAATAGAGCGGGCCCTTTGAAGTAGTGAATGTAACCCGTTTTGGTGCTCTCCATTTGAAAAATAAGAATAATGAGGTTTTTAGAGTCAATGGGCATCGGGTTAAACATTATCTTGGGAAAGTTGATGATGGCCACATTGTGGTGGTTCTTCATTTTAAGTGATTGGTAATATGCGTCGTGTCGCGACGTTAAATTAGGCGCTTCTTTGGAGGCAACCCATGTGTCTTTTTCTTTTTTTTTTCTTCTTCAGATTAGATAGGCTTTGTTTTGTGCTAACCAGTTTTGAAGTGTATGCAGGAATGGGTGTGCATTGCAGGGACTGTGCATGAAAAATTTGGCTAAGTGTCAAAATGCACGGTCTCTGAAGTTGGCCTGTCAAAAATGCTTAAGGAATTGCGGACGCACACATTTTTGTGCAGTCCGCACTGATACTGCGGCCGCACTCAATTTTAGGCGGTCCACAGCAGGACTTCTCACAAAGGCAGCTAAGGAGTGCGGACCGCATCAAAATTATGCGGCCGCACTCAGGTAAAAATCTGGGTCCCGCGGGTAAAAGTATAAATAGGGCTTCTCTCATCTTTTTACACTTTTCGATCTTCTGAGCCCTAAAGCTAAGCTTGCATAGTAAATTTCCCCATTGCTCTCAAATTGTTCCCTCATTTCATCACATGCATCTTCATTACTGGTATGTTAATTCCATCATTAGATTCTTCATCTTTTGTTTGATTTTGTTCTTTGATTTAGGGTTACTTCCATGCCTAAAAATGTCATTATTTAGTTGTTTTGCTTAGAATTATATGGGTAGCTTCTTAAACTTAATTGGGGTCTGGGTAAGTAGCTAATGTTGTTTGATTGCTAAAACCATGACGATTTGAGAATAAAATGCATAAACCCTAGGATAGTGCCCGTGAAGTTTGAATTATGCGGTTGCACTCATTTTGTGTGATCCGCAGTAGAGGCTATGAGGCCGCACACACTTTTGTGCGGTTCGAAGCCCTCTGAGTTAGGAAAATGGTGTGTTTGACTTGTGCGGCCGCACTTAGAATTGTGCGGTCCGCAATGGACTTGTGCGGCCGCACTCATTTTTGTACGGTCCGCAGTGATGAAACTTCAGAGACCCCAGTAGTCTGAACCTTGGGATGTACAACCGCAGCCAAAATTGTGCGGTCCAAACTCTTGGTTGTGCGGCCGCACTCAATCATGTGCGGTCCGCACTGGGCAGTCTGCGGCCGCACTCACTTTTGTGCGGTCCGTACTGCCCCTTCTGAGAAGGTTTTGCTGTAACTTTCAATCATGTTTATGTATGCATTATCAGCTTCAATTGTAAATGATTTCTAGTTCTTATGTGTTGCAAACAATGGTTCGCTCACGTGGCAAAGGAGATATGTCAAAAGGGAGGGCAGAACCCTCCCAAGGCCAGGGTCGAGGCAAAAGCAATCTCCCTCTAGCAATCCAAAAGGTCATAAGAAAGAAAGCCATAGCCAATAGAGCCCCTGATACCTTGGAGACCAGTGAGTATGTCCCATCCGGGAAACTTTTGAGGGTAACTCCGTGCAAGCACAGCCGGAAGTCCTATCACAACAAATCCCAAGGAGATTCCACTTGGTGGATGAATCCTCATCATTTTCCATTTCTTCGGAAGGTTCGGAAGAGGGTAGCCAAGACTTTGAGCCCTCTTCCTCACATGCTCCCCCTGCTCCAATAAATTTAGATGATGATGATGATGTCCCAGATGATGGGAGATGGGGCGATACTACAGTGGGAGGGTTAGAAAGATCAAGGAGACCGGAGATATGGGAGGACAGATTTGTCAGTGCCAATGCCTTCGCAAAGTTTAGGGAATGGTGGCCACAGAGGTCGCTCACTCTTGAGCGACAATATTTAATGAAAGATGTGCACAAGCACAACCCCAATGTCCTTAGGCAATTCCATAAGCGGAAAGGTTTGAAATGGTTCACCAACAGCGTCCTTGATGCGAATGAGTACCTGGTCAAGGAATTCTACGCAAATGTTGCTCACATCAAATAGGAAACTAAGGTGACAAAAGTGCGGAATCTGAAAATCCGCTTTAACTCTTGTGCACCAAACACATATGTGGGGTTTGAAGAAGCGGAGGCAGTGCAGTATTTGGAGAAGCTAGCTATGGTGATGCAGCTCACCCGTGGCTAGCTGAGATTCTAGCAATCCAAGGTTCAACACCTCTGTGGCTCACAGCAGGAGTTCCAATTTTCCGGGCCACCCTAAACTTTGAAGCAAAAGGGTGGCAAACGTTCGTGTGTAGCCGCATTGACCCATGCCTCAATGAAAACATGCTCTCACTTCCTCGTGCAGTTTTGGTGGGCATCGATTATGGCTGGCTATCCGATAAATGTTGGTGTCATCATGTCCACCAACATCACCTTAGTTGTCCAGAAGGGTAAGAGATCCTATCCGTACCCGAACTTCCTCACTGAATACTTCAAAGATCAAGGGGTGGAGCCGAAGCATAATGACACCAAGGTGAAGCCCAAGAATACTTTCTCATGGTACCACTTCCAGGGAGCTGACAACTCGAAGTTCAAGGGTAAAGCTACTACCTCTGCTGGCCAGTCTGAGGAGCCAACGGTAGTAGTTACTGATTCAGCTGACGATCCTTCCACAGCAATCGGTACTTCCACCGGGACAACAACCATGCCACCTTCATCCTCTGGTCCACCAAATTCAGCTAGATTATCAGTGCCGTTACCTGTGCTAGCTTCCTCTACTTATCCTCAGACTGCGCTGCGAGTCTCCCAAACATTGGCGAGTCTCAACAACTAGATGCAGGCAGCTACTACAAAGCTGATTGATATATCCAGTGTTGTTGCAGAACAGTCCTCAGCCCCAGCAGAGCCACAGGTGCCTCCGTCAGTGGAGGAAGCATTGAAGAAGATTATGGCCGGCCATAAGACTATCATGGATAAAGGGGAGGCACAAGGGAAAGTTATTGAGGATTTGGGCAAACAGGTCAAGAAGATTCGGAGATCTCAAGCATCAAAGAAGTCTGTGGATAAGCGGAGAAAAGAGATTGAGAAGATTACATCTGCCGGTGATTTACCATTGGAACTGCTCATGGAGACATCACCCCCAGCAACACAGGCACCCCCAGCAGCACAGACAGCACCAGAGGCAGTAGTCGGCCAGTTTGAGGAGCCAGTTTCCACTTTCACACTGCTGAGGAGATGATCCAATTGCTCAGCAACCCAGTTGTCCCTCGCCAGGTGATGATGAGATACAACTTGAGGCCAAGGTTGCTGATGATCCTATGCAGACTGAGACCACATAGGGAGTTCTCTTAACTCTCTACCCTTTCCATGTTCTTATTTTTGTTAAGCATTAGGACAATGCTTATTTTCATTTGGGAGGGGCGGGGGAGGGGGGGGGGGAGGGGTTGGTCTATTTTGATTATTTGACATTTGGATTGTAATAACTCTGATACTATTTTTCTTTCATCTTTATTTTCCTTTGGTATGTATATATTATCTCCATTTGATGTAAATATGCATTTTCCTTATATATATTCTTTTCCCTTCTGTATATATTCATTTGACTTCGGTTTGTATATTTATTTATCTCGCTTTCCGTAGTTTATTTCATAGATTCTTTAGTTTGTTTTTCCTTAGTAGTATAACTTCTTATTTACTTCATTAACTTCTTTTTAATTTGCTAGCTTCTTTTTACATTGTAAGTGAACAATAAGCCTTTGGTTTTCTTAATGCCACGGTTGGTGGATTATGTGTGAACCGGGTGGCTCTTCCCAACAATGGATGGCGTGACAACCTTCTTAAGGGATTGAGTCCATTTCTTTTATGTTTTGGCAAATGTAATAGTAATGAATAAACGGGGTCTCAAGCATGCTTCACTTGGTACCAACATATTTACCTATGATCGTATGGCTAAAAACAAGTTGTTGGCAGAAAATAGATTTAGTTGTGACACTTCTTGTGTTGACTTAAGCAGCCATCGAGTGGTTCAAATCGAGCCATTTGTGATTCTCAATCTTAGCTAAGGTTGTTGTGGGCCCTCGACTCTGTTCTCTTTAGCAATCCAGAAGCGTGAGAGGTGAGATGTTTAGTTACAAGTCCAAGTACCCTGCTAATAGTCTAGAACTTGCCCTGAATGTTTTTCTAGGCGAAATTCTAAGTGTAGCTTGGCTTGAGAAATGATTGTAGGCTCTCCTTGATCTAATTTAAAATTTGAAATCTTCCATAGCCTACCAATGTGATATCCTTAGTCAACCCCTTTGAGCCGAAGCCTTTTTTCTTTCAATAACCACGTTACAAGCCTTCATCCGTTTTGTAACGACCCTCTCTTGGCACCCGATCTTTCCTTAGCATTCTTAAAAAACAATTGGCAAAAACATAAGTTTGGGGGAGAGAAGAGGAGTTTTAAAGTGATGAAAGGTACAAAGATGAGAAAGAAATGAAGAAAAAGGAAGGCAAAAAAAAGAAAGAACAAAAAGAAAAATGCCAAAAAGAAAGTGAATAAAGTGAAGAGTTGGAGGGAATTCAAAAGAAAATAAAGAGGAAAGGCTGAAGTAAATAGAAAAGGAGAAAAATGAATGTCATGATCAAGAAATAATGACGTTACGTCTCTCTAGTTCCCCCGAGGAAGAAGAAAATAACTCAAAGAGCCAAAAAAGTATGAGCCGAAAAGAGAAAATGGAGTGTTTAAGGAAAGATGAAACCATTCTATTCCAACAAGTCCTACCTTGATCCAAAAGACTTCATTGCACCCCGCAAAAGTCCTACATGATTTCAAGTTGAGTGAGCTTACATTAGTGGTGATTTACATAAGGGGCAAACTTATGGTACTTAAAGCCGGACTTGTGACGATCTTTTGAGAGAGATGAGAGAACTTTTCACAATCTCTGCTTCGAGTGTTACATTCTAAAGTGAGATTTTCTAATGGAGAGTGAAGGAGGAAGAGTTTGGGATCCACAATGACCTACATGAAAGAGCGAGCTTCCTTGATGAATAGAGTCAACTCTTGATGCTCTAATGTCACACTAGAACTATGGTACTCAAAAAGTCATATCATGGTGTTGTTGATAATCATATGTGTTGTGGGTAATTGTTGGTCCCAATTGATGTGTAATTGATTCACCTTAGGCTAGCTGAAATATCCCTTTTTCTAGTGAAGTTGGAAATTTCCTTATTTGCTTGAGGACAAGCAAAAGCTTAAGTTTGGGGGAGTTGATAAGTAGGGATTTTGACCGCTAATCTGCTCTCTTTTACTTGCGTTTTAGCTCAAAAATGCTTAAAGGTATTCCTGAAAACTAACAAAATGTGCTTACTTGCAGGAATATTAGGAAACGGGCCAAAGAAGTCAAAAGCAACTCAAAAGGGAGTCAAAAGTGAGCAAGAACCAAAATCGGACAAAAAGGCTAGGAGTGTGGACCGCACAATTCTAGTGCGGCAGCAGAATGAAGAATCAGAGAGTAGTGTTTTGGCCAGCTCAGGGAGTGTAGACCGCACCGAAATTGTGCTGCCGCAATCATTATTATGCGGTCCGCAAGATTGAAGATTCAGAGAGTTGTTTCAAGTCTAATAGCAGAAGAGTGCGGACCGCATTACTTTTGTGTGGCCGCATAATTAGAAGTGCGGCCGCACCCACTTTTATGCGGACCGCAGAAGCCTGAAGTTCCAAGCCCAAATTCCCAAGACTGCGGACCGCACGATAATTGTGCGGCTGCAGAAGCCCATTGTGCGGACCGCACCAGAATTATGCGCCCGCACAACCTTCGCATGTGCATTTTTGTCCGATATATTCAGCTTAGTATAAATAGAACTTTTTATCATTTTTAGGTTAAGTTCGATTTTTAGAAGTGCACATGAGCCGTTTTTTTTACTTCTTTGAGTAATTTTGTACTAGATTGACTTCTAAACATTAGATTTTCTTTGTTTAATCAATTATTATGCAATATATCTTAATTTCTTCTTGTATTTCTTTATTTTTCATGAGTAGCTAAATCTTTAGCTAGGGTTGTGGCTCAATCCTAGTATGGGTACTTAATGGGTATTTAATTTTAGGGCTTGTTCGTAATTGGTTTGTGATATTTATCCTTGTTTATGCTTGAATTCTAAAATTAATGGTTGCAAACATTGATTCATGCCTATTTGACCTAGTCTTTACTTGAGAAAGAGAGACTAAGTTTAGGAAAGCTTGGCTAACAAGGAATTTGAGTGAACTCAAGAAATTGATAGTCCCAATTAAAGGGTCAAATCTAGAGATAGTAAGACCCGACTTGAGCATATATCACTTGATCTGTGCAATACCCATTTGGGCTTGAGAAAGCCAAATTGGGCAAAATCACTCAAACTACCGAGAGGTACAGAGTGAGCAATTGCGTGTGATTGCTATATTGCGATCCCGATTAATCAAACTTGCCCTATAGTTTACAACCCGTTAGGTAGCCACCTAGGTGGAGGTCACGACCCTAGATCCTTACCATTTGAAAAACACCCAAAACCAAAAATATTGTCTTCTAGTTTATTATTTGCAATCATTAGTTAAATGTGAAAATAGAAACAACCACCAAATATGTGGAAGCGCAATCTTAGGCACACCATACATTCACACCAGGTGTATACCTAATCCAAATTCTAACTCCCTGTGGATTCGACCCCGACTTGCGTTAGATTTTTATTATTGCTTCGACCGCCTCACTACCTATAATTGTGATGTGAGCATCGTTCCCTCCAAGAACTCCCCACCTTGCTCTTGGATGACTCGAACTCACAACCTCATGATTGGAAGTGAAGGGTGCTTACCACCAGAGCAACCCACTCTTGTCTGAATTTCCGACACCCATTAACTGATTGGCATGCTTGAGCCAAAAAAATGTATCTCTTCTTTATATATATATATATATATATATATATATATGATACTTATATAAAAATAATATATTTGAACCTAATAAATTAAATAAATGTTCGAACTCTTAAAGTTTAAATTATTAATCCCCGCCTAAATTATGGTAGTTAGATATTTTTTTCCAGAAAGTATGCAATAAAAACTTAATATAATATGGAAAATGGTGTTCTAAAATAGTATTAAAAATTAGGCCCCACCTACCTTTTGTGTGGCCTGCGCTCTCCACGTAACAAATAATTCTATCTTCTCACTCTCTATCACTAGTTTTCCCGCCCCACCATGCACCGTCGTCATTATGGGCTGCTCCGCCACCCTCCTCCCTTCTCCTCCTCCTCATCTCCACCGTCCCCCCACCTTCAAACCTCTCCTCAACCGCCGTTCACTTCTCTTTCTCTCCACCACCCTCTCATTCCCCGCCACCACCATTTCCACTTCCTCCGCCACCCCGCCACCCCCCAAACCAGACACCACCATAACCGAACGTGTCTATTTAGACTTCAGCATTTGCCCTAATTACTTCACAAACAGAACTCTCGGCGATGACTTGTCAAATTGCTCTGATTCCGAACCAATTGGTCGCCTTGTTCTTGGCCTATACGGAAACCTAGTTCCTATAACAGTTTCAAATTTCAAAGCTATGTGTACAGGTACCTCTGGTTCAACTTATAAGGGCACTTTGGTCCAGAAAATTTTCCCGGGTCAGTTTTTTATGGCGGGAAGACAGGGTAGGAGAGATAAAGGAGAAGTGAAACCACCGTTGGAGTTGATTAGAAATACAGAGACAATTGAATCTAAAGCTTTTATTTTGGAACATTCTAGGGGTGGAATAGTTTCATTGCCTTTATCTGAGAATGATGATGATGATGATTTGAAGTTGAATCCTAAGTATCATAATGTGGAGTTCTTGATTACTACTGGACCTGGTCCTGCTCCTCAGCTTGATAGCAAGAATATTGTTTTTGGAACTGTTCTTGAAGGTCAGTCCTCATAATCTATAAATTTATAATCTCTTTTAGTTGAGTCAATTTAACTTACATACGCCGACAATACAAGAACAACGACGACGACCCAGTAAAATCCTACAAAGTGGGGTCTGGAGAGGGTAGTATGTACGCAGAACTTATCACTACCCCGATGGGACAGAGAGTCTGTTTCCGATAGACCCTACAATTCATCGGTAACGTCAGTAGAAACCATAGAAATAATAATAGAAGCATAAAGCCATAAAATAGATGACATGCAATAACAATACCAGTAATTAAGGCCCGGGGACAAGATAAACAGAAAGGATTGTGTGGACTTAACATTAACCCCTAACCATCTAAGATCAACCTTATCAAACTCGCCTCACCCCCGGTATGAAGTAGAAAAAGCTCGACTACCCCCTAGCCTACAACCCTAATGCATGTCCAGACCTTGTTATGTCCTCGGAAATATGTAGTCGTGTCATGTCCTGCCTGATCACCTCACCCCAATACTTCTTAGGTCGCTACCTCTTCTCGTACCCACCAAAGCCAACCGCTCACACCTCCTCACCGGAGCATCAAGGCTTCTCCTCCGCACGTGCCCGAACCATCTGAGCCTCGCTTTCCGCATCTTGTCATCCACAGGGGCCACGCCCACCTTCTCCCGAATATCCTCATTCCTAATCTTATCCGTCCTAGTGTGCCCGCACATTCACTTCAACATACTCATCTCTGTTACCTTCGTCTTCTGGATATGAGATTACATACTCTGACAATATAAAGAATTTTTACTTATTTGTCTATTTAAACTTGTTGTAGGAGGTAACATGCTTTATATTAGTTATCTTTTAGGTGATCTGATAGTTTAAAAGAAATTTTACATTGTGGGTTTATGGAAGTTGAACACTTTAGTTAATCCCACTATAGTTTACCAGCTGAGCTAAGGTCGGAAGACTTATTTATTTAGTTGGCATATATGCATGTTTAGGGTAAAAGGGCGCCTTGGTATAGTGTATGTTGCGACAAACTCAAATGTTTGCTTAAGAAAGTCTGTCAAATATGTTTTGATTATAGAAATAAGGAGGAACAAGGATACTTCCAGAGTTGTCTATTTTATTGAGATAATGGACCTAGTGAAGCAGGATGGACAGAGTATTGACTAGTCGATCCCAAATAATTTGGAATTGAGGCATAGTTGATTGACTGGTTAGTCCAAAGTTGATACCAAGTAATTTGGAATTGAGGCCTAGTTGATTAATTGATTAGTCCATAGTTGATACATCATATGGATGTGTAGTTCTAGAATCAGTCTGTTACATTGCTATTGTGCCATTTGTTTAAGTCTTTTATTACCTTATTATTGGTTTTAATGGTATAAATTCAGAGCCATTTTCTTTACTAAATAAGCTACTTCTTGTTTTCGATCGAAACTGCACATTTCACCCCTGAGACTCCAATTTGGTTCTTGTGTTTTTGGTTGAGTGATTAAAGACTTCACTTATGGTTCAATCAAAAGAAGGCTTTGTTATAATATATGGACAGGCATGACATGCTAGCTCAAACTTTAGGCTATCTCAAGCTTTATCCTCTATGTTTACTATTGATTCTGACTTCTATTCCTCTCCTTTTAATCATCCTGTTTGCTGCTCAAACCAGTAGCAAAGGCACCTCTGAGCTCACATTCTTTTAAGAAAGTGTTCTTAAATGGAAAAATGTGAAGGGATTAGTGCATAATGAGTTTCTCAGCTTTTACGGAGTTGATCAAGACTGTATGAAATGTTGGAAGTTTACCTCGACTTATCAAGTCTCCTGCAAGATTTAGCTCACAGTAAGACACTTTGGGTGTTTAAGCTTGCGTTCTATGATCCAAGTGTACATCTTGTGAGCAACTAGGACTTACTACTGATTATTATTAGGTGAATGTTGAGTCAGGTTAAATATTATCCAGCTGGTTAGTATAAATTCTACCAGGTCAAATTAGGCAGAGAAATTGAAGGAACAAACATGATGTGTAAGAATAAGTTATAGGAAAAAGAAAATGCATAAATTGAGATGGTTGTTTCCCAATAGTTAACGCAAACAGGAACTATCGGAGTGTTTGAACGCTAGACAACACTAACACCCGCAGAGAAAACCTTCAACAGCATAGACTTTTGCGCCTGGTGATATTAGAAGTTAGAACTTTTTCACCTACAATCTAAGTCAATTCATCTATCTGTTTATTTGCTTTGCTCCGTTGTTGTGTAGTAAATATTGCTGTGGCATTGCTTGAGATGTCTAACTGTCAGCTTTAGGCAGGGATCAAGTCTTGTTCTGTGTTAAATATGTCAACTGTGTCTTGTAGAGAGAAAAATAGAACTAGAAATTATGCTAGGATTCAATGTAACAGCTTGTGGTTTAAACATGCTGTGAAGTGGGCTAAACTCACAATTGTGAACAGTGAAAAGCTATGCATTCAACTCATTTTCTTCAAGGTTTACATTCAATTCTCTTGTATCGGAAACAACCCCTCTCCCTTCCCAGGGTTGGGGTAAGGTTGCGTATATCCTACCCTCCCCAGACTCCACTTGTGGAAATCCACTGGTATGTTGTTGTTGTTGTTGTTGTTCATTGCTCAATGAGCCAAACAAGATGAGAGGTTCGGAGTTTGAGTCACCAAGCGGGAAAAGAGGGAAAAGCTAATGTCCGCCCTCGGGGATGGGGGTTACAAAGATGGGGTTCATGTCAAAAATAAAACTAAAAGAGACCTTTTAGGATGGCTAAAAAAAACCTATGCTCCAGGATGGAGAAATGAAAGAATAAGAATGATTAGTTCCCTATTTAGATTTGCAAAAGGATTTTGGCTCAATAAATGTGTGCAGCGAAAATACTGCATTAATAAAAGTGACATGCCACTATTTTGTATACTAATACCACTTTCGTTATAGTTACTAACATGAAACTTACATGCTGAAACAGAATCCATCTATTTAATATCAAAAGCTCACTCTTTTTCTCTTTTTCTTGCACTGTACTGCAGGTATGGATATTGTGACAACTATAGCTGCCATTCCCACTTATAAACCATCCGAAAATATTCGACAGTACAATGGATTTGCCGAGCTTCTTGGAGATGGAAGAGCAAAAACTGCTCGCGCAATCTGGAATAAACCACAAAAGACTGTTTACATCAGTGACTGTGGAGAACTCAAAGTGGCAAAGCCTACACTTTCGCCTAGCCTACCTTGATATGTCAACATCTCTTCACATTCCTCATTTTATTTCCATACACTGTTATATTACCATGACTTGTACAGGATTCTCTTTTCTGTATGTTACATTTGAGAGAAGAGGATTCACATAATGCACAGCTTTTAAGTTGACAAGTCTGTATGATTAGGGATAATGTTGGAATCAAACTAGAAAAAGGCCAATGAGCTTCATAAATTTTCTTCTGTACACGTATATTCTGAAGTACGTGGCATGCACCCATTGGCACTACAGTGTCGTTTTTTTTGGGACGCAACCTTATCACCTTGCATTGTGTCAATGGGTTCCGCCACCAACTCTAGCTAATAAGTTGAGTCCCCCTTTATTCTTTTTCAGAAATAGAACAGAATAAAGAATGAGGTAGTCTATATCTTGTATCGAAGAGTCGATCATAGTTTACTCTATAAATAGGTCATTTCCTTGATACATGCGGGGGAAGAAGAATTAACCCAAATCACCACCCACCTAATCTCTTAAACTAAAAATAGCTGGCGGATGTACAATATATGTATAATTAATGTATAATGTATGTATACCGGCTAGAAAAAATAAACATTGAATCTGGCCAGAAATGTCCGTCAGTCATTTGGGCCTATAGTAATGGACCAGACCATGGGATTCTTCTACTCATCTGGCCTATAGATGCTGCCCCACGTTACTGAAGCCCTTGACAAAATATACCAAAGTCAGTTACAAGTTGTACTTCCATGAATTCCTAAAAAGAAATGAGAGGTAGAATTGGAGTTGGTAAGACATGAAAAAGAAGACGATTTTAGTTATATGCAAAAATTGACAGTGTAAATGTTTTTTGCATTATCAATGTAGTTTAACCTGTTCTAATAGATTACTTATTATTTGTACTAAATTACTAACTAATTAATACTTATTTCTTAGATCTTAAACTCCCAAAAAAAAAAAGGAGAAGAGCAAAGCAATGTCCCAACCCTACACTATTAAAAAGGTTAATGAGGTAAGCAAATGTCAAAGCATCTGAATTTCAAGTTGACAAAGTCAACTTCACTGCTGCTAAGATTCATGCGAGCTTTTATTAAAAGCAAATTCTTTTCTCACACGTGATTGACCAATGGACAATACAATGTCCATATTCCATTTTTCTTCTACACACCACTTAAAATTATGGTTCAACCTTTTTCACATATCTAAAATTATGGTTCAAGCTTTTTCACATATCCTAAGTCCCAATTGGACTTGAGAAAAAGATTCGGATTATAAATGTGGGAAATAACTTTTACAACAATTAAGTTCGAGTCCTGAAAATGGAAATTTTTTTGGTAGGAAGTGTTTTACGTCCCTTAGTAGGTTTACCAAACCTAAATTTAAATTAGTCGAATAAGTGAGTTTTGAACAGTGAATGATTAAGGGCCTGTTTGTCCATAATAAATTTTTCCTTTTTTTGAATTTTCTTTTCAAAAATGTGTTTGTCCATGAAATTTTGCAAGTTTTTGGAAAAAAATCGAAAATGAATTTTTCAAAAAGACTACTTTTTTAAAAAAAATTTAAAAAAAAAACTTTTTTCCTCTCTCACGAAACTGCAATATTTTTTCAAGTAAAATGCATGTACAAACATAATTTTAAATTCTAAATACTATTTTTCAACTTAATTTCAAATACTACTTTTTTTTTCAAAAATTATAATTTTTATGTCCAAACGCCTACTAAATAAAGAAGATCGATTTAAAAAGGCAGCATGGTGCACAAAGCATCTCGCATTCATTCAGGATCCGTGGAAAGGCTGTCTCCCAAGGAGTGTGATGTAGATAGCCTATTCCAATACAAGCATCAGTGGCTTCGCAACTTGAACCCGCAACCTATAAATAAAAGATGGATTTGAATATCAAATTTAGCAGTAGATGCCAAAAAATATCATTTTGCAGAATTGGCTAATTTGGAGAGAATGAATGTAGCTAATATTGTGAACAACAATGATTCATGCAAAAAAGTAGTAGTTGATGTCATTTCATATTTTGATAAGGAAATTACCTATTACACAAAATCATGCTTGATTAGGTTGGAATAGAAGGAGTGGTCCATCGAGCTAAAAAGATGTTTCATGATGATGATAAAGGGATAAGATTTCTCAAGTACAACAAAAAGGGACCACTGACACTTTGCTAAAACAAAGTCATTGAAATAAAAAGAGGTCCCCAAAATGCAAAGCCCCATTTGTACAAGCAAATAAGAGATGGACCACAAGTCCACAACCAAGAATTGGGCATGGTTTCAACTTGATGATCAATAATATATATATATATATATATATATATATATATATATATATATATACTCGTTCTTTCAATTCAGAGGCCATGACGTTTAAATTCTAAATCCGCCGCAAACACATAAGGGATTAGTGTATTTTAATGTGTAGGTAGATTATCAATTTTAGGCCCCGTTTGTCCATAAAAAGATTTTTCTTTTCTTTTTTTTTTTTAATTTTTTTTTCAAAAATGTGGTCCATGAAATTTTTTCGAAAATGAGTTTTACAAAAATCAAAAAGTGGTTTTGATCACTTTTTCAAAATTTTCAGAAAAATATTTTTCCCTAACAAAATTGCAATATTTCTTTAAGTGAAATACTTGTTCAAACATAATTTCAAATTTCAAATACTATTTTTCAACTTAATATTGTAATTGGTGAAAGCGATGAAAGTTTTTCTATCAATATATCACAAGGGGACCACTGACTCTTAGCCAATTTTGTGTCTGTTTTTTTAGACTTCCATTGTATAGCTTTGGGATGCCAATTGACACTTATTTCGTGTATTGAGCTTTTGATACATTGCAGGTTTCTTTTTAAAAAAAAAGAGAGAGAGAGTTTTCATTTGGTGTTAGTTACTATGTTGGATTGAGCCGCGATCTATCGAACACAGTCTCTCTACCTCCACAAGGGAGGGATAAAGTTACGTACATATTATCCTGTCCGGACTCTACTGATGGGATTATATTAGATTTGTTATTGTTGTTGTTGTTCGTTACTCGTATTAGGCCCCAATCAAAATTTGGATTCGCATAGGAAAGTCTCATATTAAGGCTAAAGCGCTCTATAACAAAGGTGACTTGACACTCAAGGTTCGAACATAAAATTTTCTAGTTAAAGATGACGAAATACTTACCACAACACTACAATTCTTGCCATGCAGGTTTTTACCACAGTACAACTAGCAGCTTCGAAGAGAAAATTTGGCACGAGAATTAGGAAGAATGAAGAAAAAGCAACTTTTTATCATTTTAAAAATCATATCTTTATTTATGATAGGGAGCATCAATTAATAATTAAATAACTAGCAGTAGGTAATGCTTATTAATTAGCAAGATCATCTCATGTTAGAATAATTAAGTGCTAATTGTGCTTCAACTAATCACAATTAGAAACGTTAACCATCAAAAGAACAAACAAGACAGGCCACCAAACCTTTTTCTCATTTAATATGTGTGATTAGTTAATGGCTTGTAGGTCCTAATCCTAATTAATAAAGTACTAATTAATCTCTATACTGCATTTACCTTTATCATCAACGATGACATTATCAGGGGCGAATGTAGTGTTCCACCAACGGATTCAATTGAACTCATAACTTTCGACGTGGAATAAAAATTTATATATAAAAATTTATTAAAATTGCAAAATTGTAGATATGAACCCATAACTTTAAAAATATAATGGTCTCAATGCTAAAAACTTTAAAAGTTGAATCCATCCGCCTCTAGACGCAATCTCAAAAGGAAAAAGAAAACAGAAAAAAGATCTCCTCCGCATAATTTAATTATAATATTAATTAATTGATAATAATAATCACAAATGGGCTTGGTTGAAACTAATAAATTTGTTAATGCAAAGAATATCTACCTTTCGTCATGTAGCTGAATCTGCATGAACAATTTTTATACTTTTCGTATTTTTCTTTTTTTTAATCTTTTTTGTTCTGAAACTATGATTAATCACAGAGAATCCTGAGATTTTTTGTCATGAGAAATATAGGACAGGAGACAATGTTGTTAACTGATTCCACCCACATTATGTTTACTTTATGAGTGGATAATGCATTGTTATTAGTACTAATTAATAAACAAGATGATAATGCTTGATTATTATTAAAACATTTTCTTGGATCACCTTTAACCCACAAATCCCAATTAATCACCTCTTTAAACCCCTAATTATCACTGACACGTCCTCGCCATTTTGATCCACATTTCTTAAATATATAGTCAAACACTTCTATAACAGTCTTGTCTGTTCAGAAATTTTTTTGCTGCTATCGTAAATTGTTGTTATATAGAATATATATTATAACATAATATAAAAAATTGATTCCAAAGAAAACGTGGCTATTATATTAAAATGGTGTTATAAAGGATGTTTGTTATAGAGGTTTTATTATCAGGTTAAGCTTAACAATATTAAATTTTGATTATCAGGTTTTGAATGCCTTAAAATCAATTAACATGTGCGAAATCTCTAAAAGATTGAAGTGACAAGCTAATAATGGTGGTTGTTAGGAGATGTAATCAATAATCATGTATAGAAGACAATGAGGATTAGTACATGACATTTTCAATAAATCCAAAACTCTCCAATTCAATATAATCTAAATTAAGGAAAATAATAGTTTTATTTCAATTTTGATCCTTGTGCTCTTCAACTAAAGTATATTTAACCTTTGGGAGTAATTCACATATGTGCATATGTAAATAAAAATTTATATGCATCCGACGTTTAATATTAAATTAATAAATATAAGCAGCCTGAAGCACCACCTTAACTTTTGTTTGTTGCTAGGGGTATACATGGACCGAGTTGGTTCGATTTTTGTCAAAACCAATCAAACCAACTACATCGGTTTGGATTGATTCGGTTTTATCGGAGTTTTTCGGGTATTTTGTTACATGAATATTATTTCAATCTTACTTTGTTAAAATTATAGATAAAGTTTTGATAAGTAAATTATGTTTAGTACAAATTGAAAAAACAGACAAACATGTGATCTATCAAAAATATTCTTTTGGGAGAGTTTTCTTAGTAATACATGATAGTTCTTTCTTAGTCATCTAACAATAATTTTTCGTTGATTGACGCTTTCAAGGTTAACCAAATTTAATAATGAGCATAAAAATTAATATGATACCTAAATAATGATATATTCTATTTAATTTTAAATCCTCGAAATACCATTCAAATTCGAAAATGATATAAGAATTTAATAGATCTTGACATGTGAATATAGAAGAACAAAGAAATTGATGTATTCCAATAACACTTAATAAGAAAGTGATACAAATGAATGTGCTTCATATTTATATTAAATATTACATCCCATAAGAGGATCACAAATATTTCTAGACATTTTCTTTAAAAAATTCTCTACAAAGTCTTAGAAGTATATATAAAAATTATATATTTATATATAAGTTTGATTCAGATTTTTTTTTTTGCTCAACTCCAAACTAAATCAAACCAAACCTAATCGAATTTTTTTATTGATTTGGTGCAGTTTTTCGGTTCTGTTTCAACACCCCTACTTGTTGCAATTACCTCACATGTCGTATTTCTGTTATGTCGAGGAAGAGGCAAACCCGAAAATAAAGAAGATAAAAAATATCAAATTTTAACGTGGAAAACCCTTCAAATCGAAGGTAAAAATCACGGGATCACAAAGATCCAAAAAGCTCCACTATAATAATAAAAGGGTTATAAAAGTTCTCCAAATTAGCTACACAACAAGTGCCAAATGCGGAGCAACAATAGCAACAACTAATCAATTGAAGAAAGAGGAGAATCCACAAAAATGAAGTTGTTGTTAGAGGCTCAAAATCAGATGCTACAGGCTTCCAAATCCGATGTCCACCGTTCAAGTAAAAGACCAAGATGCTACAAACAATCAGCCAAAATTTCAGCCCGATCCAATGGTTAACGAATTGGAAAACGTGATTTGAAGTTGGCTAGTCAGAATAAAAATCTGCAGCAAAATAAATACTTTTCTTCTCTCTTCTCTCTTGATGAAAGCTCTCTCAAAAACCATTCTTATGTGATTAAGTCTTTCAAAGACTTGTATCAATGAGCATAGAATACTGCTCCAAGGTTGTCCTATTTATAGATCATGAGTGGTGCTTTCTCTTAAATCCAAAACCCACTCAAAATAGGAGTAAACACTGAATCCAATTCCGAATACATGAAAACCAAAAGAGAATAGGATTAGGCCATTGGGCCTTGGCTGGACAACATGGGCATGTGCCCAATAAACTCCCCCTCCAGCCAAGGGGCCAAATGTGTCTTCAAGTGGAGGAACTATTGACAAGCTTCATGCCTGCCAATTTTCTGCAAAATTCATGTTTATCTGCAATCACCGCCTATGTCAGCATATCCGAAGGATTTTCATCAGCGCGTATCTTCTCAACCTCAAATAATTTCTCTTCCACAGCCATTCTTATCCAATGATACTTTCTATTTATATGTTTGGTCTTAGAATGAAAAGTGGAGTGCTTGGTGAGACAGATAGCACTCTGATTATCACCAAATAAGATGTACCTTGGCTACTCAAAGCCAAGATCATTAATAAACTCCTTCATCTATAATAGTTCTTTGGCACCTTCTGTGACGGAAATATATTCGACTTCTGTGGTGGATAGAGCTATGCACTCCTTTAGTCTAGATTGCCAAGAAACAGCTCCCCCTGCAAAAGTGATCAAATAACCAGAAGTAGATCTTGAATTATCAAGATTGCCTCCTAAATCAGAGTCTGTGTAACAAACAAGTTCAGGTTTGCCATTACCAAAGCACAACTCCAAATCTGCAGTACCTTTCAAATACCTTAATATCCATTTTACTGCATCCCAATGTTCTTTTCCAGGATTAGAAAGGAATCTACTAACAGTACCAACGACATGCACAATATCTGGTCTAGTGCAAACCATAGCATACATCAAGCTACCAACAACAGAAGAGTAAGGAATACGAGACGTTCCTTTTACTCTTCATCAATATATGGACTCTAACTAATACTCAATTTGAAGTGTTTAGCAAGAGGAGTACTAACCACTTTTGCATTTGTCATATTGAACCTCTTGAGTACCTTCTCAATGTATTGCTTTTGGGACAGAAATAACTCCTTTCTATCTCTGTGTCGGTGGATTTGAATGCCCAAGATTTTCTTTGCTGGACACAAGTCCTTCATCGCAAACGATTTGCTCAACTGCTTCTTAAGGACTGCAATTCTGGATTTATTCTTGCCAACAATAAGCATGTCATCCACATAAAGCAATAAAATAATAAAATCATCAACGGAGAACTTCTAGAAGAATACACAGTGGTCTGAAGAAGTTTTCTTGTACCCTTGTTCTTTAATAACAGATTCAAACTTCAAATACCATTGCCTTGGAGCTTGTTTCAATCCATACAGGCTCTTTTTCAATTTGCAGACATAATTTTCTTTACCCTTAGTTATAAAACCCTCAGGTTGTTCCATATAAATCTCCTTATTTAAATCACCATGAAGAAAAGCAGTCTTGACATCCATCTGCTCAACCTCTAAATCTAGACTTGCAGCTAAGCCTAGAACCACACGAATAAAAGACATCTTCACAATAGGGGAGAAAATTTTATCAAAGTCAACTCCCTTCTTTTGGCCAAAACCTTTGACAACTAACCTCGCCTTGTATCTAGGCGCAGAGTTATGATTATCTTGCTTTATTCTGAATATCCATTTGTTAGATAAAGCTCTCTTACCTTTCGGCAATTTCACTAACTCATATGTGCCATTCTCATGGAGTGACTTCATCTCATCTTCCATGGATTCTATCCACTGATCTTTGTGAGTATCTTGCATGGCTTCATCATAGCTCTCAGGTTCTCCCATGTCAGTCAAAAGTACATACTCATCAGGAGGATAACGCATGGATTTTTGCTTCTCCCTTCTAGATCTTCTAAGAGAGGTCTCAGGAGCATTTGAAGTAGTTACCTGAGCAGGAATTGGTTGTTGATCAACCAAAACTTCATCAACTAGAGCATCCATAATATTTACACCATGATGATCATTTTGATCCTGATCACTATCTTCATTATTGTCATGGGTTCCTTCATGTGCATTAGGTTCCTTAGCAATAGAAATTGGATCAATGTCAACTAAGCTCTCATTACTCTAAACATCTGTCTTCTCAGCTTTATCAATATCTTCAATAGTCTGATCTTCAAAGAATATTGTATCACTACTTCTAATAAGTTTATTGTCAACTGGATCATAAAAACGATACCCAAAATCATCTTAACCATAACTGCTAAAGATGCACTACTTAGTTTTGACATCCAGTTTCGATCTTTTATCTTTAGGAACATGCACACAAGCTTTACACCCAAAAACTCTCAGGTGATCATAAGAAACATCTTTGGCAAACCAAACTCTATCTGAGACATCACCATCCAAAGCAACAGCAGGAGACAAATTGATAACATAGGCAACAGTGTTAAGTGCTCCCGCCCAAAATGTATTTGGCAGTTTAACCTCTGAAAGCAGGCATCTAACTCTTTCAACTAGAGTTCTATTCATCCTCTCTGCCAAACCATTCCATTGAGACGCCTTGGGCAAAGTTTTCTAATGACGAATTCCTTGTTCCTTGCAATAGTTATCAAAGGGACCACAATATTCACCACCATTGTCAGTGCGAATACATTTTAATTTCTTCCCCGTCTGTCTCTCGGCTAAGGCCTGAAATTCCCTAAACACGCCAAGTGCTTGATCTTTAGATTTCAAAGGATACACCAGAGCTTACGAGAATGATCATCAATGAAGGTCACAAAGTAAAGTGAACCACCTTTTGACTTTACTTTAAAAGGACCACACAAATCAGAGTGTACTA
Organism: Nicotiana attenuata; assembly: GCF_001879085.1. Taxonomy (NCBI): domain Eukaryota; kingdom Viridiplantae; phylum Streptophyta; class Magnoliopsida; order Solanales; family Solanaceae; genus Nicotiana; species Nicotiana attenuata. The sequence continues at coordinate 48,336,271 of NC_031999.1, forward strand.
GCTCCAATAAATCGGTCTTTCTTGAGGCAGGATGGCTATGAAAGAAAACCCTTTTCTGTTTGCCAGCTAAACAATGGATACACCTTTTCAGCTTTTCTTGTTTCACTCCAGAAAGCAAACTTTTCTTAGCCAAACATGTAATCCCTCTCTCGCTCATATGACTCAATCTTCTGTGCCACAATTATGATAAAGTATCACTTTCCACCAGATTTTTTGAGTCATTAAGAATATAGCCCTGTGTCACATATAAATGACCAAACTTGACTCCTCGAGCTACTACTAACGAGCCCTTAGCGAGCCTCCATTGGTCATTAAAGAGGGTATTATGGTAACCTTCATCGTCTAATCTTCCTGTGGAGATCAAATTAAAAGAAAAGTCTGGAGCATGCTTGACATCTTGAAGAACTAACGTTGAACCATTATAAGTTTTCAAACAAATTGTGCCAACACCAAACGCCTGAACTTCACTGGCATTGTCCATCTTTAACACTCCAGAATCAACAGGAGTATAAGATGAGAAAAAATCTTTTCTTAGTGTGACATGTAAGGTAGCTCCAGCCTATCCAGCTCGACTCACGGAATACCAAATTGATGACGTTTTCATCATAAGCAAAAAGAAGGTCATCTCGAACAATAGCAACAACATTGTTCTCGTTATTTTCAACTTTCTTTCCTTGTCTAATGTCTTGCAACAACTTGCGGCAAAACCTTTTGATATGTCCTTTCTTGCCACAGTGGTTGCATGTAATATTACGGTATTTGGACCTTGACTTACTTCTACTTTTACCTCTATTCCACGAGCCTCTTGTTCTATCTCTCCCCCGGTCTTCTATAACCAAGATATCTGCTTGTGAGGACGAACCCTGAGATTTTCTCCTTACTTCCTCGTTCAATACACCACTCTTGGCATATTCCATGGTCACCTTACCTCCAAGAGCTGAATTTGACAAAGAAACACGAAGAGTTTCCCAAGAGTCAGGCAGAGTATTAAGAAGCTAAAGTCCTTGTATCTCATCATCAAAACTAACTCCCATTCCAAACAGCTTATCAAGGATGCCCTGAAAATCATTTATGTGATCAAAGATAGGGTTGTCTAGCTTGTATTTAAAGGTCATCAATTGCTTTTACAGGAACAACTTGTTGTTTCCAGTTTTTGAAGCATAAAGAGTCTCTAGAGAAGGAACACATTTGCCTACTCTTTCAAATAAGAGATTGAAACCTTATAAAAAAAATTCGATTTTCATGTGATATATAAGTTATGGTTCGAGCGATAGAAGCGGCAACTAATGCTTGCATTAGAATAGGTTCTCCATAACACACCTTTTAAAGTGCGACCCTTCCCCACATTTTACGTGAATGTTGAAATGCCTTGTACACCGAGCTGCCCAGTTGAAATTTTATTAAAAAAATTCATTGTGGTATTCAGGAAAAGGGAACAAAATGGATAGCAACCAATCATCTTTATTTCTGGTGCTAAGGCAAGACATTAAGTAAAGTAAGAACATACAACGGACAGACATACTTGTTTTGTTTTATAATTTTATTTTTTTTTAATATTTTAAAGGACATGACTGGAAACTCAATGAGCATTATGAACGGTGGCAAAGACACGTGGATTTCATCCGATAGCGTTTATGAAAAAGTACTTATATACGAGTGTAATTAGTAATATTTTCACTAAACCTTATACTATACAGTATACACAATCGATTGATAATGGTTGCAAATAATACAAAGTTATTTTGAATTTATATGAAATACAGTCTTAAATTGATCACAACAATTCAAGGCACAAAACGCACTTAGGAGTTATTATGACTATAAATTGACATTACTTACACAATATCCTGTAAATTTTTTATTATCTATCCCGAATATTTACACTAAATTAAGTAATCTGACATTATTAATTAGTTAAAAAATAAAGTAAAACTATATGTTATTCAATCATAGTTAAATGATAATATAAGTATACAAGACACGTGATTTTGCATTCATTGGCTTGATAACACGGAAAGAGCATCAAAGACGGCAATACCACAGTGATTAAAACTGTATTTTAACTTATAGAACGTTAAATAATCTTAAGTTGAATAATATGAGAATAAAATTTGGAATAAATAAATAACAAAGGAACTAATATTATTTTTTATTGAGTATAGTTATTATTATTGATAGATCAATTCATTATTGTATTGTGTAACATAACTTCTAGTTAGTAGTTAGCTTAGTGATTAGCCTAGTCCAATTAGTTAATGAGCAATTAGTTTAGTTAACAAGTCAACATGTATATATCCTTATACAATTAGTGAAATGAGATGGGGATTCACATTTTCAGGAAAATATCTCGGTTCCTCCACACTCTTTTCTTCCTCTCTTCTCTCAAAATGTTCTAGTAGACTCCATGGGAGCTTCATCCATTTGAGCTCGCATGCACTCTTGTTATGGTATCAGAGCCGGAACATCAGCTCGGATTTCTTCAGCGTCTTCAACTATCGTCCCAAATTTCATTTAGCTTCGTCAATTTCTAGGGCTTTGGCAATTTCCGCCCAATTCTGAGAAAATCACCTCACAAATTGAAGATCTTAGATCTAGCTGAAAACTTTATATCCTTTAGACTCATCGAATCGGAATTTTGCATATGGCTGTAGATCAAACTGAAGAGATGACCCCTTGCACGAGCAGAAATAACCAATTGGTCATCGATACAGGTAATCCCCTCTACATTCATCTTTCGGATAGTCCTGGCATGACCTTAGTACCAGTTCCGTTCGACGGAATTGGATATCGTTCCTGGAGGAGAAGCGTATTGCGAGCCTTGTCAGTTAAGAACAAATTAGGGTTTATTAATGGAGAGTTTAGAAAACCTAGTTCTGATTCGCCTCAATTCCGCCAATGGGAGAGGTGTGATGATATGGTAACCTCGTGGATCCTCAATTCCCTTGCTATGGAAATCTCTGATAGTGTGGAGTATGTAAATGACTCGGTCGAGCTATGGAGAGAATTAGAGGATCGTTATGACCAAACAAATGGGGCAAAATTGTATCAGATTCAGAAAGAAATTAATGATCTGTGGTTCCTTAGACATCACCACGTACTATACACGAATGAAGAGGTTGTGGGAAGAACTGAACACCTTGAGTGTCAAATCTAAGTGCAGCTGCAATTGCACATGTGGAGCAAAAGAAACTATGCATAAAGCAGAACAGGATCGACGGCTTATCCAATTTCTAATGGGATTGAATGAGGTCTATACAATAGTGCGAGGAAGCATTCTTATATTGAAACCTCTGCCTTCTATGGCACAAGCTTTCTCCCTACTAATACAAGAGGAAAAACAAAGGGAATTCAAGCCCAGTGGTCAACTCAGTCTAGATTCCACTTCACTGCATGTGAATGCAAGTTCACAGAATCAAAGTCCATTTCCACAGAACCAAAGTCCATTTGGGGCCAGAAATTTTAAAACTCACTACACAGCTAGCAACAATAGCAAGGGTCGTCCATTCTGTGATTATTGCAAAAGACTAGGCCATACAAGGGAAAAGTGTTACAAGTTACATGGATATCCTCAAGGCAGTTCCTATAGTAACCAAAACTACAATCGTAATAATTCCAATGTTCGGCCCTATAATCAAGGGAACAACCAGAACCACAAGTTCAACAGAGGAAAAGGATCTGTGGCTAATGTACATGGAACTCCAGCTGACATGATTCATGAGAATGGGAATGAAGAAGAACTACAAAATGATAATCAGAATGTCAATCTGACAAAGGAGCAATATGGGCAGATAATGAACTTGCTACAGCATTTTCAAGTGGGATATGCAGGAGGTTCCCCTAGCAACATCAATGCCACCACTGGCAGTGCCAACTTTGCAGGTATTGTTGTCTGTACTTCTTCTATTGATTTTGACAAACCTTCATGCGAATGTTTTGAATCAAAGGCTGATCTTTGGATTATAGACTCAGGAGCATCCAACCATATGACTTTTAACAGACATGCACTTACCAATATCACCAAATTACCCTATCCTTTACTGATAAGCCTACCAAATGGATATAGAGTAAAGGTTCTTGAATTCGGAGATGTGATACTTTCTTCAGACATTGTTCTACATAGGGTCCTTCATGTCCCATCATTCAAATATAACTTAGTTTCTGTTCACTCTCTTGCAGTACACCTTAGATGTATTGTCTTTTTCAGTGATGCACTTTGTCTGTTGCAGGCCCCTTCAGTGAAGAGGCCTCAGGTGATTGGTAGTAGCAAAGGAGGTCTGTACTATCTCTGTTCCAGATGTTTGAAGGGTAAAAGAACTGTCTTGCCTTCTGTTGTTTCAACTTCCTATTGCAATTGTATTCCGGATCCTCAATCTGTAAATAGTCATACTCATTCATGTCACACTCCTCAATCTGTAAATACTTCCATTTCAAGCAATAAGAATGAGCCTTCATATGTGTTTGATAAGCATGATGTAAATTCTCTGTGGCACAATAGGCTTGGTCATGTTTCTTTTGTTAAAATGAGAGGGATATCCTCAATCCCTCTAAAATTTGCACCAAGACAGCCATTTATCTGCCCTGTATGCCCTATGGCAAGACAAACTAGACTCCCATTTCCCCAAAGAACCAGCACTACCTCCAAATTATTTGAACTGGTGCACATAGATATATGGGGCCCTTACCATGTAACCACCGAGATAATTACAAGTATTTTCTCACACTTGTGGATGACTTTAGTAGATCCACTTAGACCCACTTGTTGAGCTGCAAGAGTAATGCTCTTCGGACCTTAAAGGCCTTTGTAGCCATGATTGAAAACCAATTTAATACATCCATAAAGACCATCAGATCTGATAATGGCTTGGAATTCACCAGCCATGAAGCCCTTTCATTCTACCAATCTAAAGGGATCATACATCAGAAAACATGTCCCTATACACCACAACAAAATGGTGTAGTGGAGAGAAAACATAAATATCTTCTTGAAACTGCCAGGGCTCTCATGTTCCAGTCTAAACTCCCAACTAAATATTGGGAAGAATGCATCCTAACAGCCACTTATTTGATAAATAGGCTGCCAACCACTTACCTTAACAACAAATGCCCCTTTGAGTTGTTGTATCAAAAGAAACCTCATTATTCTCACTTGAGAAGTTTTGGATGTTTATGCTATCCTACTTTACCCAAAATACACAGAGACAAATTTGAACCAAGAACTACTCCTCACATCTTTGTAGGATATTCATTTGGGACAAAAGGTTACAAGGTACTAAGCCTGGCCACCAAGAGAATTCACATCTCTAGAGATGTAATCTTCCATGAAAATGTTTTTCCATTCTCCTTGGGTTCTGAAAATACTTCCTTTCCTGCTGTTCTTAGAACAGTCTCTTATCCTAACTATGCTGAAGATAGTAGTCAAGTTCTCCCTATGAATTTAAGACAAAGTCCTGTTAGTGTTACATCTCCAGAGATAGAACACCACTCTGAGACACCTATTAATGATACATCTTCTCCAAACACCATTGATCTTCCATCCACAAATGATAACAACTTACAGTCTTCACCTAAACATGCTCAGTCAGAAGCACCATTTTTAAGAAAATCCACCAGAAATCATCAAACTCTTGCCTACTTAAGAGACTATGTTTACCAATTACCCAATAGTTCTGCTCAACTTTTCACTGTCACACAACATTTATCCCCTTCACTAAAAGCCCTATTTTCCAATCATCATCATATCACTCCTGATGTTCTATCTACTGAAAGTCAGCACTTGATGCTAAATGTTTGCCATGATAGTGAGCCATCTTCATATGAAGAGGCAGCTCTCAGTCCTGCTTGGCAGGCTGCCATGACACAGGAATTTGTGGCACTTCATGCCAACCATACTTGGGATTTGGTCCCCTTGCCAGCTGGAAAACAAGCAATAGGTTGCAACTGGGTATATAAAATCAAACATAGGGATGATGGGAGCATTGAAAGGTTCAAAGCTAGGTTGGTAGTAAAGGGTTACACTCAGTAGGCTGGGATTTACTATACAGAAACTTTCTCCCCTGTTGTGAAAATGACAACTGTTAGAGTCCTAGTTACAGTAGCTGTTAAGAAGGGATGGGACATATTCCAATTAGATGTGAACAATGCCTTTCTCCATGGGGACTTACATGAGGAAGTCTATATGGAGGCCCCTCCTAGTCTTGTAGTAGATCAGTGCAGTTCAAGTAGAGTGGTGTGCAGACTGAACAAGTCACTGTATGGACTCAAGCATGCCAGCAGACAATGGTATGCCAAATTGACTAAAGCATTGTCTTCAAAAGGGTACCAGCATTCTGAAAATGATCACTTACTCTTCTGCCAGAAAACTCCTTCCTCCATCATTTTTGTGGCTGTCTATGTTGATGATGTTATAATTACTGGAACTGATTCAGGGGAGATTGCAGGTTTGAAAGCTTTCCTGGATCAAATGTTCAAAATAAAGGATCTAGGTAGACTTCACTATTTTTTGGGACTAGAAGTCTTGTATAAACCAGATGACATTCCTATCTCTCAAAGAAAGTTTGCCTTGGATTTGTTGAAAGAATATCAGTGTTTTGACTACAGCAGTGTTTCTTTACCCCTTGACCCTGCCATAAAGTTGAAAGCACAAGAAGGCAATCTCCTACCAGACCCTACATACTACAGGAAGTTAGTGGGAAAGCTCAACTTTCTCACTAATACTAGGTTGGATATAACTTATAGTGTGCAACTCCTAAGTCAGTTTATGCAAGCTCCACGAGACACCCACTTGACAGCAGCATTTCACCTTCTCAGATACCTTAAGAAGGATCCTACCCTGGGTGTTTTCTTCTCCAATAATCTTGACTGCTCAATCAAGGCCTTTTGTGACTCAGACTGGGCAGCCTGCCCAGACTCTAGGAGGTCTGTCACTGGGTATATTATTTTGGTGGGAGATAGCCCTACTAGCTGGAAGTCCAAGAAGCAGGAGACTGTTTCCTTTTCCTCGGCTGAAGCAGAATATAGATCTCTCAGGAAAGTAGTTGGGGAACTGGTCTGGTTGAGCAGGTTATTTGCAGAACTTACTGTTGTCCAGTCAAGTCCTATCCAGGTGTTTTGTGATAGTCAATCTGCTATACACATTGCTCATAATCCAGTGTTTCACGAGAGGACCAAGCACATTGAAGTTGATTGCTATTTTGTTAGGCACAAACTGCAAGAAGGCCTAATCTCTCTTCATCGTGTATCCACTCACAATCAGTTGGCTGATATCCTCATAAAGGCTCTCACAGGGGTCAAACACTCAGCTGTCCTAGGCAAGTTGGCTGTGAGGGCCTCACCTCCAACTTGAGGGGGGGTATTGAGTATAGTTATTATTATTGATAGATCAATTCATTATTGTATTGTGTAACATAACTTCTAATTAGTAGTTAGCTTAGTGATTAGCCTAGTCCAATTAGTTAATGAGCAATTAGTTTAGTCAACATGTATATATCCTTGTACAATTAGTGAAATGAGATGGGGATTCACATTTTCAGGAAAATATCTCGGTTCCTCCACTCTCTCTTCTTCCTCTCTTCTCTCAGAATGTTCTAATAGACTCCATGGGAGCTTCATCCATTTGAGCTCGCATGCACTCTTGTTATTTTTTCCCTTTAAGATACGATTTTGAAACAACTCTTCTGTCCCATTTTATGTGAAACTAGTACCCCAAGTCAAATGGAGAAGTTTTTTTCATGACTACAACATTTTTCAATTGTTGATGGCATGCTTGGCCATAAAAGAAAATTTTACTTTTTTCGGAATCAGTATTTGGCCATGAAAATTTTAAATTTTACTTGAAGTTGAATTTCGAAATTTTTTGAAAATTTGAAAAACTCCGAAAAGCCGTTTTTCGAAATTTTCACTTTAATCACTCACAAAAATTCAAAAACAGCTCCAGAATTCTATTCATGTTCAAACACAATTCTAATTTTCAAATGTTATTTTCACTTGATATTTTCTTTCTCACTTTTTTCGAAACTTCACAATTCTTATGTCCACCTAGTTACAAAAGTTGCAAATTATAATGTTTATACGGAGTTCTAAAACATTTAATTTTTATGTTAAAAATTAAAACTGAGATATAAATTTATGTCAAAGGAAAATGTTTTTTTTTTGTCTCCTATTTCAAGTCTCGTCGTTATTTTTGAGATCACCAAAAAAAAAAAAAAGGTTCCATTTTTTGTAGCACTAATTAGTTTGGAGCTTTCAAAATAGAATCATCCCTGGAACCTTAGGTTTTTGTACAATAAACAAACGTGTCAGTAAATATTGATCTTGTCTTACTTAGGTCACCAAAATTTATTAAATATTTGAGTATTTTTGTGGCCCCCATTATAGAAAATGGCAGCATGTACAGCTTGTGATATTTCAGATGAGGACTTCTTTTGAATGTTCTGTTTGAGAACTAAAATTGGGAAAAAAAATTAAAAAAAGAAACAATGAAGGAAAAACATAAAGAGAAATGAAAAGAAGAGCAGTGGTGATACGTTTAATTATCAAAAAGAAAAAGGAACTAGCTATCGTTGGCGTTTGGATAATATTTGATTGAAATTAATATTAAAGAAAAAAGGTTTTGAAGTTAAAGTGAAACAAAATATTTGGGAGTCTTATAAATACATTTTTTAACTTCCAACTAAATATTGTCCGATCAATTAGAATATATTCTTGGATTTGGCTATCTGAATTCATTCATTGAATGCCAAGTTGACCAATTAACGAGGAACTTATGCAATGTAAATATTTTTTTTAAATATATTTTGGTTTCTTACCGGGTGCTTGGTATTCCTCGACTAAGAATTCGAGTCGCGTAAGGCCGACTAAAGACTATAGAGAGAAGCGCTTTTTATTAGAATTTTTTTTATTATAAAAATTAGGGCTGCATATCGGGCGGATTGGGCGGTTATTTACTCTTAACGGTTTTTGCTTATCGGTTATCGGCTTTTTAAATGTATTAATCCGCTAGCCATCCGATAAGATATCGGTCGGATTGGTACCGGTTTAGCTCTTATCGGGCGGTTATCGGGCAGTTTATCGGCCTAATTCAATCTATATTGCGTGCATTAATTGTTTGCTGACCGGTGACTCAAAATAGAAAATTGAGAAAAGAAAAAGAGAAATTAGAGTAGCAGCTTTCCAATTTTAAGTATTAAAATAGCCGTCAATATGAATTCTCCAAACTCTCAGCTCAGGATAATTCCGTTACTCTATCATCATCTTGATTACACCTCACAATCACATATAATATATACGCCTTTTTCTTTTAACTTTCATAACTAATATTCTTCGAGAAAGAAGTTAAGACGTTGTACCAGTGAATAAGCATTAGAATACTGACATCAGCAACAACGAATTAACGATATGAGATCTTTTCTGTAGTAATTAATTTATATATATATATATATA
>NC_031999.1:48345732-48394835 GCF_001879085.1 Nicotiana attenuata
TATATATATATATATATATATATTTTAACGGGTTAACGGATTATCCGTTAATAAAATTGAATAATCCGCCCCCAAACCGATAAGCCGTTAATAAAAAAATTTCAATCCGTTCCCCGTCAAACTGTTAACCCGATACCAATAAGCTATTAAGCTTCGGTTTCGGTTCGGTTTTCGATTTCGGTTCGGTTTTAAACACCCCTAATAAAAATGATGCTAGATAGCCATTGTAAATGGCTTCTATTTAAAAATTGATTGATATGTTCTGAATTTTAGTTTTAAAATTTAATTTTCCGGACACAAATATTCCTAAATTGCGTAAGGCCCACTAAAAAAGAAGAGACCACATGTTTTTTTGCGAAGACACAATGCCAAGGTCCAACTAGTGTCAATTCCAAACCCCTACGAATTAATGCACAAGGTACATTAACACTAGTGAATAATAGTAGTAAACATTAAAGGAAAATTCTTGTGTGGTCTCAATCTATACAGTAATTGTCACATAGTAGTGGTAGATACATGGTATGTGAGAGAGACATTGTAAACATTTCAAACATTTTATTTGATATCTAATTTAATTGTGGTTTAATGTTGCTTAGTTTTGAGCCATTCACTTGTTGTTTGGTTCATACCCTTTTCCTTTTCGCATTGGTAAAAAAAATTGTCACATTGGTCTAACGACTCAATTAGGGGCCGAGCTAGGAATACAAGGGGTTCATTTGAATCCCTTTCAAAGAAAATTAAAATATACACATAAATTCAAAAAGTATTTTTTATGTATAAAAAAATAGGTGTTAAATTTCTTTGGATTATTATTGTGCTTATCTTTTCATTCCCATTAATAAAATTTTAGCTCCGCTATCGACCGTAACAAGTGGAGAACAAGAATATTCGCCGCATTCATACTTTAAAGGCAAGGATGTTCGTCTAATATGCCTAAAACAAATAAAGATGGTAGTCCGATTTCACAAAGTATTCCCGTTCACGTAAGATCTGGGAGAAGACCGCACCCCAAGAAGGTGATGCAGACAGCCTATCCTAACATATATATTAGCGGATGCTTCCATAGTTCAAACAAATATATGTAATATATACACCTATTGATTTACTATGAATATCTGAATCGAGTAAACGTACCAGGCCACATTGTCTCTTGAATACTCCTACCATAATAGACCATCGCTTTATCTTATCCAACAGGACTACAAAATGATACTTTTGACTTTTTCATAGACAATGTGACCCCAATATTTTTACCTTTTGTAATCCTTATAGTTAATACATGACTTTCGGTCTTGTCAAATTAAAATTTTGCAATCGCCTTTTTCATAGGCAAAAAATGAGTTTTCTTTTTCTCTGTTTGATATAGATCATTGAATTTGTATGTGTTCAAGTGATATTTTGTTTTAGCTTAATACACAAATTGACACGTCAAAGTTGCTTATTTTGCTTAAGACTTCTTTCTTTTAACAAAGCACCTCTATCTGGTAATACAAACTCATTTAATTGTTGTTTTTAGGCAAAATAGTTTAAACCACCCCTAAACTTGGCTCAAATTATTAGTATTCTCCCCGAACTATGCCCGGTCTTAATTACCCCCCTCAACTTGGCCGTTTGAGAGCCATTACCCCCTAGACGTTGATGTGGCAAAAAGTGTGGGTGCAGTCACCTGCCACGTGGATTTTTCTGGCTATGTGGCATTTTTTTGAAAAAAATATATTTTTTTACCTTTTTAAGAATATTACTTTTTAGATAAATTTTTTCGAATATAATTTATAATAAAACTTGGATATAACTACATTATTTAGGCTAAATATTTTTATTTGGCCAAAAAAAATTAAAGTTTTAGTTAATCTTTTTTTGAATTTGACCTGAAAATAAAGATTTATACAATTGAATAAATAGTCAAGGCATCTAAAAAGTTATAAAAAATACATAGTTTGAAATTAATTATTTTGGCTATAATTTTTTATATAGCTCTAAATTACAGTGCTCTAATTTTTTTTTTTACAGATTACCTAAAAAAGTAAAAATACACAGTTGAAATAAATAGTCATTGCATCAAAAGAAGAAATAAAAAGAGTGTACAATTGCAAGAAATTACAAGTGCAATTGTACACTTTTTTTATTTCTTCTTTTGATGCAATGACTATTTATTTCAACTATGTATTTTTTATAAGTTTTTAGATACCTTGACCATTTATTTCAATTGTATAAATCTTTATTTTCAGGTCAAATTCAAAAAATGATTAACTAAAACTTTATTATTGTGACGACCCAAAGGGTCATCACCTGTTTTCTCACTCATTCTGTGTCTCCGAGGCCTTGAAAACCTCATTTAGGCTTGCCTCGATTTGCGTGCGCAGTCCGGGCGCGTAGCCGAAAAGCTTAAATATAAATTCTGTGTAAAAATTGATGAATTTTGATATGTGATTGGATGGTCCCGGAGGGTCCGTAGGAAAATATGGGACTCGGGCGTATGCCCAGAATCGAAATCCGAGGACCCGAGCCCGAGAAATGAATTTTTAAAGGAAATTGTTTTTCTAAAAATTTTATGGAAATTTGAAATGAAAATGGTTTAGAAAGTGTTGGTATCGGGCCCGTATTTTGGTTCCGGCGCCCGGTGCAGGTCTTATATGTGGTTTAAGCGCTTCTTGTGAAATTTGGTTGGAATCGGACGTCATTTGACGTGTTTCGGACCAAAATATCTAAAAATGAAAGTTTATGAAGTTTGATGAAAAAGTGATGATTTTGAGGTTTAATTCATTGATTTTGATGTTATTTTGGCGATTTGATCACACGGATAAGTTCGTATGATGTTGTTGAGTTAGTTCATGTGTTTGGTTAGGAGCCCCGAGGGCTCGGGTATGATTCGGATGTGTTACGAGGTTGTTTTAGCCTTAAGAAAAGTTGCAGAATCTGTTGTCTGCTGGTGTCCAGGTATTTTGTTCTACGCGATCGCATAGCTAAGTCCGCGATCGCATAGTGTAATTTTTAGGGATTCTATTTTTGTGCTACACGATCGCATACTTCCTTCGGCGATCGCGAAGAGTTAAACTTGAGAGGTCCACTTTTGTTCTGCGCGATCGCACTGTCTCCTCTACGATCGCACCCCTTTGTCCGCAATCGCGTAGGCCAAATCCGCCCAGTTATTTTTAAAAGTCCAGAACAATAGCTATACGGGATTTTCATAAAATTTCATAACTTCTTCTTCTCCACACCTCTTGGGGCGATTTTTGAAGGGCTTATTCACCATAATCTCTTAGGTAAGTAATCTTTAACTCATTTTCTTCAAATTCCATTAACACCCATTAGATTTCTAGGCTTAAAACATGTAACTTAGAGTAGAAATTGGGGGGAAATGGGTAGAGTTAGGGCTTTTCAATTTTCTTTGATTTAGACCTCGTTTTGGGGTCGAATTTGAAAACAAATTGTATATCCGGGCTCGTGGGGAATGGGTGATATGAATTTGGTCCGAACCTCGAGTTTTGACCAAGCGGGCCCGGGGTCGATTTTGGAATTTTTGGAAGAAAGGTTGGGAATCTATATTTAGGCATTGGGTTTGATTTGTTTAGCTATTATTGATATTATAAAGTCGTTATTTCATAGATTTGATTGAGTTGGAGCCGAATTCGAGAGGGAAGGCGGTCGTTGTGGATTGATTTAGCTGTGGAAGTTGAGGTAAGTGTTTGGTTTAACCCTAGCTTGAGGAAATAGGAGTTGAGTCTTGTTTGCTATTTGCTAATTGATTGAGTACGGTGTATAGGTATGGTGACGAGTATCTATACACTGGTGTCTAGCATGACCGTGAGTCCGTATATTTTGTTTATTCCGATTTTGTTGTGACTCTTCCTCGTGTAATTGATGAACTCTATATAATGTGAAGAGTATGAGAAGGAATTGTGATTGTGAACCCTTTGGAGCGTTGGCTCGAATGATAAAGTAATTACTGAGTAAGAAAAGAAAGAAAGAGAAAGAAATGTGATTATTCCCTTGCCGGGATTTGAGAGTTATTATTGTTGTTCCCTTGCCGGGATGTGAAAGTTATTATTGTTGTTCCCTTGCCGGGATGTGAAAGTTATTATTGTTGTTTCCCTTGCCGGGGCTTCTATTACTGTTTGTCTATCCCCTCGCCCCATTGTTTGTGATTGTTGTTTGGGTGAGGACGAGTGTTAAAGCACGAAGGGTGATATCGTGCACGATTGTGATATAAATACTAATGCACGAAGGAACATTCCGTGCCCTGATTTGATTACAAATGCACGAAGGAACATTCCGTGCAATGATATGAGTGTTTAAGCACGAAGGGTCATTCCGTGCCATCATTTTGTGAGGTAAAGCACGAAGGGTGATGTCGTGCACTTGATATGATTGTTTGGGTGAGAATGAGAGTAAAAGCACGTAGGATGGTGCCGTGCAACTGTTGATTTCCTACTATCGTTGCTATTGTAGTTGTACTGTTTCATTCCTCAATTATTGAATTTATACTTGAACTGTTACAGCCCCTACAGCATGCTCCCCCTCCCCCTTGACTGGTTAATTTCTGTATACCTTTATATTGCATACATATATATTGAACTGCACAGGTTTGTTTGGTAGTCCGGTCTAGCCTCGTCACTACTTCGCCGGGGTTAGGCCAGGCACTTACCAGCATATGGGGTCGGTTGTGCTGATGCTACATTCTGTGCATCTTTTTGCATAGATCGCAGCGCCGGAGCAACAGCTTTTGGACAGCAGTAGTTGATCGGGAGCTGACTTCAGTCCAGAGATTCCGGGGTAGCCTTGTTGACGTCCGCATGGCCCGGAGTCTCTTCTATCCTTATTTCGTTTGTTTTTCTTGTACCGGAACAAACAGTATTGTATTTTATTCAGACTCTGTTTTTAGTATTCTATAGACATTTGTGGGTTAGTGACTCCAGTCTTGGGTAGAGGTTGTAATTGAATTTTCGCACTTGTTTTCAGTTCATTTATATTTAAAACTTCCGCTTTTATATTAAATGTCTCATTGCCTTAGTATTTGTCGATGTTGCCAAAAAGGTTAATAATTAATTGGTTTGCCTAGCTCCTAATAGTAGGCGCCATCACGACTCCCGAGGGTGGGAAATCCGGGTCGTGACAAGTTGGTATCAGAGCACTAGGTTACATAGGTCTCACAACTCACGGACAAACTCGGTAGAGTCTGAGGGATCGGTACGGAGACGTCTGTATTTATCCCCCAGAGGCTACAGAGTTAGGAAAAACTTCACTTTTGTTCTTTCTTGTAGTGCGATTCTGTTTCTCAAATACTGATTGTCTTTCTACTCTGTTCTTTCACAGATGGCGAGAACACGTGCTTCCTCTTCTACCGCGCAGCAGCCCGAGCCCCCAGCAGCAGCTCCTACGAGGGGCGGAGGGCGAGGGCGAGGCCGAGGCTGTTCCACAGGCCGAGGCCGGGGCAGAGCTCAGCCCCGAGCAGCAGTCCCAGAGGTGGAGCCTCATGTTGATTATGATGAGGAGGTTCCAGCCCAGCAGCTCCGGTGGGCCCAGCTCAGGTCCTAGAGGGGTTTATAGCCACCCCCGTTCTTCAGGACGCTTTGGTCAGGTTGGTAGGCTTTATGGAGAGCGTCTCTCGAGCGGGTTTGCTTCCAGTAGCACCAGCCACTTCTCAGGCTGGAGGAGGGGTTCAGACTCCTACTACACGTACTCCGGAGAAGGTAGCTCCCCAGGCTCAGGTTCCAGCGGTTCAGCCAGCTGTGGCAGTCCAGCCGGGTATTGTGACTCAGACCGGCGATGGAGCGGCTATGTCCGCAGATGCTTTGTGGAGGCAGGATAGGTTCACCAAGCTCTTCACCACCACATTCAGCGGTACTTCTACAGAAGACCCCCAGGATTTCTTATATAGCTGCCATGAGGTTCTTCGGACTATGGGTATTGTGGAGACCAATGGGGTCGACTTCGCCACCTTTCATCTAGCAGGATCCGCCAAGACTTGGTGGAGGGACTATTGTTTAGCCAGACCAGCAAGGTCGCCATCTCTGACTTGGGACCAGTTTGCAGAGTTGTTCTTGGAGAAGTTTCTCCCCGTTACTCAGCGAGATGCTCTTCGCAGGCAGTTTGAGCGCATTCAGCAGGGCTCTATGGCAGTCACACAGCATGAGACCAGGTTCATTGATCTAGCTCGCCATGCTATTGTTATACTCCCCACCGAGAGAGAAGTGCGGAGGTTTATTGATGGTTTGATTCAGCCGATCCGTCTCCAGATGGATATGGGAGCCGGGGGTGAGATTTCTTTTCAGGAGGCGGCCAATACGGACCGTAGAGTTGAGATGGCTCTTGCACGGGGAGGTGGTCATGGGTCAGATAAGAGGCCCCGTCATGCAGGTAGATTCGGTGGTACCTCATCTGGAGGTAGAGATTCTTATGGTAGA
This sequence comes from Nicotiana attenuata, assembly GCF_001879085.1. Classification (NCBI taxonomy): domain Eukaryota; kingdom Viridiplantae; phylum Streptophyta; class Magnoliopsida; order Solanales; family Solanaceae; genus Nicotiana; species Nicotiana attenuata. The sequence goes on from NC_031999.1 coordinate 48,352,137, forward strand.
GGCCATCCTCCGAGGCCCTTTCAGTCAGCTCTTTAGGTTTCTCATGGTACTTCAGGCGGTAGTAGTTCTCAGCCGCATTATTCTGATCAGCAGTCTCTCAGTGCACCACCAGCTCCCATCAGTGCACCGCCACTTCAGAGTTTCCGGGGAGGACATTCAGGTCGACAGGGTCAGTAGTCTCAGCAGCCGAGGGCTTGTTACAGTTGTGGTGACCCGAGTCACATTGTCAGATTTTGTCCGAGAGCTTCGGGTAGTTCCCAGCAGCAGGGTCCTCGCCCCATGATTCAGGCACCAGGCGATCCGCAGGCCGCCCAGCCAGTTAGAGGCGGGTAGAGGCCATAGAGGTGGAGGTAGAGATCATAGAGGTGGAGCTCGGACCGCCAGAGGTAAAGGCCAGCCAGCAGCCGATCGTCCCAGAGATATGGTTCGGGGAGGTGGGGCCCAGCCCCGGTGTTATGCTCTTCCAGCCAGGCCAGAGGCTGAGTCTTCAGATGCAGTTATTACAGGTACTATTCTGGTTTGTGATAGGGACGCTTCAGTGCTATTTGACCCTGGGTCTATGTATTCGTATGTGTCATCCTATTTTGCACCGTACTTGGTTATGCCTAGTGATGCTTTGGGTATTCCTGTTTATGTATCTATACCGGTGGGTGATTCTATAGTGGTCGACCGAGTTCATCGTTCCTGTGTGGTAGTGCTTGAGGGTCTTGAGACCCGTGTTGATTTATTGCTCTTAAACATGGTGGATTTCGACGTTATATTAGGGATGGATTGGTTGTCCCCGTATCATGCTATCTTGGATTGTCACGCCAAGACCGTGACCTTGGCTTTACCAGATTTGCCCCGTTTGGAGTGGCGAGGGCCCCAAGGCATGCCACTCGCAATGTTATCTCATATGTGAAGGCTCGACGCATGGTCGAGAAGGGGTGTTTAGCTTATCTGGCGTATGTTCGTGATTCCAGCGCAGAGGTCCCTTCTATTGATTCTGTTCTTATTGTTCGGAAGTTTCCCGAGGTTTTCCCTTCAGACCTGCCGGGTATGCCACCCGACAGGGATATCGATTTTTGTATTGATCTGGCTCCGGGCACGCAGCCCATTTCTATCCCACCGTATCGCATGGCCCCGCTAGAGTTGAAAGAGTTAAAGGATCAGTTGCAGGATTTGCTTGAGAAGGGTTTCATTAGACCCAGCGTTTCGCCTTGGGGGTGCGCCGGTGTTATTTGTGAATAAAAAGGATGGTTCGATGAGAATGTGCATTGATTACCGGCAATTGAACAAAGTGACGATAAAGAACAAGTATCCACTACCGAGGATTGACAATTTGTTCGACCATCTTCAAGGTGCGAAGGTGTTTTCAAAGATAGACTTGAGATCTGGCTACCATCAGTTGAGGATTAGGGCATCCGATGTCCCTAAGACAGCATTCCGCACTCGGTACGGGCATTATGAATTCCTGGTCATGTCGTTTGGGTTGACCAATGCCCAACAGCATTCATGGAGTTGATGAACCGAGTGTTCAGGCCATATTTGGACATGTTCGTGATAGTCTTTATTGATGATATTTTGGTGTACTCCCGCAGCCAGGAGGAGCACGAGCAGCACCTCAGAGTGGTTCTTCAGACCCTGAGGGATGGTCAGTTATATGCCAAGTTCTCCAAGTGTGAGTTCTGGCTGAGTTCAGTAGCTTTTTTGGGTCACGTTGTATCAGCAGAGGGTATTCAGGTGGATCCGAAGAAGATTGAGGCAGTCAAGAACTGGCCTCGACCAGCAGCAGCTACAGAGATTCGGAGTTTCCTGGGGTTAGCAGGCTACTATCGTCGGTTCGTGGAGGGGTTTTCATCTATTTCAGCCTGATGACCAGACTGACCCAGAAGGGTGCCCAGTTCAGATGGTCAGATGAGTGTGAGGCGAGCTTCCAAAAGCTCAAGACAGCTTTGACTACGGCACCAATATTGGTTTTGCCCACAGGTTCAGGGCCTTATACAGTCTATTGTGATGCTTCCCGTATTGGACTTGGTGCAGTATTGATGCAGGATGGCAGATTCATAGCCTATGCTTCGAGGCAGTTGAAGATACACGAGAAGAATTATCCGGTTCATCATCTAGAGTTGGCAACCATTGTTCATGCTCTGAAGATTTGGAGGCACTATCTATATGGTGTGACGTGTGAGGTGTACACTGATCACAAGAGTCTTCAGTACTTGTTCAAGCAAAAGGAATTGAACTTGAGGCAGAGGAGGTGGTTGGAGTTATTGAAAGATTATGATGTTACTATTTTGTATCACCCGGGGAGAGCCAATGTGGTGGCCGATGCATTGAGTAGGAAGTTCGCCAGCATGGGTAGTCTTGCTTATATTCCGGTCGGCTAGAGACCACTTGCTTTGGATATTCAGGCCTTGGCCAATCGGTTTTTGAGGTTGGACATTTCTGAGCCTAGTAGAGTGTTAGCTTGCACGGTCGCCCGTTCTTCATTATTGGAGCGTATCTGTGATCGGCAGTTTCAAGACCCCCATTTGTGTGTCCTGAGAGACACGGTGCAGCGTGGAGGTGCCACGAAGGTGACCTTAGATGATGATGGTGTTTTGAGATTGCAGGGGCGAGTTTGTGTGCCCATTGTCGATGGGATTCGAGAGTTGATCTTAGCGGAGGCCCATAGTTCTCGGTATTCCACTCACCCGGGCGTCGCGAAGATGTATCAGGACTTGCGGCAGCATTATTGGTGGCGCAGGATGAAGAAAGATATTGTTGCATATGTGGCTCGATGTTTGAACTGTCAGCAGGTTAAGTATGAGCATCAGAGGCCTGGTGGTTTGTTTCAGAGGATTGAGCTTCCCGAGTGGAAGTGGGAGAGGATTACCATGGATTTCGTTTCCGGACTTCCATTGACTCAGAAGAAGTTCGATGCGATATGGGTTATTGTTGATAGGCTGACCAAGTCAGCACATTTCATTCTTGTGGCAGTCTCTTATTCATCCGAGAGGTTAGCTGAGATCTATATTAGGGAGATTGTTCGCCTTCATGGTGTGCCCGTGTCTATCATTTCGGATCGGGGTACGCAGTTTACCTCACGCTTCTGGAGAGCAGTTCAGCGAGAGTTGGGCACATGGGTAGACTTGAGCACAGCATTTCATCCCCAGACGGACGGTCAGTCCGAGCGGACTATTCAGATTTTGGAGGATATGCTCCGAGCTTGTGTTATTGATTTTGGAGGTTCGTGGGATCAGCTCTTGCCTTTGGCGGAGTTTGCTTACAACAACACTACCAGTCGAGCATCCAGATGGCTCCTTATGAGGCTTTATATGGTAGGCGATGTCGGTCTCCGGTTGGATGGTTTGAGCCGGGAGAGGCTCGGTTGATAGGTACGGATTTGGTTCAGGAGGCCTTGGACAAAGTCAAGATCATTCAGGAGAGGCTTCGTTCAGCTCAGTCTAGGCAAAAGAGTTATGCAGACCGTAAGGTTCGAGATGTAGCTTTCATGGTTGGTGGGCGGGTATTGCTCCGAGTGTCGCCTATGAAGGGCGTGATGAGATTTGGGAAGAAGGGCAAGCTTAGCCCTAGGCACATTGGCCCGTTTGAGATTCTTGATCGAGTGGGAGAGGTGGCTTATAGACTTGCGTTGCCACCCAGCTTATCAGCCGTGCATCCAGTTTTCCATGTATCCATGCTTCGGAGGTATCACGGCGATCCTACCCACGTGTTAGATTTCAGTACTGTCCAGTTGGACAAGGACTTATCCTATGAGGAGCAGCCGGTAGCTATTCTGGACCGGCAGGTTCGTCAGTTGAGATCCAAGAGTTTTCCTTCTGTTCGTGTTTAGTGGAGAGGTCAGCCTCCTGAGGCATCGACCTGGGAGTCCGAGTCTGATATGCGGAGCCATTATCCCCATCTTTTCCCCGACTCAAGTACTCCTTTCTTTTGTCCGTTCGAGGACGAACGGTTGTTTTAGAGGTGGAGAATGTGACGACCCAAAGGGGTCATCACTTGTATTCCTACTGCTTCTGTACTTCTGAGGCCCTGGAAACCTCATTTGGGGTTGCCTAGAGTTGTGTGCGCAGTCCGGATGCGTATCCGGAAAGCTTAAATATGAATTCTGTGTAAAAATTGATGAATTTTGATCTTAATATGATTAAAGTTGACTTTGGTCAACGTTTTGGGCAAACGGACCCGGACCCGTGATTCGACGGTCCCGGAGGGTCCGTAGGAAAACATGGGACTTGGGTGTATGCCTGGAATCAATTCCGAGGTCCCAAGTCCGAGAAATAACTTTTTATGTGAAATTGTTTTCTAAAAATAATTAAGGAATTGGAAAGTGAATTTTGATTAAAAGACTGTGGTATCGGGCTCGTATTTTGGTTCCGCCCGGTACAAGTCTTATATATGGTTTAAGTACTTGCTGCAAAGTTTGGTTGAATTTGGACGTCGTTTGACGTGTTTCGGACTTAAAACTCTAAACTTGATGTTTTATGAAAAATTGGGAGGAAATCAGGGGTCTTGAGACCTAATTTGATGTTTATGATGTTGTTTGGGCGATTTGATCGCACGGATGAGTCCGTAGGATGATTTTGAGTTTATATGTATGTTCGGTTTGGAGCCCCATGGGCTCGGGTGAGTTTTGAGTAGGTCCCGGAAGGTCTTAGGCTAGATATATCAGATGGTTGCAGGTTCAGGGAGTTGCAGGCCCCTAGCTCGCCCGCGGTCGATTCCGCGCGGTCCGCGCTGGAAGCCGCACGGCCGCGGTCGCCTTAGCGCGGTCCATGTGGCTATGTTCAGAGAGCCAGTATTTCCAGGTTAACCAGCGCGGCCGCGTTCCAAATCAGTGCGGTCCGCACTGGAAGATTCAGAGAGGGGGGGAGGGGGGGGTTGGTCCATTCCCTCAGCGCGGCCGCGTGCCAAATTAGTGCGGTCCGCACTGGGTGGGTTCAGAGAGTGTGAAATTCCAGCTCCTCAGCGCGGCCGCGGTGCACTTTTGTGCGGTCCACGCTGAGTCTTCAGAAGGGTATATAAGGTCGGGATTTTCAGTTATTTTTCACTTTTTAAAAACCCAAAACGCAAGAGGTGATTTTCCAAACAATTCTTCTTCTCCAAAACGATTGGTGAGTGATTTCTAACTCATTTTCTTTACTCCTTAACATCTTTAAACATAATTTCAAACTTCAAAACAAAGATTTTAATGGGAAAATTGGGAATTTAGGGTGGAACCTAGGTTTTCTAAAATTGGGGGTTTTGGACCTCAATTCGAGGTGCGATTCCAAAATAACTTACATATTTGGGTTCATGGGGGAATGGGTAATCGGGATTTGGTTCGAACCTCAGGTTTTGACCACGTGGGCCCGGGGGCATTTTGGGAATTTTTGAGTAAAACTTTGGGAAATTCATTTTCATGCATTCAAATTGATTCGATTAGCATTTGTTGATACATTCAAGTAATTTGTGACTAGATTCGAGCGGTTTGGTGGAGAATTCGAAGGGTAAAGCTATACTAGAGGCTTGAGTTGAGTTTGGAGCATTTGAGGTAAGTGTTTGGTTTAACCCTAGCTTGAGGGAATGGGGTAGTGTCTTATTGGTTAATTGCTATTTGTCGAGTACGGTGTATAGGCATGGTGACGAGTATTTATACATTGGTATCGAGCATGACCGTGAGTCCTAATTTGCTAAATTATCGAATTTGTAATTGTTATTTATGAGGAATTGGTTGGAAATCCTTAACACTGAGCCAGTAATTGTTGAGACTAAGAGTGGATGTAATTGGTTGAGTAGAGATTGAATGAGTTTGGTCATAGCTGGTTCTCCCTTGCCGGGATAGTTTATTATATTACGTTGCTCCCTTGCCGGGATAGTTTATTATATTGCATTGCTCCCTTGCCGGGATAGTTATTATAACATCTTTCTCCCTTGCCGGGATTATGTTGTGTATTGTGTGAAAGAAATGGGATCGTGTGGCACGCCGACCATGAGTTATTATGAAATGGGATCGTGTGGCACGCCGACCACGAGTTATTATGAAACGGGATTGTGTGGCACGCCAACCACGAGTTATTATAAAATGGGATCGTGTGGCACGCCGACCACGAGTTATTATGAAATGGGATCGTGTGGCACGCCGACCACGAGTTATTATGAAATGGGAACGTGTGGCACGCCGACCACGTGACATTATTGTAATGGGAGCGTGTGGTACGCCTACCACGTGATGTAAGAAAATGGGATCGTGTTGCACGCCTGCAAATGAGAGGAAATTGAAATAAGTGAAAGTGGTCTGTTTTCCTTTATTCTGTGTTAGAAGAAATCAGATGTAGTTTCTTCTGTAAATCCTGATATTCTGTTTTATCTGCTTCCCCATAAGTATGTTTCTCCCTCCCAGCTTTAATTGCTTACTTTCTGCTATTATTTTGTTGTACTTGTATATATATATCTGCACAGATTTATTTGGTGGTCTGGTCTAGCCTCGTCACTACTTTGCCGGGGTTAGGCTAGGCACTTACCAGCATATGGGGTCGGTTGTGCTGATGCTACACTCTGTGCCTCTTTTTGCACAGATCACAGTACCGGAGCAGCAGCTTTTGGACACCAGTAGGAGCATTTGGGAGCTGACTTCAGTCCAGAGATCCCGAGGTAGCCTTGCTGACGTCCGCATGGCCAGGAGTCTCTTCTATCCTTATTTCGTTTGTTGTCCTTGTAGTGGAACAAACAGTATAGCATTTTATTCAGACTCTGTTTTTAGTATTCTATAAACGTTCGTGAGTTAGTGACTCCAGTCTTGGGTAGAGGTTGTAATGGAATTTCCGCACTTGTTTTCAGTTCATTTATGTTTAAGACTTCCACTTTTATATTAATTGTCTCGTTGTCTCAATATTATCGATGTTTGCCTAAGAATGTATATAGTTGATTGGCTTGCCTAGCTCCTATTAGTAGGCGCCATCACGACTCCTGAGGGTGGGAAATCCGGGTCGTGACATTACCGGTGTAGTTATCACGTGCTTATTATGTCTTGTTGTTTTGTTGAGGTTATCGTGCTTCTTGGTTTTTCTGTGACCCTTATTATATACTTGTTATTCCCTTGCCGGGACGTTATTACTTATGATATTGTTTCCCTTGCCGGGATATTGTTGTTATACTATTGTTCCCTTGCCGGGATGTTATTGTTTATGATATTGTCTCCCTTGCCGGGATGTTATTGTTATACTCTTGTTCCCTTGCCGGGATTCTTTTATGATTGATGATTATCTCTAAATGGGATCGGGTTGCACGCCTGCAACATGATATATGAAATAGGAGCGGGTTGTACGCCTGCAACAAGATATCTAAAATGGGAGCGGGTTGCACTCCTGCAACGAGATATATGAAATGGGATCGGGTTGCACGACTGCAACGAGATATATAAAATGAGAGTGGGTTTCACGCCTGCAACGAGATATATGAAATGGGATCGGGTTGCACGCCTGTAACGAGATATATGAAATGGGAGTGGGTTGTACGCCTGCAACGAGATATATGAAATGGGAGCGGGTTGCACACCTGCAACGAGATATGTGAAATGGCATTGGGTTGCACGCCTGCAACAAGATATGAAATGAAAGTGAAATTCTATGTTTGTTTTCCTTATCCTTGTTAGTAATTGGATTTTGGTGTCGTGCACTTTCTGTTTGCTATGTTTATTTGTTGTTACCAATTCAAGTGTTTTAACTGTTCAGATTCCTTTACCGCTGTGATCCTTTGTGAAAGAACCCCATCATGTTTTCAGTACTTTGCTGTATTTATATACATATTTTTCAATACTTCAAATTTCATTAATTGTTTCATCTTCAATTCATTTAGTTACTCAATTAAATTTCCTTAAATCGTCTGAGGTTGTATTTTACTTAAAAATGGAATTTCTACTAAGATAATTTATTAAATTTCTTGTTAAAGGTAATATTTCATTCGATGTTGTACTTTAATTGAAAATGGTACTTTCTTTAGTTAAAATAATTTTTAAAAATAACTTCATCTTTTCTTGCTGAGTTCCTAATTGGTTTAGAAGCTGTACTCCACTTATGTTATGTAAATCAGACTCCTTGAACATCTTAATTGTATTGGTTATAGACCCTATGAACCGAGTAACATGAGAACGTTGATGTGTAAAGTGAGATAGAAACCTGTGGGCACTAGGTGTCGGGTGTGCTAAAAAGTTTGGTAATTGAGGTTAAGATATGAGACATTGAGTTTGAGATGGCTGAAAATTGTGCATCAGAAACGATATGATTTATTGAGCTGGCATCGCCTTCCTTGTTTGAGTACATTTTTCTTTACTTGTCTGTGTTCCAGCTATGTTGGTGTTAATTTATCTGGTTATCTTCGTTTCCACCCATGTTCCTCTTTCTTGTTTCTACTGATTGTAGTTTGTTCTTTCCCTGCTGTTGATATTACTATGTCATTTTTAGATTGATAGTTTATTATCAAATTATGTTCAATTTATTTGACCAGTAGGTGTCTGGACTGTTCCTCGTCACTACCCCACCGAGGTTAGTCTTGATACTTACTGGGCACCGTCGTGGTGTGCTCATACTACACTTTTGTACATTTTTATGTACAGATTCAGGTATTTGATCGGCAGTAGCTGTACGGGTCGTTGTGATGGAGACTCAAGGTAAACCTGCTAATGCGTTCGCAGGCCTCGGAGTCACCTTCATTTGTACTTCTTTCCATTTGTTCCTTTTGTTTCGGAGCAGTGATGTATTTATTTTGTATAACTACTCTTAGAAAGGCTTGTGACTTGTACCACCGGTTTTGGGAATTGTAAATTGCTAAGAGTTATTCAGATTAAAGTTAGCAAATATAAATGTTATCTCAGTTAATGTTAGGCTTACCTAGTTTAGAGACTAGGTGTCATCACGACTCCTTCGGAGGGATTTTTGGGCCGTGACACTATAGAATATAATTCTTTTAAATGATATTTATTTAAAATAAATAAGGTGTTAACCTTTGCTATAGGAGGTAAATTTCCAATATTAAATCGCTCACTTCCCTCAACATAACCCCTATTTTGAGATATTTATATTTTTATGTACCATTGAATAACAATCAAGAGTGTGACCATACATATAAACATTTTCAGTTTGTAAACGGATCTGGCTTATAATCTATATTAGATTAGTTACATCGCTCCAAATCCTTTTCTTCAAGTTTTATGAGTAACAAATAGAAATTCTTTTTTCTAATTTAGCTTTTTATCTTCATTTGAATGTATAATTACATCTTTGTACAAAAATATCACAAGAACAGTTTTTTGCTGAAGTGCATAGTTGTCGTTCTTTTTTATTTGGACATTTTGATATTTTAACTTCACAATAGGATTTACACTTATAATATAATATGATATGATGAACATCCAAATAAAATATTCATATTAAATTGCGTTAATTATTTCTCATTCTCACCGCAATAACCCAAATAAAATATCCATGAAAGTAATGAAACCATTATCAATGAAATGCAACAAAGACATAAATAAGACCGATAAGAATTAATAATAGTAAATTTATACCTAAGTAGAAAGTATTCTATCAGTGATGTAGTGACTAGTATTGAGCATGTGAGAGTAAATGTTTAATGTGTAGGGTATTAGACTTATTAGTATTGAGCATATGAATAATAGACTAATGAGGTATAAAAGTTTCAAATTTTTGGATATTCAAAAATCCGAAGTAGCAAATTCAATATCCAATTAGGGGTGGCTCGACATACTATGGGGCCTAAGGCGAAAATAAAAAGTGAAGCCTTAATCTTTTTTTTAATTTTGTTTTATCTTATAGATCATTTGGTTGGAAAGAAGTTATCCCATGATTAATTATCCCGGGATTAGTTTTCATCTTTTCATGAGGATAAAAAATAAAATACAATCCCGAGATAACCAATTCCGGGATTAATTATCCGTAATTTTATCCCAACCAAACATGGAATAAACATTCTTAAATTTAATTTCGGGATTAATTATCCCTATCCCTCCTACCAAACGAGCCCTTATAATTTATCAAAATCTGAAGAAGTTATAATCAGTTTTAATTAATGTCAATGTCTTACCAATTTGTTTAATCTCTCTTGTGTTATCATGTTGAACTTTATTGATTTAGTTTTGAAAAACTTTTTCAGCCGAGGCAATTAATATAGAAATTATTAACGGTGATTGAATTAACACTTACCTGATTGAGTTTGCGAATTAGAGTATTCCTTTTCATATATAGTTTCTCTTAGCACTTTTAATTCTAAATATAAGTTAAAACAAATAATATTGTAGTTATAACAACTATGTGTGAAGAGTCAATCAATCTTTAGGATGAATTTTAATAGTTACTTATCAAAGTAGCTTGAAAAATATCTACAAAGGCACTCAAAGAATTAAGAAAAATTATTCTAAACTAACATTATAAGAAGATCAATTTAAGTTGGGACGAGTTAAAGAAAGGAAACAACTAGTAACTACTTTTAGCTATAACTATTTTAACCAAATAATTTAAAAATTCTATCAATAGTGCATAATTATTAAATATATTATTTATAGATTTTGGGGCCCTAAGTATTTTGGGGGCCTAAGGCCATTACCTTAGAAGCCTTAAGCTCCAGCCAATCCTGTATCCAATTCAAATTTTTAATATTAAATTCGAAATCTAATTCGTAATCCAAAATTTTCAAAAAAAAATTGATTGGATTTCGGATTCATCCAAACTATGCCTGCCCCTAATACCAAGTGATGTCTCTATGGAACAGGACTAATGTGATTTATTTGGGTAAAATACCAGTTATGTCCATTTATAAGTAGTTTATTACAAAAATTGGCCAATTCATAAAATATTACTAATATTAGCCAAATATTGCTTATATTATCCAATTAGCTATTTGTGACAAAAAAAATACTAATTTTTTGCTTTTTTTGAGTGAGTGTTATTAGAATAGACTGGGTACATCTTAAGGAGCTTGAATCTCAGTTTGGGATGATTTGGTGGAGTTTTGAGGTGGTTTGAATTGAAAATTCAAAGTAGAAGATGAACATGAAAAAAATGATATGTATATCACTTGTGTATCACATATGTATCAATGTGTATCACATGTATATCCATGTTGTGACGACCGCCAGTCGTCTCATGAGTTACCGCTCCGTTTTCCCCCATTTCTGCTTCTTTATGCTTTGTTATCCGTGTTTTGTGGTATCGGGTTGGTCGGATTGGTTTTAGTGAAGTTTGAGACACTTAGTCTCTTTTAAGGAAGTTTAAGTTGGAAAAGTCAACCGGATGTTGACTTATGTGTTAGAGGGCTCGGATGTGAGTTCCGATGGATCGGTTAGCTTTGGGAGGTGATTTATGGCTTAAGAGTGTGATCGGAATGGATTTTTGGAGGTTTGGAGTAGATTTAGGCTTGAATTGGCGAAGTTGATATTTTGGCGATTTTCGGTTGATAGGCGAGATTTTGATATAGGGGTCAGAATGGAATTCCGAGAGTTGCAGTAGCTTCATTATGTCATTTGGGATGTGTGTGCAAAATTTCAGGTCATTCGGACGTGGTTTGGTTGGGTTTTTGATCAAAAGCGGAATTCGGAAGATTTTTAGAAACTTAGGCTTGAATCCGAGGTGTTTTGGTTGATTTAGTGTTGTTTGAAGTGTTTTGATGATTGGAACAAGTTTGAATAAGGTTTTTGGATATGTTGGTGCCTTTGGTTGAGGTCCCGGGGGCCTCGGGTGAGTTTCAGATGGTCAATCGGACCATTTTGAAATTTAGAAGCTGCTGAAGTTTTGCTGTTGCTGGTGTTTTCGCACCTGCGGTTTGGGGACCGCAGGTGCAGCGCCGCATGTGCGGAAAGGGAGCCGCAGAAGCGGAATGTTGAGGGCTTACCAGGAACCGCAGATGCGGTGTGGGACCGCACCTGCGGAGGCGCAGGTGTGGATGGCCTATCGCAGCTGCGATTTTGGACTTTCAAGTGATTTCCGCAGATGCGGAGGAAGGACCGAGATGTGGTACCGCAGAAGCGGCTATAGTTCCGCAGATGCGAAATAACTGGGCAGTTGAATTAAAAGAGGTCCTTCGTGAATTTTGGGTTATTTCACCATTTTTGACTTCGGCTTGAGAGCTTTTGGATGATTTGGAAGGAGGAATTCAAGGGAACTTCGTTAAGGTAAGGATTCTGGACCTAAAACACAATTCTATGGTAGTATTTCATGAATTTAGGGCTGTAATTAAAGGAATTAAAGGGCAAAAATGGAGGATTAGGGCTTGAGTTTAAGAGGCCTTTAAATGGGGGTTTGAGGGGTCATTTGGACTCCGATTTTAGTATTTTTGATATGTATGAACTCGTGGGGAGATAAGGAATCCGTTGGTGTAAAAATTTTGTGAATTTCGAGACGTGGGCCCGGGGGTCAGGTTTTGGTAATTTCGGGATTTGTGCCCTTTATTGATTGTTTTCGCTTGGGCTTTGTTCCCTTAGTATATTTTGACGTCTTCGTTCTAATTTTGGATAGATTCGACGCGTGCGGAGGCCAATTCAAGGGGCAAGGGCGTCGCGAGCTAGAGATTTAGTCGGTTCGAGGTGAGTAATGATTGTAAATGATGTCCTGAGGGTTTGAAACCCCGGATTGCACATCGTAGTGCTATGTTGAGGTGAGACACACGCTAGATGACGAGCGTGGGGTCGTACACTATTGCGGATTGTGACTTGGTCCGTCCCGGTTGATGATTTTACCGTGTATTTGACTGAAACTTAATTGCTATCATTATGATTTGGGCTGAATGCCAACTATTTGAATCCTTCGGGGCTTTTTATTGATATTTCCTCATTGTTTTGATTTACTACTTGAACTCAGTCATGTTATTTTCCATTGTTTTACTACTCAGCCATTTTTACTCAGTTTTGAGACTTAAATGATATTTTAAATGATGTTTTGGGCTGAGAAACACTGTTTTACTATTGCCCGAGGGGCTTGTGAGGATTTTTGACTGAGTAAGGCCGAGGGCCTATGTTGTGAGGACACACTGTGAGCACGTGATTTTTGCCCTAAGCAATAATTCCCAAAATTTCAAACAAAACAATTTCTTTAGTATTTTGTAATTTTTCGTGAATTTGGTGGCATTTTTTGCTAATTGTTGCATTTTTATTCGTGCATTTTAATTCATATGAAAATACAAAAATATGCATTTTTGCATTTAGGATTTAATTTCACAATTTTAGTATTAATTAGGTATTAATTAGTTTTAGAACAAAATTTAAAGAAAATTGCAAAAAAAAATTTCTTTGCACTTTTAATTGTTAATTGTTGCACTTATCTTTAAATAAAGTTTTAAATAATTTTAGGAGTTAAATAGTTTAATTAGGTCTTTGTTTTGTTTTAGCATTTTATAAAATCAGAAAAAATATAAATACAAAAATGAAAGCAAAACAAAAATGAAAAAGGGGGACAATTAAAATAAAAGAAAGTGGGGCTTGATAACAAGACCAAAATTGGGCCAAAATGGCTTAGCCCAAATTAAAAACCCCCCAGATCCGCCTGTTAGCCCAAAACCCACACCATTAACCCGATCCAGGTCCGACCCCCCCCCCCCCCCCTCCTAAACGACGTCGTTTAGTAACTTTCAATCAGGACCGTCGAGGTTTTTTCATCTAACGGTCCTGAATCCTAGGTTAATAAGTATATATATGTCCAAACCCCACCCCACCCCTATCCGGTCATCTCTCTCACCCCCTGTATACACCACCACTCCGCCTCCGTTCTCCGCCGTCAGTCGCCAGCCGGAAATCGTCTCCGCCGGTGGCGATTGTCCAATCCACCTCAAATTTACACCGCTTACTCCCCGTAATCTCCTCTTTCCAAACCCCAAACCCCCATGTCTCAAATCCCCTCCCTTCTCCTCGAATCTTTGAATCTGTGGACGCCGCCTCCGCGCCCACGGCGGCGAAGCTCCAAACCACTCCAAAAATACACCCCTTATTCCTCTCGTTTTCCTCTTTCCAACCCCCAAAACCGCTTTCCCCAAATCCTAGCCAAACTTTTCGAATCCTCAATCGAAAATCAGACCAAAACGGTAACTCATCCAAAGTCAGCCAAATTAGCACCAAATCATCCCCTCTCTTCCCTCATCCCAAATTTCCACTTGGTTTCCATCGAGTATCTCTGGAATTGTTTAGATGCACAATTGTTTTAAATTTTATTGAGATGAGCATAAAAGGTGTGCATGAATAAACGTGGAACGGCTCCAATATTTGCGAGCCTGAATGCTGAAGCTGGGCCTGAATGAGGTCTGTCCGCAGCCCAATTCGAGTTTTGACTATGTGTTGTTCTTGCTGGGCTAAGCTTGAGGCCCAAGGGAGTCACTGAAATTCTGAATAAAAATCAAATACTTAAGTATATTAGTTCTAGAACAATACAAACCAAGTAGGCCCTGTAGAGACAACTTGGGTAGAAAACTGTAATTTGCTTTAGGATTGGCTTTTAAATAATAAAAGAGGGTAGCCCCGCCAAATAAAACACATAAATGGCGGGGCCCTCGATAATTGTTTATGCTAAAATACTTAGACTTCGAGATGGCCAGTTTAGCGAATTTCACGGCCTTTTCCAAAGATAATAACGCGATAGTCTCTTTAGGCACGCAATTTAAATAATTTTACCTTCCTAAATACGGGTGCACATTTATGTGACCCAAATCCAAATTCCAACGGAGTTGAAATGTGTCAAAAGCCACGGGTGCATTTATGTGACGTGGTTCGAGACGTGTTTTCACGACGTTGCAATTCTCTTTAAAAATTAATAATAAAGCGATTAAAATAAAAGGCATATAGGTTAGAATATGTTTTCAAATCAGATAAAAGCAAATACAACAGTTGAGCGACCGTGCTAGAACCACGGAATCCGGGAATGCCTAATACCTTCTCCCGGGTTAACAGAATTCCTTACTCAGAGTTCTGGTTCGGGGACTGTTAACAGAGTCATAATTTCCTCGGATCGGGATTCAAACGGTGACTTGGGACACCATTAATCTCCCAAGTGACGACTCTAAACATCAAATAAATAATCCTATTTCGAATAATGTCACTTTAAATGGAAAAACTCCCTTATACATTATCCTTCGGGGTAGGTGTGTAAAAAAGGAGGTGTGACAGCTCTGGCGACTCTGCTGGGGACAAGAACCCAGAACTTTGGTTCAGGGTTTAGAATTCGAGCTTAGATATATTGTTGTATTTGGCTTTATCTGATTTTTCTTCATGTTTCATGCTAAATGTGCAAAATGTTGCTTTTTACCGCTTTGATATTATCTGGATTGTATACAAACTGTGACGAAACCCTTCTCTTCTCACCTCCGGGGATGTGCTTACTGGTTGAGACTCCCTATTCTGTTAGTGTCAATACCCTGGAATAAGAAAGAGGCCGGACAAGTTACTAAGCCGGATGGCCCTTTGATTCCCGGTACGTAGCCCCCTCCTCGACTCGAGTTGTCCGCTCGGGTACACAGTCTAGAACACATACCCAGGTTTTGAACCTAGAAGAACTTGACTTCATACCGGATCCCTAGTAGGAACGCTTATCTGCATCACGTGCATTTTGACTTAGGGGACTCAACACAGGGGTTGGGTCCGTCTAGGACAGGTGTACCCGGAATAATGGACCATCCTGATGCATCCTACTTGTGCATTTATCTATTTTGGACTCGCATGCTGACCGGCTTTGAATATCTGGAAAATTGAAAAACAAAAAGGGGAAAAGAGAAAATAGTAGTGTGGAGAGTTAATTACCTATATTAGAAAAACCAATGTCCAAGTAGTGCCGAAATGCTGCCGAATTTTGAGAAAATGAAAAAAAGAAGAAAAGTTCTTTTTACGTTTGCCAATGGAAAAGAAAAACAAAAAGAGTTTTATTTTCAAATTAGTTTATTTTATTTGCCACTGAAAAGAAAATATAAAAAAAAAAGACTCTTGCTTTCAGAAATAGTGTATTTGCCAAAAACAAAAAGGGTCTTGTTTTCAAAATAGTTAGATTTATTTGCCCGACCTACGCTGGTTTGATTCTCACCGGGTGTGAGATACGTAGGCAACCCACGTCGGGTCCAACCTCCCCTTTTTCAAAAATAGCCAAAACATGCCAACATTTTTAATTTCATCATGAATAAGTCGGGTGCCGCCATTCTTGTTTAAAATAAGCCGAATGTCCCCAAAAAGGGCGCCGGAAGACTGTTTTGCAAGAACAGCCACCCTGAGTCATTTTCTAACGGTTAGCAGGCACAGCCTTAAAATCTTCTTTATGAAGTGCTGAAAGGCCGTATCCGCAATACCGGCTGTTTGTTTAAATTGGCAATTTGAACATAGATTGTGCCGTTTTTCTCTTTTAGGTCAAAATAAGTGATTAAAATCACCTTAATAAATGTGCAGGATGAGCACGACTCAGAATGAATTATTTTCAATCATGCATAAAATCCCTTTGGAGTTACGTCTGTGGTGGAATGATTTAGGCGGAGAAGGGCAAGCTGCAGTCAAGAAACATTTGAAAGGACTTACCGGTTTGCTCGATATTGTGCCTCGGGGAGATATTATTAGAGCACTGGTTACATGTTGGGACCCAGCACATAATGTGTTCCATTTTTCGGACTTTGAGCTTACCCCGACATTGGAGGAAATAGCTGGCTACATTGGAAAGGATGAGGTTCCGTTGAGGCACAAATACTTGGTCGCCCCCAGAGTTGTAGCCGTGCACAGATTTCTAGACTCTTTGAAGATAGTCAGAACTGTCCATAACACAGATCTGGCAAATGGTTTTTGTACTTTGAGCTTCATATATCATCGATATGGCCATATCGGGGGGTTCAACAACCCAGAAAGTAAGATATGTAGCAAAGGAAACCGCCAGAAGTGGGAGGAGCATCGACGTTTCGCCTTCATGGTAGCTTTCCTGGGGCTTTTAGTATTTCCAAGGAAGGATGGGAATATTGACATAAAAATAGCTGAGGTCGTCAGCACGTTAATTACTCAAGCCAAAAGTACACTTGCACCTATGATATTGGCCGACATCTTCCGTGCTCTTACAGCCTGCAAGGCCGGGGAAGCTTCCTTCGAGGGGTGCAGTCTATTGTTACAAATGTGGATGATCGAGCATCTGTGTCATCGTCCTCAGTTTTTGAGCTACGGGTCTCCAGAAAAAACATGCATAGAAGAGTTTTACACAAGGATTAAAGGGGCAGAATTGCCAGAAGGAGTCACGGGTTGGGCAACATATTTTCGGTCCCTCACTGCTAGCCAAATAGAGTGGACACTGGGATGGTTACCCGTTGATGAAATCGTATACATGCCGGCAGCCCGACCACATTTCCTTCTGATGGGGCTTAGAAGCATTCAGCCTTACGCCCCGTATCGAGTGTTGAGGCAGCTGGGGAGATGCCAGATAGTACCCAAGGATGATGATCTTAGTTTGCAAGTGGTTGAGATTGGCCCTGATGGCCTGTTTCTGGAAGCAATGGTCCGCCAAGTCTGGAGCGAATGTCAATATTTGACGGCAAACACTTGTGTTCGAGATCGAGCCAAAGGAGAAGTGTCGCCTGATTATCAGGCTTGGTATAGAAGGGACGTTGCATTCGGAAGACCGGCCAAACGACCGCACATCCAGGAATTTGTTGAATCATCACGAGAANGATTTATTGCTCTTAAACATGGTGGATTTCGACGTTATATTAGGGATGGATTGGTTGTCCCCGTATCATGCTATCTTGGATTGTCACGCCAAGACCGTGACCTTGGCTTTACCAGATTTGCCCCGTTTGGAGTGGCGAGGGACCCCAGGTCATGCCACTCGCAGTGTTATCTCATATGTGAAGGCTCGACGCATGGTCGAGAAGGGGTGTTTAGCTTATCTGGCGTATGTTCGCGATTCCAGCGCAGAGGTCCCTTCTATTGATTATGTTCCTATTTTACGGGAGTTCCCCGAGGTTTTCCCTTCAGACCTGCCGGGTATGCCGCCCGACAGGGATATCGATTTTTGTATTGATTTGGCTCCGGGCACTCAGCCCATTTCCATTCCGCCGTATCGCATGGCCCCGCCAGAGTTGAAAGAGTTAAAGGATCAGTTGCAGGATTTGCTTGAGAAGGGTTTCATTAGACCCAGCGTTTCGCCTTGGGGTGCACCGGTGTTATTTGTGAAGAAAAAGGATGGTTCGATGAGGATGTGCATTGATTACCGGCAATTGAACAAAGTGACGATAAAGAACAAGTATCCACTGCCGAGGATTGACGATTTGTTCGACCAGCTTCAGGGTGTAAAGGTGTTTTCAAAGATAGACTTGAGATCTGGCTACCATCAGTTGAGGATTAGGGCATCCGATGTCCCTAAGACAGCATTCCGCACTCAGTACGGGCATTATGAGTTCCTGGTCATGTCGTTGGGTTGACCAATGCCCCAGCAGCATTCATGGAGTTGATAAACCGAGTGTTCAGGCCATATTTGGACATGTTTGTGATAGTCTTTATTGATGATATTTTGGTGTACTCCCGCAGCCAGGAGGAGCACGAGCAGCACCTCAGAGTGGTTCTTCAGACTCTGAGGGATATTCAGTTATATGCTAAGTTCTCCAAGTGTGAGTTCTGGCTGAGTTCAGTAGCATTTCTGGGTCACGTTGTATCAGCAGAGGGTATTCAGGTGGACCCGAAGAAGATAGAGGCAGTCAAGAACTGGCCTCGACCGGCATGAGCTACAGAGATTCGGAGTTTCTTGGGTTTAGCAGGCTACTACCGTCGGTTTGTGGAGGGGTTTTCGTCTATTGCAGCCCCGATGACCAGGTTGGCCCAGAAGGGTGGCCAGTTCAGATGGTCGAATGAGTGTGAGGCGAGCTTTCAGAAGCTCAAGTCAGCTCTGACTACGGCACCGGTATTGGTTTTGCCCACAGGTTCAGGGCCTTATACAGTCTATTGTGATGCTTCCGTATTGGACTTGGTGCAGTATTGATGCAGGATGGCAGAGTCATAGCCTATGCTTCGAGGCAGTTGAAGATCCACGAGAAGAATTATCCGGTTCATGATCTAGAGTTGGCAGCCATTGTTCACGCTTTGAAGATTTGGAGGCATTATCTATATGGTGTGACGTGTGATGTGTACACTGATCACAAGAGTCTTCAATATTTGTTCAAGCAAAAGGAGTTGAATTTGAGGCAGAGGAGGTGGTTGGAGTTATTGAAAGATTATGATGTTACTATTTTGTACCACCCGGGGAAAGCCAATGTGGTGGCCGATGCATTGAGTAGGAAGTCCGCCAGCATGGGTAGTCTTACTTATATTCCGGTCAGCCAGAGACCGCTTGCTTTGGATATTCAGGCCTTGGCCAATCGATTTGTGAGGTTGGACATTTCTGAGCCTAGTAGAGTGTTAGCTTGCACGGTTGCTCGTTCTTCATTATTGGAGCGTATCCGTGATCGGCAGTTTGATGATCCCCATTTGTGTGTCCTGAGAGACATGGTGCAGCGTGGAGGTGCCAAGAATGTGACCTTAGATGATGATGGTGTCTTGAGACTACAGGGGCGAGTTTGTGTGCCCAATGTTGATGGGATTCGAGATTTGATCTTAGCGGAGGCCCATAGTTCCCGGTATTCTATTCACTCGGGCGCTGCGAAGATGTATCAGGACTTGCGGCAGCATTATAGGTGGCGTAGGATGAAGAAGGATATTGTTGCATATGTGGCTCGATATTTGAACTATCAGCAGGTTAAGTACAAGCATCAGAGGCCTAGTGGACTGTTTCAGAGGATTGAGCTTCCCGAGTGGAAGTGGGAGAGGGTTACTATGGATTTTGTTACTGGACTCCCGTTGACCCGGAAGAAGTTTGATGCGATTTGGGTCATTGTTGATAGGCTGACGAAGTCAGCGCATTTTGTTCCTGTTGCAACCACTTATTCATCCGAGAGGTTAGCTGAGATCTACATCAGAGAGATTGTTCGCCCTCATGGTGTGCCGGTATCTATCATCTCGGACCGGGGTACGCAGTTTACCTCGCGTTTCTGGGGTGCAGTTTAGCGAGAGTTGGGCACACGGGTTGAGTTGAGCACAACATTCCATCCTCAGACGGACGGACAGTCCGAGCGAACTATTCAGATATTGGAGGATATGCTCCGAGCCTGTGTCATCGATTTTGGAGGCTCGTGGGACCAGTTTTTGCCTTTAGCAGAGTTCGCCTACAACAACATCTACCAGTCCAGCATTCAGATGGCTCCATATGAGGCGTTGTATGGTAGGCGGTGTCGATCTCCGGTTGGGTGGTTTGAGCCGGGAGAGGCTCGGTTATTGGGTACAGATTTAGTTCAGGAGGCCTTGGATAAGGTTAAGATCATTCAGGTTAGGCTTCGTTCGGCTCAGTCGCGGCAAAAGAGTTATGCAGATCGTAAGGTTCGAGATGTAGCTTTCATGGTTGGTGAGCGAGTATTGCTCCGAGTGTCGCCTATGAAGGGCGTGATGAGATTTGGGAAGAAGGGCAAGCTTATCCCTAGGGTCATTGGTCCATTTGAGATTCTCGACCGTGTGGGAGAGGTGGCTTATAGGATTGCCTTGTCGCCTAGCTTGTCAGTCGTGCATCAAGTTTTTCATGTGTCCATGCTTCGGAGGTATCACGGCGATCCAACCCACGTGTTAGATTTCAGCACTGTCCATTTGGACAAGGACCTGTCTTATGAGGAGGAGCCGGTGGCTATTCTAGACCGGCAGGTTCGACAGTTGAGATCGAAGAGTTTTCCTTCAGTACGAGTCCAGTGGAGAGGTCAGCCCCCTGAGGCATCGACCTGGGAGTTCGAGTCCGATATGCGGAGCCGTTATCCTCATCTATTTCCCGACTCAGGTACTTCTTTCTTTTGTCCGTTCGAGGACGAACGGTTATTTTAGAGGTGGAGAATGTGACGACCCAAAGGGTCATCACCTGTTTTCTCACTCATTCTGTGTCTCCGAGGCCTTGAAAACCTCATTTAGGCTTGCCTTGATTTACGTGCGCAGTCCGGGCGCGTAGCCGGAAAGCTTAAATATAAATTCTGTGTAAAAATTGATGAATTTTGATATTAATATGAATAAAGTTGACTTTGGTCAACATTTTGGGTAAACGGACTCGGACCCGTGATTGGACGGTCCCGGAGGGTCCGTAGGAAAATATGGGACTCGGGCGTATACCCGGAATCGAAATCCGAGGTCCCGAGCCCGAGAAATGAATTTTTAAAGGAAATTGTTTTTCTGAAAATTTTATGGAAATTTGAAATGAAAATGGTTTAGAAAGTGTTGGTATCGGGCCCGTATTTTGGTTCCGGCGCCCGGTATAGGTCTTATATGTGGTTTAAGCGCTTCCTGTGAAATTTGGTTGGAATCGGACGTCATTTGACGTGTTTCGGACCTGAATATCTAAAAATGAAAGTTTATGAAGTTTGATGAAAAAGTGATAATTTTGAGGTTTAATTCATTGATTTTGATGTTATTTTGGCGATTTGATCGCACGGATAATTTCGTATGATGGTGTTGAGTTAGTTCATGTGTTTGGTTAGGAGCCCCGAGGGCTCGGGTATGATTCCGATGTGTTCCGGGGTTGTTTTAGCCTTAAGAAAAGTTGCAGAATCTGTTGTCTGCTGGTGTCCAGGTATTTTGTTCTACGCGATCGCATAGCTAAGTCCGCGATCGCATAGTGTAATTTTCAGGGATTCTATTTTTGTGCTACGCGATAGCATACTTCATTCGGCGATCGCGAAGAGTTAAACTTGAGAGGTCCATTTTTGTTCTACGCGATCGCACTGTCTCCTCTGCGATCGCAATGTGTTAGCCCCCCTTGCCTTCCTTTTCTTCTATGCGATCGCATGATATTGTACGCGATCGCAGTGCTCAGCCTCATTTACTCTATGCGATCGCATCCCTTTGTCCGCGATCGCGTAGGCCAAATCCTCCCAGTTATTTTTAAAAGTCTAGAACAGTAGCTATACGGGATTTTCATAAAATTTCATAACTTCTTCTTCTCCACACCTCTTGGGGCGATTTTTGAAGGGCTTCTTCACCATAATCTCTTAGGTAAGTAATCTTTAACTCATTTTCTTCAAATTCCGTTAACACCCATTAGATTTCTAGGCTTAAAACATGTAACTTAGGGTAGAAATTGGGGGGAAATGGGTAGAGTTAGGGCTTTTCAATTTTCTTTGATTTAGACCTCGTTTTGGGGTCGAATTTGAAAACAA
The DNA here is from genome assembly GCF_001879085.1 of Nicotiana attenuata. Taxonomy (NCBI): domain Eukaryota; kingdom Viridiplantae; phylum Streptophyta; class Magnoliopsida; order Solanales; family Solanaceae; genus Nicotiana; species Nicotiana attenuata. The sequence continues at coordinate 48,374,319 of NC_031999.1, forward strand.
ATTGTATATCCGGGATCGTGGGGAATGGGTGATATGAATTTGGTCCGAACCTCGAGTTTTGACCAAGCGGGCCCGGGGTCGATTTTGGAATTTTTGGAAGAAAGGTTGGGAATCTATATTTAGGCATTGGGTTTGATTTGTTTAGCTATTATTGATATTATAAAGTCGTTATTTCATAGATTTGATTGAGTTGGAGCCGAATTCGAGAGGGAAGGCGGTCGTTGTGGATTGATTTAGCTGTGGAAGTTGAGGTAAGTGTTTGGTTTAACCCTAGCTTAAGGGAATAGGAGTTGAGTCTTGTTTGCTATTTGCCAATTGATTGAGTACGGTGTATAGGTATGGTGACGAGTATCTATACACTGGTGTCTAGCATGACCGTGAGTCCGTATATTGTGTTTATTCCTATTTTGTTGTCACTCTTCCTCGTGTAATTGATGAACTCTATATAATGTGAAGAGTATGAGAAGGAATTGTGATTGTGAACCCTTTGGAGCGTTGGCTCGAATGATAAAGTAATTACTGAGTAAGAAAAGAAAGAAAGAGAAAGAAATGTGATTATTCCCTTGCCAGGATGTGAGAGTTATTATTGTTGTTCCCTTGCCGGGATGTGAAAGTTATTATTATTGTTTTTGTAGCTGGATTACCCCTGGGCTAACTTAACTTGAATCTGTTCTCTTTAGTTTGCCAGGCACCTCCCGTCCTTTTTGGGTATTTTGGAGAAACAAATGCTGCTGGAAAAAAAGATGCGGCACAAACCCATTTTGAACCTATTGGTCCTAGTATCATAGGCGACCGAACGGCCGCCCCCTAATTGCCGGGATGTGAAAGTTATTGTTGTTGTTTCCCTTGCCGGGACTTCTATTACTGTTTGTCTATACCCTCTCCCCATTGTTTGTGATTGTTGTTTGAGTGAGGACGAGTGTTAAAGCACGAAGGGTGATGCCGTGCACGAATGTCATATAAATACTAATGCACGAAGGAACATTCCGTGCCCTGATTTGATTACAAATGCATGAAGGAACATTCCGTGCCATGATATGAGTGTTTAAGCACGAAGGGTCATTCCGTGCCATCATTTTGTGAGGTAAAGCACGAAGGGTGATGCCGTGCACTTGATATGATTGTTTGGGTGAGAATGAGAGTAAAAGCACGAAGGATGGTGCGGTGCAACTGTTGATTTCCTACTATCGTTGCTATTGTAGTTGTACTGTTTCATTCCTCAATTATTGAATTTATACTTGAACTGTTACAGCCCCTACAGCATGCTCCCCCCTCCCCCTTGACTGGTTAATTTCTGTATACCTTTATATTGCATACATATATATTGAACTGCATAGGTTTGTTTGGTAGTTCGGTCTAGCCTCGTCACTGCTTCGCCGGGGTTAGTCCAGGCACTTACCAGCACATGGGGTCGGTTGTGCTGATGCTACACTCTGTGCATCTTTTTGCACAGATCACAGCGCCGGAGTAGCAGCTTTTGGACAGCAGTAGTTGATCGGGAGCTGACTTCAGTCCAGAGATTCCGAGGTAGCCTTGTTGACGTCCGCATGGCCCGGAGTCTCTTCTATCCTTATTTCATTTGTTGTCCTTGTACCGGAACAAACAATATTGTATTTTATTCAGACTCTGTTTTTAGTATTCCATAGACGTTCGTGGGTTAGTGACTCCAGTCTTGAGTTGAGGTTGTAATTGAATTTCCGCACTTGTTTTCAGTTCATTTATATTTAAAACTTCCGCTTTTATGTTAAATGTCTCATTGCCTTAGTATTTGTCGATGTTGCCAAAAAGGTTAATAATTAATTGGCTTGCCTAGCTCCTAATAGTAGGCGCCATCACGACTCCCGAGGGTGGGAAATCCGGGTCGTGACAATTATTTTTGGCCAAATAAAAATATTTAGCCTAAATAGTGCAGTTATATCCAAGTTTTATTATAAATTTTATTCGAAAAAAATTATCTAAAAAAGTAATATTCTTAAAAAGGTAAAAAAATATTTTATTTTTAAAAAAAAACCACATAGACAGAAAAATTCACGTGGCAGGCGAGTGCACCTACACTTTTTACCACATCAGCGTCTAGGGGGGTAATGACCCTCAAAAGGCCAAGTTGAGGAAGGTAATTAAGATCGGACATAGTTCGGGGAGGATACTAATAATCTGAGCCAAGTTTAGGGGTGGTTTAAGGTATTTAAATCACGCATATAAAAAGGGTAAATAGGAAATATAGCTCTTTTTAAATGACAAAATAGAAACAACAGAACCGGAACAAACAGAAATACACAGCATACATTACAAAAGAGGAAACGTGAAGATAATTCATACAATAGTGTATGTAACTTATGTATGGAAATATATAAGTTACATTCAATTTCAACATTAGTGTTCAATTAACGAGGTCATATAAATTTTGTGGCAATCTGAATTTATATATATATATAAACTTGATGAATTCTCACTAAAAATATTATTCTTTTAGGGGTCGTTTCGTAAGGTGTATAAGAATAGTATTGAATAGGGTGTATTAGTAATGTTGGGATTAATTATACTAGAATTAATTATGTTGGATTATTTCTTATCCACTATTTGACTTGGTGTATTAAAAATAACATAAATTGCATAGGGGTGTACACATACTTATCCGTGTATTAAAAATTATGGTATTATGTCCTTCGGGATGGCCCAGTTGGTTTGGAGGGGGTTATCCATAGTGATGACCTGGGATCGATCCACCCCCAATGTCTTCTAGGTCTGAGTCTGTCGCACAGGGCTTGCCTAGCGCGGTTTACATCCTTTGTGTGGTTTACAGGGTATAACACAGTGGGGGATTTACCTAGTGCGCACAGAGTGCTCACCCGATGGGCAGAGGCTGCGGTAGAGGCTGTAGCGGCAGCGGGTTTTGTTGGGATTCCAAAAAAAATATGGTATTACTAATGCCATGGTTTGCTATGTATTAGTTTTACATATGATAATACCAAATAGGGTGTATAACTAATACATTAGTTATACATGGGTTGAAAAATACTACTACTACAACAACAACCAGTAGGATCCCACTAGTGGGGTCTGGGGAGGATAGAGTGTACGCAGACCTTACACCTACCCTGGAGGGATAGAGAGGTTATTTTCCGGAGACCTCGGCTCAGAAAGAGTAGATCTGTAACAACAGAAACCTGAAAAATATTATCAGCATCGTAAAAGATAGTAAATAATTAGAAATGCCAAAATATGAAAGACATAAAAAATGTGAAACACGACAAAAACCGCTAGCAGTCCTAGACAAAACACTATCAAACTAGCCGACACAACGAGGAGAAATGCTCGACTATCCCCTAGCCTAAAACCTTAATGCTCGACCTCCACACCTTCCTATCAAGGGCCATGTCCTCGGAAATCTGAAGCCGCACCATGTTCTTCCTGATCACCTCTCCCTAATACTTCTTACACTGCTCTCTACCTCTTCTCGCACCTGCCAGAGCCAACCGCTCGCACCTCCTAACCGGGGCATCTAGACTTCTTCTCCACACGTGCCCGAACGATCTAAGCCTCACTTCCCACATCTTGTCATCCACGGGAGCAACACACACCCTCTACCGAATATCTTCATTCCTAATTTTATCCAGTATAGTATGCTCGTACATCTATCTTAACATCCTTATTTTGGCTACTTTCATCTTCTGGTATGTGAAATCTTGACTGGCCAACACTCAGCCCCATACAACATGGCTGGTCTAACCATCGCTCTATAGAACTTACCTTTAAGTTTAGGTGGCACATTCTCTTCACACATGACTCCAGACGCTAACCTCAATTTCATCCACCCAACCCTGATACGGTGCGTGACATCCCCGTCGATCTCCCCATCCCCTAGATAATAGACCCTAGGTACTTGAAGCTCTCTGTCTTAGGGACGACTTGTGAATCAAGCTGCACTTCCACGCCCGCTTCCCTCGACACCTCGCTGAACTTACACTCCAAATATTCCGTCTTGGTCATACTCAACTTGAAACCTTTAGACTCCAGGGCCTACTTCCATACCTCCAGTCTCTTGTTAACGTTGCCTTGCGTCTCATAATTCATAACTATATCATTAGCGAATAACATACACCATGGCACCTCCCCTTGAATATGGTATGTTAGTGCGTCCATCGCCAGGGCAAATAAGAACGGGCTGAGCGCAGATCCTTGGTGTAACCCCATAACCACCGGAAAAGACTCTGAGTCCCCTCCCACAGTCCTAACCCGAGTCTTAGCTCCATCATAGATATCTTTTATAGCCCTAATATAAGTTACCGGAATGCCTTTCACCTCCAGGCATCTCCAAAGAACGTCCCTAGGGACCTTGTCGCACCCCTTCTCTAGGTCAATAAATACCATGTGCAAATCCCTCTTCCTATCCCTGTACTGTTCCACCAACCTCCTAATGAGGTGGATAGTTTCCGTAGTAGAACGACCTAGTATGAAACCAAACTGGTTCTCTGATATAGACACTGCCTTCCTTACCCTCCCTTCCACCACCCTCTCCCAAACTTTTATGGTATGACTTAGTAACTTGATATCCCTATAGTTCTTACAATTCTGGATATCACATTTATTCGTGTACAGCAGAATCATCGTACTCCACCTCCACTCATCTGGCATCCTCTTCGTCCTGAAAATAACATTAAACAACCCAGTCAGCCACTCCAAGCCTAATCTACCCACATACCTCCAAAATTCTATTGGGACATCGTTTGGTACGATCGCTTTGCCCCGACTCATCTTACGCATCGCCTCCACGACCTCCTCAACCTTAATACGCCTATAGTACCTAAAGTCTTGGTTACTCTCGGAGTGCCCCAATTCCCCTAACACGATGTTTCAGTCCCCTTCCTCATTTTACAATCTATGAAAGTACGACTGCCATCTTCGCTTAATCTGGTTCTCTTCCATCAATACACGACATTCCTCGTCTTTGATGCACCTAACTTGATCCAGGTCACGAGCCTTCCTCTCTCTCGCTTTGGCCAGCCGAAATAACTTCTTGTCCCCACCGTTGGCCCCCAGTTCCTCATTCAACCGACTAAACGCAGTAGTCTTAGCCTCTGTGACCGCTAATTTCACATCCCTCCTAGATTTCTTATATCTTTCTTTGTTCGCTCTTCTCTGCTCCTCGTCGGTGTTCTCCACTAACTTAAGGTATGCCGCTTTCCTTGCTTCCACTTTACCCCGGACCACGTCATTCCACTACCAGTCGCCTCGGTACCCGCTAGAGTAGCCTTTCGAGACCCCTAATACCTCTCTCGTCACCTCCCTTATACAGTCTGTCGTTGTCGTCCACATAACGCTAGCATCCTCACCACCCTTCCATGCTCCCATAGCCATTAACCGCCTCTCCAACTCCTGCATATTATCCTTAGTCAAAACTCCCCACCTGATCCTCGGTTGACCTCGTACAAACCTCTTCTTCCTCTTTGTCAAGACACCAACGTCCATCACCAGGAGGCTATGTTGTGTCGCGAGATTCTCACTCGGGATCACCTTACAATCCTCGCACAACTCCTTATAAAGAATTAATGAAAAACACTACCAAATAAAGAATCAATAATACCTGTTATAAATAAAATTATATTTAAGGTGAATGTCTATATTTTAGAGAGATTTTAGGGATTATTACTTGGTGGCTAAGTCACTCTTTTCCTATAAATAGAGGTGTTCTATTTAAAGAGAAGAAATATTTCTCTCATTTAAGTATGTGTAAGGCAGATGTTACTACAATTTTTGGTAGTAGTAATCTAATTGAAGGCTCTGGAAGAGCTACTATAAGTCTGCCTAGGGAAACAATACTTATCATAGATAAATCAATGTTCTCCTCCAAGTCCAAGAAGAACTTGTTGAGTTTTAAAGATATCCGGCAAAATGGATATCATATTGAGACAATAGATGAGAATAACCTTGAATATCTCATCGTTACCAAGAATGTATCTGGCCAGAAAATGGTTATTGAGAAGTTCCATCTTTATTTTATGGCATGTATTGGACAAGAATTAGTGCAATTGAGGCACATTCTATCGTAAACCAAAAGATTACTGATTCCAATAGTTTTTTACTTTGGCATGATCGATTGGGACATCCTGGATCAATTATGATGAGATGAATTATAGAAAACTCAAATGGGCATCCATTAAAGAATTTAAAGATTCTTTTAAATAATAAATTTTCTTGCACTTCTTGTTATCAACGCAAGTTAATTATTAGACCATCACCAACAAAGGTTGGGATTGAGTCCTTTGCGTTTTTGATACGTATCCAAGGGGGTATTTGTAGACCTATTCACCCACTAGTGGGTCGTTTAGATATTTTATGGTTTTAATATATGCATCTTCTATATGGTCTCATGTGTGCCTATTATCATCTCGCAACCTGGCGTTTGCAAAATTAATGGCACAAATAATTCGATTACGGGCACAGTTTCCTGATTATGCAATTAAGTCTATTCAACTTGATAATGCTACTGAGTTTTCATCCCAAAAATTTAATGATTATTGTTTATCAATTGGGATAAAAGTAGAACATCATGTAGCTCATGTTCACATTCAAAATAGCCTTGCAGAGTCTTTGACTAAACGTCAGCAATTGATAGCAAGACCGTTACTCATGAAAACGAGATTACCTACTTCTGTTTGGGGTCATGACATTTTATATGCAGCAATGCTAGTTCGTCTCAGATCGACAAATTATCATAAATATTTCCCGTTGCAATTAGTTTTTGGTCATGAACCTAATATATCCCATTTATGAATTTTTGAATGTGTAGTATATGTGCCTGTAACACCGCCATATCGCACCAAAATTGGTCTCCAACGAAGGTTAGGAACATATGTTAGCTTTGAATCGCCCTCCATTATTCGCTACCTCGAAACATTAACGGGACATTTGTTCACTGCTCGATTTGCACATTGTCGATTCAGTGAGCCATTTTTCCAAAATTAGGGGGAGAAATTAGTGAAATCAAACGGGAAATTTTGTGGAAAAATCCATCATTGTCTCATCTTGCTCCACGTGCCTCTATTTGTGAAAAAGAGATGCAAAAGATTATCCATTTGCAAAAAATAGCAAAGCAAATGCCAGATGCATTTACGGATCTGAAAAGGATAACGAAATCACATATCCCTGCAGTGAATGTTCCAATCCGTATTGATTTTCCTATTGGATAATCTTCTAGTGTCATAGCTAATGAGTCAAAAGCACGCCTAAAGTGTGCCAGACCATTGGGTTCTAAGGATCGAAATCCTATAAAAAGGAAAATACAGATCAAGATGACAATACGAATGAGTCTCATAAAGAAACCCATAATTAGCCAATACTGAGATTCGTGAGGAAATCACTGAGCCCGAGACTCAAGAAATAGGGAACTATCAATAAACTCAATCGATATTGAGACAAATTTGAATCGATTGGATATAGTGGTGGATTATGTCTTTGCATATAATGTTGCATCTAGCATTATGCAGGATAATGAGGATCTTGAACCTCAATCTGTTGGAGAATGTCGACAAAGGTTCATCACTCATTGTCCCGCCATTCGTTAATTCGTGATTGGCCAAAATGGCAAGAAGCAATCCAATCCGAGTTGGATTCACTTGCGAAACGTGAAGTTCTTGGACCTGTAGTCCAAACACCTAATGGTGTTAAGCCTGTTGGCTATAAATGGGCCTTTGCACGTAAGAGAAATGAGAAAAATAAGGTACAAATATATAAGGCACGCATTGTTGCAGAAGGATTTTCACAAAGGCCTGGTGTCGATTATGAAGAGATATATTCACCTATTATGGATGCAATAACATTTCGTTATCTCATTATTTTTGTTATCCATGAAAATCTTGACATGCATTTAATGGATATGGTTACCGCCTACCTTTATGGCTCACTTGATAATGAGACATACATAAAAATTCCCGAGGGATTTAAAATGCCTGACGCACATAATTCAAAGTCCTGAGAAATGTTTTCAATCAAATTGCAAAGATCTTTGTATGGTCTAAAGCAATCAGGACAAATGCGGTATAACCGTCTTATTGAGTATTTATTAAAGGAAGGTTATTTAAATGATTCCATTTGTCCATATGTTTTTATAAAGAAAACAACATCGGAATTTGTTGTACTTGCCGTATATGTCGATGACATAAACCTTATTGTAACTCCTATAGAACTCCAAAAGGCAATTGATTATTTAAAGAAGGAATTCGAGATGAAAGATCACGTAAACACAAAATTATGTCTCAGTTTGCAAATTGAACATATGGCAAACGGGATTTTTGTTCATCAATCTGCCTACACAGAAAAGGTATTGAAACGGTTTTACATGGATGGAGCACATCCATTAAGTACTCCGACGGTTGTTCGATCACTTGATGTGAATAAGGATCCGTTCCGACCTTAAGAAAATAATGAAGAGCTTATTGGTCCTGAAGTACCATATCTTAGTGCAATTGGTGCACTAATGTATCTTGCTAATACTATAAGGCCTGACATAACTTTTCAGTTAATGTTTTAGCAAGATATAGCTCTACTCCTACAAGGAGATATTGGAATAGAATCAAACACATATTGCGGTATCTAAAATAGACTACCGATGTGGGCTTATTTTATTGCAATGATTGCAGTCCGGATCTTGTTGATTATGCCAATGCTGGGTATTAATCTGACCCACACAAAGCTCGATCTCAAACAGGCTATGTGTTTACATGTGGAGGCACTGTCATATCTTGGCGATCGACTAAGCAATCAATCGTTGCTACTTCATCTAATCATGCTGAGATAATTACTATTCATGAAGCAAGTCGAGAATGTGTGTGGTTGAGGTCTATAATACATCTTATTTGAGACAAATATGATATGAAGTATGACAAACTACCCACAATTTTGTATGAAGATAATGCAACATGCATAGCCCAATTGAAGGGAGGATTCTAAACGGAGATAAGACAAAGCATATTTCACCAAAGTTATTTTTCACGCATGATCCTAAAAAGAATGGTGATATCAATGTGCAACAGCTTCATTCAAGTGATAATTTGGCTGATTTGTTCACCAAATCTCTACCGACATCAACCTTCAAGAAACTAGTGTATAAGGTTGGGATGCAAAGGCTCAAGGATGTGAATTGATGCTCTCATCAGGGGGAGTTAATATGCGTTGTACTCTTTTTCCCGTACAAGTTTTTTTCCCACTGGGTTTTTCTTGCACGATTTTTAATGAGGCAACCAAAAGGCGTATTTCTAAACATGTGTACTCTTTTTCCTTCTCTAGAATTTTTTTCCCCAAGGTTTTAATGAGGCACATTATCCGTTGAATAGACATTCAAGGGGGAGTATTATAAATAGAATTGTATTTAAGGTGAATGTCTATATTTTAGAGAGATTTTAGGGATTATTACTTGGTGGCTAAGTCACTATTTCCCTATAAATAGAGGCGTTATATTCCATTTTAATTCACCGCAAATCAATAAGAATTCTCTCTCTCTCTCTCTTTATTTGCAATATTCTTCTTCATTATTTCATTACAATACCCAGGCTAATACATGTATTATTGCATTCTAATACATCCTACCAAACTATGTCACTTCTATTCTTCTATGTCGTGTGAATTTGTTCTCTCAGTGCTTATCGAACTCTTCTACTCTTGTTCTTTCGCAGATGGAGAGAACACGTACCGCATCTTCAGCTGAGCAGCAGCCAGAGCCCCCAGTGGCATCTCCTACGAGGGGCAGAGGATGAGGCCGAGGCCATGCCAGAGGCCGAGGCAGGGGCAGGGCTCAGCCCAGAGCTCGAGCAGCAGCACCAGCGGCGGAGCCTCAGGTAGATTTTGATAAGGAGACTCCAGCCTAGACCGTTCCAGCAGGACCAGCTCAGATCCCAGAGGGATTCATCACCACCCGAGTGTTACAGGATGCTTTGGTCCGTTTGGTGGGCCTGATGGAGAGTGTAGCCCAAACTGGCACTTTTCTCATGGCACCAGCCGTCTCTCAGGCTGGAGGAGGAGCACAGACTCCTGCTACTCACACCCCGGAGTAGGTGGCTCCCAGTATCAGACTCTAACAACTCAGCCAGTTGGAGTAGTTCAGCTAGCTATTGTGGCACAGGCCGGTGATGGTCATGCTATGACTCCCGAGGTTTGTTGAGGTTGGACAAGTTCACCAAGCTCTTTCTAGTTCACTACAGTGGTGCGCCTTCTGAGTATCCCCGGGATTATCTTGACCGCTGCCATGAGGTGCTGCGTAACATGGGGATAGTGGAGACCAATGGGGTCGACTTTGCTGTGTGTTCATATGACTGGTTCCGCCAAGAGATGGTGGAATGACTTTGTATTGACCAGGCCAGTTGGGTCGCCTGCTTTTACTTGGAACCAGTTCTCTTAGATATTCCTTGAGAAGTTCCTTTTTGTCACCTTGAGAAAGGATTATCACAGGCAGTTCGAGCATCTCCAGCAGGGCAGTATGACCATCACTCAGTATGAGAACCTTTTGTGGATTTGGCCCATCATGTTATTCTTCTGCTTCCCACCGAGACAGAGAGGGTGAGGAGGTTTATTGAGGGACTTGCCCAGCCTATCGAATTGCAGATGGCTAAGGAGACTGGGAGTGAGATTTTTTTTCAGACGGCTGCCAATTTTGCCAGGCGAGTCAGATGGTGTTAGCTCAGGGGAGTGGTCAGGGGTCTGACAAGAGGCCGTGTCACTCCGGTGGATTCAGTGGGGCCTCATCTTGAGGCCGAGGTACTTTTTGCAGAGGCAACTCTCCCAAGACGTTTCATTCAGCACTCCAGGCATCCTATGGGGCTTCAAGTGGTCGTGGTCCTCATATGCACTATTCCGATCAATTAGCCTACAGTGCACCACCAACTCCTATTAGTGCACCTCCGCTTCAGAGTTTTTAGGGTGTTTACTCGGGCCGACAAGGTTAGTTCTGGGGTCATCAATCACTGCAGCCGAGGTCCTGTTATACTTGTGGTGATTCGAGACACATTTCTAGATTTCGCCCTCGTGCCTCGAGCAGTTCTCAACATCAGGGTTCTCGTGCCATGGTCACGGCACCGGGCGCTTCACCACCCTCTCAGCGAGCTAGAGGTAGGGTTCAGGAAGCCACAGGTGGTGGCCAGGCCATTAGAGGTGGAGGTCATGCTCCTAGAGGTGGAGGCCAATCAGCTAGAGCCCGTCCTAGAGATACAGTCTAGAGAGGTGGGGCCCAGCCCCGATGTTATGCTTTTACAGCCAGGCATGAGGCCGAGTCTTCTAACGCCGTCATCACAGCTAAGGTTTTAGTTTGCAGTAGAGATGCTTCACTTCTATTTGATCCGGGTTCTACTTATTCGTGTGTGTCCTCCTATTTTTCTTCATATTTGGTTGTGCCCCATGATTCTTTGAGCGCCCCCGTGTATGTGTCCACACATGTGGGAGATGCTATTGTAGTAGACTGTGTTTATTGTTCGTGTATGGTTACCATTGGGTGTCTTGAGACTAGTGTAGACCTTTTGCTTCTTGATATGGTATACTTTGATGTTATATTGGTTATGGATTGGCTGTCACCTTATCCCGCTATATTAGATTGTCACGCAAAACTTGTCGAGGTTGCCTCGATTAGAGTTGAGATGGACTCCAGGTCATTCTACCAACAGGGTTATCTATTATATGAAGGCTCAGCGTATTGTCGAGAAGTGGTGTCTAGCTTATTTGCCTTATGTCCGCGATTCTTGTGCGAGAGTTCCTTCCATGGATTCTGTACCAGTTGTCCAAGAGTTTCCAGAGGTATTCCCTGCAGACCTGTTGGGGATGCCACCCAATAGGGATATTGACTTCTGTATTGACTTAGTTCCGGGCACTCAGCCCATTTCTATTCCGCCATACTGTATGGCCCCGCCAGAGTTGAAAGAATTGAAAGAACAGTTGCAAGATTTACTTGATAAGGGCTTCATTAGACCTAGTGTCTCGCCCTGGTCTGCGCCAGTGTTATTTGTGAAGAAGAAAGATGGGTCGATGATAATGTGCATAGATTATCGGCAGTTGAACAAAGTCACTATCAAGAACAAGTATCCATTGTCGAGTATTGATGACTTATTTGATCAGGTTCAGGGTGCTAAAGTGTTTTCGAAGATCAATTTGAGGTTTGGCTACCATCACTTGAGGATTAGGGCATTCGATATCCCTAAGACAGCTTTTGGGACTCGATATGGGCATTACGAGTTTCTGGTGATGTCAATTGGGCTAACGAATGCTCCAGCAGTATTTATGGATTTAATGAACCGGGTATCAAGACTTATCTGGATTCCTTTATGATTGTGTTCATTGATGATATCTTGATCTACTCCTACAACCAAGAGGAACATGAGTTGCATCTTCAGATCATACTTCAGACTCTAAGAGACAACCAGTTATATGCTAAGTTTTCAAAATGTGAGTTGTTGGACTCAGTCGCCTTCTTGGGGCACGTTGTATCAGCAGAGGGTATTCAGGTGGATCCTAAGAAGATATAGGCCGTTCAGAACTGTCCTAGACCTACTTCAGCCACAGAGATTCGTAGTTTCTTGGGATTGGCGAGTTATTACCATCGGTTTCTGGAGGGGTTTTCATCTATATCAACCCCCTTGACCAGGTTGACCCCGAAGGGTGCCTTGTTCAGATGATCAGATGGGTGTGAGGCGGCAGCTGAAGGTTTCACGAGAAGAATTACCCCGTTCATGACCTAGAGTTGGCGGCCATTGTTTATGCGCTGAAGATTTAGAGACACTATCTTTACGGTGTGCCATGTGAGGTATTCACGGATCATAGGAGCTTGCAGTATTTGTTCAAGCAGAAAGAGCTCAATTTGAGGCGGAGAAGGTGGTTGGAGCTATTGAAAGACTATGATATCACCATCGTGTATCATCCCGGAAAGGCCAATGTGGTGGCCGATGCTTTGAGTATGAAGTCAGCTAGTATGGGCAGCCTTGTGTACATTCCAGTCGGTGAGAGACCGCTTGCATTAGATGTTTAGGCCTTGGTCAATCAGCTCATGAGGATGGATGTTTTTGAGCCCAATCCTGTTCTAGCTTGTACAGTCGCTCGGTCTTCCTTGTTTGAGCGTATTAGAGATCGACAATATGACGACCCTCATTTGCTTGTCCTTAGGGACACAGTGCGGCACGGTGGTGCTAAGCAGGTTACTGTTGGAGATGATGGAGTTTTGAGGATGCAGGGTCGTGTTTGTGTGCCTAATGTGGATGGACTTCGTGAGTTGATTCTTGAGGAGGCCCACAGTTCCAAGTATTTTATTCATCCGGGCACCGCCAAGATGTATCAGGACTTGCGGTAGCATTATTGGTGGAGGAGAATGAAGAAATATATAGTTGCATATGTGTCTCGGTGTCTAAATTGTCAGCAGGTAAAATGTGAGCATTAGAGACCTGGTGGTTTGCTTCAGAAGTTGGAGATTCTTGAGTGGAAGTGGGAGTGTATCACTATGTATTTTGTTGTTGGACTCCCGCGGACTCAGAAGAAGTTTGATGCAATTTGGTTCATTGTGGATAGGCTGACCAAGTCAGCGCATTTTATTCTTGTGGAAGTTACGTATTCTTCAAAGCGGTTGGCAGAGATTTATATCTGTGAGATCGTTCGTCTTCACGATGTGCCCATGTCTATCATTTCTGATCGAGGTACGCAGTTCTCCTCGCTTTTCTGGAGGGCAGTGCAGCATGAGTTGGGCACGCGGGTTGAGCTGAGCACAACATTTCATCCTCAAACGAACGGGCAGTCCGAGTGCACTATTCAGATATTAGAGGATATGCTCCACGCTTGTGCTATAGACTTTGGAGGTTCGTGGGATCAGTTCCTGCTGCTAGCGGAGTTTGCCTACAACAACAGTTATCAGTCGAGCATTCAGATGGCTCCCTATGAGGCATTATATGGTAGGCGGTGTCGATCGCCAGTCGGATGGTTTGAGACGGGGGAGGCTCGGTTGTTAGGCACAGAGTTAGTACAGGATGCCTTGGACAAGGTCAAGATTATTCAGGATCGACTTTGCATAGCTCAGTCCAGGCAGAAGAGTTATGCCGATCGTAGAGTTTGTGACGTTGCATTCATGGTCGGAGTGAGAGTGTTGCTCCAGGTATCACCCATGAAGGGTGTAATAAGGTTCGAAAAGAAGGGCAAGTTGAGCCCCAGGTATATCGGGCCTTTTTTAGATCCTTGAGCGAGTGGGAGAGGTGGCCTACAGACTTGCGTTGCCACCTGGTTTATCAGCAGTCCATCCAGTGTTCCACGTGTCCATGCTTCGGAAGTATCACGACGATCCATCCCACGTGTTAGACTTCAGAACTGTCCAGCTGGACAAGGATTTGACCTACGAGGAGGAGCCGTAGCTATTCTAGACCGGCAGGTTCGTCAACTGAGATCTAAGAGTTATCCCTACCTTTTCACCAGCTCAGGTACTTTTCTATGTCCCTTCGAGGACGAACGTTATTTTAGAGGTGGAGAATGTGATGACCCGATAGGTCATCTTATGATTTAGAACCAAACTCTGTGTTTCAAAGCCTTTAGAACCTTATTCTAGCCTTCCTCGATTTGCGTGCGCAGTTCGGGTATTGACCCGGAAGGCTTATATGCTAAAAAAACTCATAAAAATAAGATTTTTGCCTTAAAAGTTAATTTTGGTTGACTTCGGTCAACATTTTGAGTAAATGGACCCAGACCCGTATTTTGACGATCCCGGTAGGTCCGCATTGAAATATGGGACCTGGGCGTATGTCCGGAATCGAATTCGGAGATCCCTAGCTTGAGTTATGAAGTTTTATCGAAAATTAAAAGTCTGAAAATCTAATGGTTTTTAAGAATTGATTGATGTTTGGCCTTGTTGATACCGGATCCGTATTTTGGTTCTAGAGCCCGCTACAGGTCCAATATAATATTTAGGACTTGTCTGTGAAATTTGGTGAGAAACAGAATTGGTTTGACGTGATTCGGACGTCCGATTGAGAAATTAGAAGTTTCAAAGTTTTCTTGAAAATTTCATTTGATTTGGTGCTAAATTCGTAGTTCTAGGTGTTATTTTGATGATTTGATCGCACGAGCAAGTTCGTATGATGTTTTAAGACTTGTTTACATGTTTGGTTTGGAGCCCCGATGGCTTAGGTGAGTTTCGGATAGGCTACAGAGTGAAATGAACTTAGAAATCATAGTTGGTGTGCATCAGACCTGCAGGTCTCGCGTTTGCGAGATCTGGCTCACAAATGTGAGCCTCGCATTTGCAAAGAAAACCATGATTAGCAAAGTTGGTCTGGGGAAGGGATCTTCGCATTTGCGGAGAAGGAGGTCGCATTTGCGAATAAAGTGTTCGCATTTGCGGGCTTCGCATTTGCGAAACCCAGGTCGCATTTGCGACATCTGCAGCTGTGTAAAAGTGACTTAGACGGGATTTTTCTCTCATTCTTCAAATTTTCAAAACCTAAAACACAAGACGCGATTTTCCAAAAAATTTCTCTTCTTCAAATCATAGGTAAGTGATTCTAAACTAGTTTCTTTCAATCTTTCACTATATTTTTCAAGATTTCAACCTAGAATCTAAGGTTTTCATGGTGGAATTGAGGATTTTTGGGTAAAACTAGGGATATCGAAAATGGGAATTTAGACCTCAAATTGAGGTCGGATTCCAAAACTAATTATATATGGGCTCGGGGTAAATGGGTAATCGGGTTATGGTCCGAATTCGGGTTTGGACCAAGCGACTCGGGTGTTGACTTTTGTTGACTTTTTCCAAAATGGCCTAAATTGAATCATTTGTTATCGTGGGTAGTTCCTAAGGCTTAAATTGAATCGTTTGGTCGGTAATTTTCTAGATTCTATTGGTTCGGATGCTTGTTTGAAGGGAAAAGCTGTGGTTGAGCTTTAAGTTTGGCCGTTGGAGCGATGTAAGTGTCGTGGTTAACTTTGGCTTGAGGGATTAGGTCATATTTTCCAATTTGCTATGTGTTTGAATGTTGAGGACAACGTATAGGTGAGGTGACGCATACCTATGTATTGTTGTCGAGTCATAGCATGCGAGTGAGTCTTATTCATGAAATTGTAGCTTACCGTGATCATATTACCCATGTTTAGACTAGTTTATCGTTATGTTGATCATTCTTATCACATTTACGGATTTTGGTATTGATTTAGTATTGATTCAAAGTTGAGGTTGGTATTGTGGTCCAAATGTTGAAGTAAGACATGTTCTTGATATTTCTATCTCGTTGTTGTTATTATTCCTTGTATTGGTGAGGGAGAGTGTTAATGCATGAAGGGTGATGTCGTGCCATATTTTCTGAGTGTTAATGCACTAAGGGTGATGTCGTGCCATGTTATGAGAGAGTTAATGCACGAAGGGTGATGCCGTGCCATTTTTATTTGATTCATATGGTGAGGTTGAGAGTAAAAGCACGAAGGGTGATGCCGTGTACTTTCTTTTTGCTGTGGTTAGTTGTCCTTACCTGTTCTAATTATATCGTTTGATCAAAGTTCTTAATTTTGTTGTGACCCTTTATCTTGTGATCCCCTCAGCATGTCCCCCTCGCAATATTACTTGTCTTGTTTCTTTTATCGCTGCTATTGGTGTATATATTGTTATACTGTACATGTTTATTTGTGGGGGTCTTGTCCTAGCCTCGTCACTACTTCACCGAGGTAAGGCTCGACACTTACCAGTACATGGGGTCGGTTGTGCTGATACTACACTCTGCACTTTCTGTGCAGATTTTGGTACTAGACCGAGTTGATCATGAGTCTAGCTGCTGGCTTCATCTGATCGGAGAACCAAGGTAGTCCTATTGGCGTCCCCTTCTATGCATTCTCTTTACTGTTTCATTTGTATCGAAAAATAGTTGTATTTCCTTCAAACAAATTACTTGTAGTTAAATCTTAGAAGTTCGTGAATTGTGACTCCAGATTCTGAGTAGTTGTGTATAAATATTAAGGTTGTTATGGATTTCCGTACTCTTTAACTTGTTATGGCTTAATTGTTGTTAATCACTGAAAGGTTTAAGAATTTGGCTTAATAATCTCTAATGTTGGCTTGCCTAGCAAGTGAAATGTTAGGCGCCATCACAGTCCCGACGGTGGGAATTTCGGGTCGTGACACTAAGTCACACTTTCCCTATAAATAGAGGTGTTATATTCCATTGTAATTCACCACAAATCAATAAGAATTCTGTCTCTCTTTCTTTGCAATGTTCTTCTTTATTGTTTCGTTACAATACCTAGGCCGATACATGTATTATTGTTTCCTAATACATCCTACAAAACTACCTTTTAATTATGAAGTCAATATATATATATATATATATATATTCAAACACAATGCCAATAAGATCACCCACCGTTGCGGCTTTGTGGAGGGCGCAATGCCCTCGGGGTATAACTAGTACAACAACAATATACCTAGTGTATCATTACAGTATGAGGTCTAATCGGGGTATAACTAGAGATAAATAAAAAAAAGATGATAATATAAAATGAAACATGGTATATTCCATTCTTTATTGTTAATTAATGAATTTTATTAAAGAGCAGTTCGATGCATAAAGTATTCAGCATTCATGCAGGAATCGAAAAAGGGTCGCAATCCAAGAGATGTGATGTAGACAGCCTACTCTAATATAAATATTAGTGATTTCTTCAATGGCTCTAACTCATGACCTATAAATAGCACAAAGATAAAAATATATACAAATATAACTAATGCCACATCTTCAATTAGTCAATTTCTATTTTTGCCGTCTTTAATTAATATGAGAATAAAGACAGACGTAATACAAGGTATGGTGGACCAATGAACAAATATCTTCGAATTTACAAAAGTAAATTCGAAAAAAAAAATTAATTAGGTGTATTAGATTGACAGGTACAGCATCAAGGCGTTGATTGATGAGCGATTGCCATTGCAGTGACGGCAACTACAACAATCCTTAATATATTAAATTAAATAAAATAAAATAAAATAAAAGGTAGAAGAAGTCGGTAGGGGACCATCCTCGTATTATTGGACACATGTTAATAGGTCAGCCCCACTATTCCCCCTACTATGAATAGCCAAAAAGCAGCTCCTCCTCCTACTCCCATTGCTGCCGCGTCTGATTTCTTATTTTTTATTTTATTTTATTTCTTTATTTTTATGAATTATTATTATTATTGTTGTTGTTCATCTGGTATTTTTGTGTACGCGAAATAAAATTATCTGAAAAAGGCTATATATAACCTTCTACTATCAGAAAAATTTTATATATACCCCTCGTTATATTTGAGTCCAAATATAACCTTGTCATTATACTATTGGTTCATATGTAATCTTTTTTCCGTTAAATTTGTCCAAATTGGACATCCAATCCTACGTGACACTTACATTTGATGAGGTGGATGTAGCATAGTTTGCCACCTCACCTCCCCTAACCTATTTTACCACTCTCTTCTAATTTTTTTTCACTACTAAAATTTTCTTTCCCTCCACCATTATTGCCACCAATATCGCTACCATGAGAAATATTGTATTTCAAAATTTAATCTTTTATATATGGAATAGGGGCGCTGAGGTGGCATGCCATGTGGCATCTACATCATCAAATATCAGTGCCACGTATGATTGGATGTTCTCCTTGGACAAACTTAACAGAAGAGGAGTATATTTGAACTAATAGTATTACGGCAGGGATATATTTGGACCTAATATAACGAAGGGTATATTTAAATCTTTTCTCATAGTATAGGGGTATATTTGACCCTTTGCCGTAAAATTATACTCCCCTTCCAGGCTTCCACATAACACTCTTTCCTTTTTTGACAGTCCTAAAAATAATATTTCTTTCGTTTTAAAAAGATTATATTAGTTTGACTTGACACAAACTTTAATAAAGAAAAGAACACTTTTGAGATATGTGGTATTAAATAAGTCATAATACTTGTGTGACTGTAAATTTTTTGAAACTTATGGTCTGAAATCCATTAATAGCATTTTGTAGCTAAAAATGCTTCTTATTAAGAAAATATTAAAATGTGTCAATCTTTTTGGAACAGACTAATAATGAAATAGTGACAAACTTTTTAATATAGAGGGATAACCACATTTTCTTAGTTGAAATAATTTATTTTTAAAAGTACTTCGCTCGACGATATGATGAATATATTTTAAGCTAACTTCATACTTTTATTCTCAATGAATTGATTTATAGT
Organism: Nicotiana attenuata; assembly: GCF_001879085.1. Lineage (NCBI taxonomy): Eukaryota > Viridiplantae > Streptophyta > Magnoliopsida > Solanales > Solanaceae > Nicotiana > Nicotiana attenuata. The sequence continues at coordinate 48,393,519 of NC_031999.1, forward strand.
CATACATTACTATAGTTTATTATAATTCATAAGTTTTAGAATTTTTTTTCTTTTTTAAACTTCGTGCCGAGCCTAATACTGCCAAATAATTTGAGACAAAAATTTTCGTCCTAATGTTTATTCCACTTACAAAATTTTAACTTTTTTTAATGTAAATTTATGTTCAAATATAATTTTAACTTCTAAAAACTATTTTTGACGCCCTATCAAATGTTCAAGTTTCAATCAATTTATGTTGCGATAGGGTGGGCCAAAACGGATCTTTTGCAGGCTGTTTCGGACTTGGTTATGTGCATTACGGCGCGTGCTCCCGACATTGGTCCCAAAAGAATTTAAGAGGAGGGCGCGACGCGTGGGAAACAGTACGGAATTTCAAGATCACTGACTCTCTCTTTTATCTCTGTTTCTGGCAAACAGCAAAAGTCTATTCCCTACTCCTACGCCTGTCCCTACTCTTCTTTTCATTTTCTGCTGTTTTTCGCGCGCGCTCTTTTTCTACTCCTAGTGCTAGTATTAGTAATACTACTTCCTTTATCCTGTTTTCTCATTCCATAATAATTTTTTTTACGGCAGGGGCGGACTTACCTTGACTCAAACGGTGTCATCCGTCACCGAAAATTCTTACTAAATACTTTTTCAGGTCCCAAATAAGTGATTTTTTGGATATTTTTACACAGATTAAGAAATTTACCTTTTAGCATTAATTAACAATTGAATTGATCATATTAACCTTTACTATCTCACATAAATACTCCTAACACATATTCCAACACTATTTACTCCAAGGACAATGTAGGAAAAAATAATTAATTTATTCTTGAAATCTGAAAAAATCACTTATTTTGGACCACAAGAAAAAGGCCAAAAAATTACTTATTTTGGACCGGAGGGAGTAGTAAACATGAGCACGTTAGTTTCTTCAATTTTTACAAAATTTGATGAATTATGAACAAATAAATTATTTAATTATTCATATATTATGTTAAATTTGTATCGCTACTCCAGATTTGGGAGTAATATTATTCAAAATAATCTAAATATAACATATAATCCTATGTTAATTAATTCAAAATTTAACATTCTTAACACCGGAATTTATCAAGAACTGGTGAATCAAAAGTGCACTTACTCCAAAAAAGATAAAAGGCACTTTATGGTGAGTGATAGGAATCTTAAAAAAAAACTTGAAACTATTACCAACTTTTTTGGAATGGTTGTTACCTATTGTATTGATTGTGTTGTACTTTTAATAAATATTTGTATTGATTGTTACTTAAATTTTATTATATCGTATTGTTAAATTCTTTGTTACGTTAG
>NC_031999.1:48395159-48416058 GCF_001879085.1 Nicotiana attenuata
AAGTGCCATTTCTAGATCTCGATAGAAAAGTGTGGAGATGTAAAATTAAGATTGTGGGTTGATTGGTAGTCCGAGAGTTCCTTCTTGTCCTACTAGTAGTATTAGCACGACTCCGGAACCTAAATGTTGTCTTTTTGGACTCAAAATACATAAATAGGTGGGAAAAAAACTTAGTGACCAAAATATATAAAACGCAATTTTGAACCACGTTTTACCTTAACGTCCGTTTGGGACGTTAAGGTAAAACGCGTTTTAATACTGCATTTTATTGAAACTCCTTTTGTAAATACGATTTACCTGAAGCTGAATGGACGTTTACTTAAAACGTGGTTCAAAATAACGTTTTACATAAAACGCCTTATGACCCGCGCCTTCCCTCTTCAAATACCATCCCTTTCCCTTCCCCAATGCCCAAACCAGAAACACCCCCCCCCCCTTTTTAATAAACGTTCCAGCGGTCACCCGCCCTCCATTAACGATCCAAAAAACTCGAGTGGACCCCACCTGTCCCATAAAAAGTAGATAATGTTGGTCCCACATCCTAGTTAGGCGAGCTTTATCACGAAAAAGCATGCCCTTTGCCAGCACCGTTGGTCTAGACTCATCCCACATTGCTGTCCGAATTTCGTTAAGATCCCTTGTGAGGGCATCCACATCCGGCATACTTGGAAAATGATCAAGGTAGGGAATATTCCTTGAATGAAACGGCACATGGGACTCGTCTAACGGGAGGTGGAGCATGCTCCCTTGTCAGCTCAGGTTCGGCATTCTCTTCCTCCTCATCATCACCCTCGTCAGGGAAGGGTGTGTCATCTCCAGACTCGTCGGCATTGTTGTCATAATCACTATTATCTTCCTCACTCTGTGCATCTGCCAAATCCCGAGTAAATACATCGTCTACGGGCAACTGAGTGAGGACAAGACCATCAAGTTGCTCGTTTTCACTACACAAACAACAAAATAATAAGCTACTCAAATTGATAAATACTTTACATATAGCTATATCACTTCACTTGCTCGTAATGTGTTGACATTCCATGATGGACATTATCCTGTTGATGATGGACCACCGTGATCCAACATACCAAAACTACGCATATTACAACTGGGCGTGGGTTCATAACTTGTAAAATTCATATCTGGACGGTACCCCCTGTGGAATATATGAGTATTAATACAAATTCAATACAACAAAAATAAACATCGTAACACAAAGGAAAATTGAAGTTTACCAGTCGTCTTGTGGATTATGTAAAGTAGGAGAGAAATTGTTTCCTCGCTCCTCGTTCGCCTGTGGAGATATATTTAAATCCGGCCAAGCTCTTTCAGTCGGAACCTGTTCGGCTAAAACTGCTCCAGAATAACCACCCGATGATTGAGGGTTATCCCTGCTTTGCGCAACCTCATTATTGCGAACGTCTTCAACCTTCACGTACATTTCCAACATCTTATCAAAATAAGTCCCGGTATTCATCCGGAGTTCCCAAAAAATCTCTCAGAGTTTCATCATACTCGATGTTAAACTCAGCGTAACAAGCAACCCCTTGCGGAGTTACAGAATACATATATCTTCCAGTTATTTTAAGATTCACCTAAAGTTTGCTCAACCTCATTTTATTGCATAACAGCGATACCTGTCTATCGTACTCCATTGTAAGTGGCAACTTAACATGACTCTGTAGAGATAAATTATAACTCACTGAGTTATTCGCCACCACAACCTCACTCCCTAATATAATGAAACCCTTACTTTTCGCTCTTCAGACAGTATGAAAAAAAAGCTTGAGAATTAACAAGAAAAAAAATTTATCTGGAGTTGAAACTTGTTTTTGAATGAATTTTTGCAAAACCCTTAACACCTTTAAATAAGACAATGCCCAATCCGGGGGGGGGGGGGGGGTAGGGTCGAAAGTTTTGGAAGTAAAACGCATTTTAAAATGGCGTTTTACATATTTGAATTATTGTTATATCAGTTAAGCGCAGAAGAGTTATTGGTGGGCCCACAAAACAGGTAAAACGTATTTACAAAAGGCGTTTAAATAAAAAAAGTATTGAAACGCGTTTTACCTTAACGTCCCAGACGGACGTTAAGGTAAAATGTGGTTTAAAACTGCGTTTTATATATTTTGGTCACTAAGTTTTTTTCTACCTATTTATGTATTTTGAGTCCAAAAAGACAGCATTTAGGTTCCGAACTCGTATTAGCACTAGTCTTGTACTTTTCTATTCCTAATTCCTTGTTACTATACGGTGTATCGTCACTATTATCAGTAGTTAACACTAGTCTTGTATTCTTGTAATCCTTGTTCGTGTTATTACAAGTTTTGCCATTTGCTTCCGTTGCCTTTTGTCTTGTTGTTGCTATTAATTGGTTATTGCTTCTTTTCACTTTTCTTGAGTCGAGGGTCTATCGGAAATACACTTTCCACCCCCATAAGATAGATGTATGGTCTGCATACACATATCTTCCCCAAACATCACTTGTGAGATTTCGCTGGGTTTATTTTTGTTGTTGTTATTATTATTATTATATGTAAAAGTAAATTTTCTATGTGTAAAAAAAGAGATAGGGTCATGAATTAAAATTAAATTTTTTTTCACCTGATTTTTTGTACGTATTTATTTTGGAGTCTCGATAAATTTGTATTTGTATTTTCTAGTAGAGTTTTATTCATTTTCAAATTTTGAATTTGAGACCTCTAATTAGTTGCGGAAGGATAGTATTCAACCAACTAAAGTTCTTGATGGCGACTATATGAAATTACTCTTTTCGTTCCATTTAAGGTGATATGATTAATAATAGAGGGTCAAGCTGACTAATTTTATTGTGATATAGAATTTTAATTTTTTTTAAATAAAAAATAATATATCTACGGATTATGTAAATAATTTTTTATAACTCACAACAATTAGCAAGTCAAAGTATTTATTCTTAACCTGGTCAAAACAATTTTTTATTTGACTATCTAAATATTAACTGTGTCATAAAAAGTGATCTGTTTATTTCACATAACATAATTAGAATGTAGTTCCCTGTTATTATTTGGTTAGACAAATGTAAATATTGTAAATACCTCATGCTTTATGATAATAAAAATCAAAGCTCCGTAATTGAAATATAATTTTATTCTGTACTTATAAATAGAGAGATTTTTACATAGTTGCTCCTTTTTTAAAAATTATTTTCATAAATGAATAGGAGAAAAGAAATTTAATATTCCAAATGCAAAGTAAATGGGGACCAATTAAGATAATGATGGAGTAGGGACAAGATAGCTCGGGAATAAGTTTGACATATGAATCGGTGCAATCTTCAATTAAGATGCATATGACAGTCTCAAATTGTACAAGAAAAAGGAAAAACATATACAGTACATATTGACAATTAAAATACCTATGACTCCATATTGGGGCCTAATTTTTGAGAGTATGATAGTTTTAGTATAATGATTTATTAATTCAAAAATATACTTCCAACAAATGGGGGTAGTTGATACTCCTATTTCATACTGTGTCAAACGGTACATAAGCCTAAGTGGCAGAATCAAGACATTTCACTTCAAAATATAAATAAAAAATAATAAATACATGTGAACTTTTGAATTGTGTTAAAGTAACTCTGTCGTAGGATTATTTTTTTCAAAATTTTTCTGATAAAAGTTCAAATGGTAACGCTAAATAATCTTAATTGTGCAAATCGCCCTTTATAGAGAGTAAGCATATCATTTACATGTTTCAAAGGATGTATCTAATAGCCAATTTAATTAATTTTCCGAATTCTTTTTAAATTATATCAAAGGGGATACAATAACTAACACTTTTACGTGACTTTCTAGATTGACGAGTATTTATTAGAACTAAGTTAAAGTATATGTCACGCCCCAAACCTGAAGAGGCGTGGCCTGCTCCCGGTGTCATACTCGGCCCGAGCGTACCGCTCTATAACTGTGAACTCTGGAGGGGTAACCCTCATCTTAGTCCGATGAGGCCATATTCTGAATCGTTTGAAAATAACGCCTCTCTCATCTATGGGGTAAACATACCCAAAAGCTTATATATATAACTGTGCAGGCCGATGAAGCCGCCATGAACATCTACTGATATACAAAATATACAGGACTCGTCTACAAGCCTCTAGAGATAGCTGAATTGTACCATGGTCGGGACAGGGCCTCGACCTACCCATCAAATATGTATATATAAAATGGACTCCAAGGTCTAGACCTGGTAACTCCGAGGAAGCGGAGCTTACCAACCAAGTTGATGTTTGACTCTGTCTACTGGGAGGGTCTGTCCAACTGTCAATGGGGACCCGCAAACATGAAGTGCAGTGTCCCCGGCAAAAGGGACGTTAGTACAAAATAATGTACCGAGTATGTAAGGCAACAGAATAACTGAAAGCTGAAACTGAACTGATAATATAATAACTGAAAGTAACTGGGAGTTAAAGATAATCTAAAGATATGCTTACCTGTTGATACTGACTCAACTCTCTCAATATAGTAAATAAAATAGTTGTTTGGCCTTATAAGGCTCGGTATGTGTAACTGCTCTGCCGCAGTAGGCTCGCTCATAGGCGCTCGGCCATACTAGGCTCTGTATCTCGGCCATTCTGGGCTCGCTCATAGGTGCTCGGCCACAGTAGGCTCGGTATATAACTCACCATCTGATCTGAGGTTGCCCAATAGGGGCTGCCCATCGATTATAGCTCGGTGATGGTGAAAATACTGTAACTGAATATGAAGTCTCGATAAGGGAGAATGCTGTAACTTATGAGACTAGGATAATGTACATAATTCAGGAATATGAACTTCTCTTTATGTCTCGTTATCAAACACATGCGGCTACTGGATCATGCCGAAATGAAAGAAAGTTTTAGCCTTAACATACCTTAACTCTGTTGAGTCCTTAATACCTTCCAAGCAATTCTTCAAACAACTCAAGTCAATCTACCACATCATAAAGAGATTCAACATCAGTGCTGAGTAAAGGCTAAGTTCGCAACTTAATCTAGTAGCTCGTTTAAGAAATTTGGGCAGCATCTCCCCTATAACAGGGCCCTCCTCCAATACCATATACCAACAACACCAAGAACAAAACAATAACAATATGTATGTATTATTTTCCAACCTTATCTCCATCACAAAACAGCCCACACACCCTAATCACTTCATACATAAAACGACAATAAAAGTAGTGTCAAACAACCTAAAAATGTAACGACAAATGACCAGCCCACCATTCCGCCATTATGTAGTGTTTCTACTCACCTTTTATACTCCAAAACTCCATAAAACATCAGCAAAACAGACAGCCCAAAAGCAACACGAAACAGCCCACAAAATAATCCACTACAAGTCGAATAACTCGAACTCATGACTTTCGATCACTGTTCCGTGAGTTCTAACTATTAGGAAACGAATTTATCAACCTTCCTTGATATTTAAAGCTTAAATACAGAAAGTAGACGTTTTCTTAACTATGAAGTACCTTCCAAAACTCAAACTACAAAGAAAAAGAGAGGCGAAATAACGATACTTACGTCGTAGGGATCGTTCTAGTGTTATCGCTTCTTGATTTCGTACCCGGAATGTTAATATTCTTGAAAACCCTTGTTGAGAGCTTGAGGGTAAGTTTAGGGGTGTTATTATGGTCGTGGTATTTGGAAAATGAAGAAAGAGTAGACATAAGGCCTATATATATCCATTTTTGAAAAGTCAAAGAGGTGCTAGCTTGGCACCCTATTATTGGCTCTTCTTCAGACGCTTATATCTTTTTATTCGGATGTCGAATGAATGAACGGTTAAGAGAGTTAGAAACTACATTTCAAGACCTTCAATTTGGCATATAATATGTCCCAAAAAGACCTCATATAACACACGAAATGTATTGCTCAAAAAGCTTTAGTGACACATCTACTTGTCACCTATGCAGTCTGTGTAGTCTCGCGAAACTGCAAATATCTCTCTACTCCTATGACGTATCGATGAACGGTTTAATGCGTTAGAAAATAAACTCGTAGATATTCAATTTGGTAAGTAGATCATCCTCTAATTCCAAGTATGTTGGGAGAAAAGCTCAGCTATATTTGACCTAAATTTCAACATATTTATGAATGTAACTTGTGATGATCTTTGCCAACTTTGTTCCACAACTCACTTGAGTTCAAAACATAACACACGACTATCATAAGACAAAAATAACTCATAAAATAACCTCTTTACCATTTTGAGCGCCCTAGTCTCACCCCAAAAGTACATTTTATAACATTGCCAATTTGTCGACTTTCGACGAAACTTATTTTCTTCAATTCGTTTAGCTTCTAAGCCTTCAAATCCTCTTAGATAAATGAGTTTAATATAGAATGAATAACCCAAACCAATTGTGATATTATAGCCAGGGTCGGACTTGGGTTGAACAATAGTTTCGCCCTCGATCGGACCCTTGGTTCGAAGCCAAATATATATGAATAACAACAATGAAATAAGAACTTTTCAATAGCTAGAAAGCAGAAAAATGAAATTGTATTGTCTTGGTATGCGTGTTACAATGTGTCTTATCACAGAAAAGCTTACTCTTTATATAGTAGGAGAGTTTCACCTTTAGTACAAGTCTAAAAAAGGTAAAAATCCTCCTTTCTCGTTATGTACTGATCAGTAACCGCCATCGAGCGAGATCCGTGCCGTGATATCCGGTTGGTTCCGAAGTCTCATGCGCTTCCCGAAGTCTCAGAACTCATCCCGGGTCCGAGGTGCTCGTTTTATCAAGTCTGATTGGCAAACGTTTTGTTCGGGCTTTGGTACAAGAAGTTCCCGACTTTGATTTCGATCCCGTATATTCATGCCCCTGCTTTGTTTATTCCACCAAAAAATCGGGATATATATTAGCCTCGGTTTCACTCGTATACATGTTCATCTTCCTTTATCTCATTTTTAAAGGACAAAATATCTTTTAGTAGGAGAAATTGATTAGACTCTCAAAAATATCTTTATCTAGTGAATATTGTGATTATAATACATTATATTATATTTAAGATTTAAATATGTGGAGTATATATGTACAAAAACCACTGTTTATAGTAAACGCTGTTGTTTTTTTCCTCTCCTACTTTTCATACTTCCCTCTTTCTTCTTTCATCTCTTTTCTCTGTACCAGTTGAAAATGAACACAGAACTTTAAACAAACACTATACACTACTACTCCTCTATAGTAGCCATATTAGCCATGGCGTTTCAGGACCATTTTTCTCAAGAAATGGCTACCCTTCATCAACAACAACAAAACGCCGCCGTTTTACGTTCCATGTTACCTGAAGATCATCAATCTCCTCGAAAATCCCCTCCTACTTGGCTCAACACTTCTCTTCTTCGTCAACATAGCTCCGCCGCCGCCGGAGGCAACGGCAACAACTTCCTCCATCTCCAAACCTCCAACTCTGACTCCTCCAACTCTAACAACCAGTGGCTTTCTCCTACCGCCGCTGCATCCGCTGGCGGCGGCGGAGGAGGAGGAGAAGAGCATAACGATGTGAACACAAATAATAATAGCAATAGTAATAATAATAATGAGGAAGGTGAGAACTCGTGGGAGAGAGAGAAGTGTAAAGCGGATATATTGAATCATCCTTTATACGATCAGTTACTGTCGGCACACGTGTCTTGCCTGAGAATCGCAACGCCGGTGGATCAACTGCCGCGGATTGACGCGCAGTTAGCTCAGTCGCAGAACGTGGTGGCTAAGTACTCTGTTCTCGGCCAAGGTCAACCGCCTCTAGATGATAAAGACCTCGATCAATTTATGGTAACTTTTCTTTCATTTCTTCATATATTTTAAGCTTTCGTACACGAATTCATCTATATACTCATATCTATGTGCTTGAATTTTCACGTTTAATTTCCAAAAGAGTTACTATAAAACATAGAATTTTTGTTAATTTTGTGTTGAGTTTCAATTTTAAGTAGCAAATTTACAAACTATTCGGCAATATTATTTGGAAGATTACATTGATTTATTTGGCTACGATATTCTTTTTATATTGTAGTTGGTGAAGGTTTAAGTTTTGTGCACTGTCGGTCTAAAACAATAGGTAAGTATTCCTAGCGAGCCTGATATGGAACCTGGAAAGTAGAGCAGTACTCTGTCAATGTATATAACTGAAATCCTATAGTTTCTAGTAGTATTTTTATTTAGTTTGTAAATGTTCATTTTTTTTTTTTTTTTTTTTTAATTTCAAAAAAGATGTTTAAGGAGTTATTATATTCATATGCTTGAAAGCTGAACTCAGCCTGCGCATATTTTTGGCTGTATTTGGTGATTTGTAGCTTACGCCATAGAATTTGGAAGCCATCGACCAATGTTTATGTGGAATGGAGAATGAATGGATTGTCCTTGATGTCATTGTGGTGAGGTGGATCTTGAGGAAATACAATTTCAATTGTTGGGGTTTAAATTTTTTCTTTTTGACCTTTATTTGTATTTGCCTATTCTGTGATTTGAATAGCTTTATTTGATAAGGAAAAAACAAAGCTATTCCAGTCATAGAATAGCTGATGTAGGTGAGTACAAGAGTTGAATAAAAGGCTCAATCTTTGGCTTCTCTTGTTATGCTGATGATTGGCAGTGTTCATAGATATGTGTTTCTATCTGAAGATTGCTTTTGAACTTACCAAACTTGAACTTTTCAATATGAATTAATCTGTTGATTGTGTTACTTCCTGTCTGAATTATGGCCATAGGGAGAAGCTTTAGCTTGAGATTTATGTTGTAGGTATATGGGTGGTTTTATAGTTAAATTATAAATATGTGACTATTACAAGTGGCAGAGTGATCTTGATGTCACGATGTACTAAGTTTAGTCCTTTTTTGCTTTTATCATGGAAAAATAGTCATTTCAACTCCATATAAACCTGTACAACGAGTAGAGTGAATTCTGTCTATGTGAAAATATAGTTTGAGCTGCCCCTTGGATTGTTACACTAGTTTTGCTGTTCTTTGTGACAAGCATTTTGGTTTTTGAGGTCGTTGCATGAACTTGTAAACCTTTTAAGAAATTGATTCCTTGATTGCTGGTTCCTTGTTCAAGTTCTCTGCATCATATGGATTCTGTCCGTCTATTTATTTGGGGATTTCAGCTGTGCTTCTATCTTAAGCATATTTCTAGAGGAATATTTCTGAGAGTTCTAACAATTAAGATCTTAATAGAAATATCTAGATGTCACATCAAAAAAGGAATCTTTTTATCCTACAGGCAGTAGGCTAATAATTGACCCCTAATGTTAGGAGGAGTGCTTTGGAGAATCTCCTTGACATGATTTTCAACTCTAGGGCTTCATGTGCAACTGATAAAGTTCTTGGCATATGACCGGGAGGTCACAGGTTCGAGCCGTTGAAACAGTCTCTTGCAGAAACGCAGGGTAAGGCAAACCTTTGTGATCCGGCCCTTCTCGAATCCCGCACATAGCGATAGCTTAGTGCACCGGACTTCCCTTTTAGGGCTTCATGTGCAAAGGTTTCTGTCTTATTGTTATCTCAGAAATAATGGTGGACTAGCTGATATAACTAAGAATAGTTTCTTTCAGTGGACTGAATATTTACCTAGGTAAATTTTTAAAAGAATTCATGTGCTGCTCAATAATATAAAAAGGCCAACTTATGATTGACTAAGGAAAAAGGAAAAACAAAACAAAACAAATTTGCATATGATTATGATTTTTGAAAGATGCTCTTACTATTTAACTGTCTTATAAGTATAAGAAGTTGAAAAGGAAACAGAATAAGTTTGTATATGATGTGCTAAATCTACAGTTCAATGCTACTTTTTGTTTCCAATTTTTCAATGTAGTATATATTGATCCATAAACACCAGCAATTATGGAATCCTTAAGCATGGGGGGAATGTTTAGTCCTCTCTAGTTTTCATTTTAGTTCAATGTTGTCGATTTTATGGAAACTGTGAACCACAGGTGCTGGTCTCAGTTTAAAACATGTTCATGCATACATTTCTGCGTTTTTCTCCTTTTATTAATCTTAATAGCAGATTCTATAATCAGAATTTTAATCAGTTTATACACACGTTAAGAGATACGACATATTATCTCATATTTCATGTAATATTTACCTCGTCTGATTAATCTTTGTTTCTTCTGATGTAGACACATTACGTTCTGTTGCTCTCTTCATTTAAAGAACAACTGCAACAACATGTTCGTGTTCATGCAATGGAAGCAGTCATGGCTTGTTGGGAGCTAGAACAATCTCTGCAAAGTTTAACAGGTGACATAGTTTTCTACTGTCTATTTCTTAGTTTTTTTTTTCAATTTATCCTATCTCACTTTTTCTTCCCATTGGTATTTTCATCCTCATACCTTTATTGTTAATATTACGGTCATTGCCATACCAATATACCATACACCATAACCTATGTTGCTCGGACTCTCAGAAAATATCGTCGGGCGTGTGTCGGATCCTCCAAAAGTAGTGCAGTTCTGGAGGATCCAACTCCGCACAACATAGACCACTACCACCGTATGCGGTTCTCATGATTGACTTATTATAAGAGTTGTGCATCTGTTATAATGGATAGAGTGCTAGCCTTATTCCTCTAATTCACATGATTTTCTTAGTGATCACTAAATAAGTGAATTATACTCTTTGCTGAAAAGAGAAGAAAGGAATCTCTACTCCAGCTTTTCTGCCGTTATATATGCATGTAGGCCAGAATTGCACTGCTGACATATAGTTACGGATGATCTGTCAACCAACAGGAGTAGCTCCAGGGGAAGGTACAGGAGCAACCATGTCTGATGATGATGATGACCAGGCAGATAGTGACACTAACTTTTTGGATGGAGGTTTTGATGGATCAGATAGCATGGGCTTTGGTCCTCTTGTACCTACTGAAAGTGAAAGGTCCTTAATGGAGCGTGTTAGGCAAGAACTCAAGCATGAGCTCAAACAGGTAAAGTAACATAACTTTTGGCTGGTCTGATAATTTTGAAATCATAATTTAGGAAAAAAGAGTATATATTCTTAACAGTTTAAACTTATAGATAAGGTGGTCACCAATGACGGATTTAGGAGGCGGGAAGTGGGTTCGGGTCCGGGAAATTACATTGTATATATAAGGCAAAATCTGTTTTGTACCTTTATATATTATATCTTAAAACATAGCTCAAAAGCATAGTTCAGTGGCCAAGGGGTTCAAAATCTTTGTGAGGTTATTGGTTCAATTCCCATTGGCTACAATCTCTTTTAATTTTTTAAACTTTTTCGTTTTTTGAACCCCTTGGCGGAAATCATGTCTCCGCCACTGGTGGTCACACCATTCTGTATGTTTCAAAATATAAGAGGTCCTTGGTTCACGTCTCACTGTCACTCATTGTTATAAAGATGTGAGGGCTCGTAACGAGAACATAATTAAGTAAATAAAAATGTATCCCTCTCTAATAATTTAAACTTTTAGATGAAGCGGCCATACAATTCAACTTATGCTTTAGGTTTTCTTTTTCCTCTAGCTAATGAGTTTCTTGATTTTATTTTCATTAAAAGGGTTATAAGGAAAAGATTGTTGACATTAGAGAAGAAATATTACGAAAAAGACGAGCAGGAAAGCTGCCTGGTGACACTACATCTGTATTGAAAGCTTGGTGGCAATCACATTCTAAGTGGCCTTATCCAACTGTGAGTACCAAATAAAGTTCCTACCATACATTCAAGAACCTATTTGCTACTATATCTCTCACTTTATGTGAATAAAATTTATGGTAGGAGGAAGATAAAGCGCGATTAGTGCAAGAAACAGGTTTGCAGCTAAAGCAGATCAACAATTGGTTTATTAACCAAAGGAAAAGGAACTGGCATAGCAATCCATCGACGTCTACTTCCCAGAAAAGCAAACGCAAGAGGTAGGGCGATTACCATCCCTTTTCGCTAATCATGTTTTAGGATTTTTTATTTATGCTAACCGCGATATTCAAATAAAGTAGTGCAGGTGAAATCAAGCAGTGAAAGACTGATGAAGTCTGAGAATATGAAGTTCTTTTATGTTGTAGCAGAAAGCCAGTGTAAAGCTGATTAGCAAACCAAACATGAATGACTAGAATTGGGAACTGAACTACACTAAGTTTTTGGCAGATGAATTGAAGTAAATTCACCACTGAAGTTCCCAACTGACTTGGTTGACTAAAATATGCTTTAGAAAGAGTATAGGTGTTTGTGAGAGTAATAGCACTTATTTATGAGGTTTTTATGTCAAAGCCTTTTTAGTACAACAGGTTTCAGTTTATATAATTTTGTTTCTACCACTTATTGGAGGCTATGTAATTCTGAATTGCTAGTGTTGCTCATTTTTGTGAATAGAAGTTGTAGAATATAATTAGATTATCCAAACTTCACTGAGCTAGGGAGAAAAAATTTAGTATTCAATTGTTGGTCTAGTTTATGTGGGAAACCAAAAGCATTTGAGGTGTTAATATTATTTTGTTTCAGAAAGAATGAGATTACTGACTCGTAGGTCTGAATCAAACAAGTTCAAAAAGACAACTAATATTTTGCTTTGATTGATGTGACAAGGAAAATGAGTGAAGTAAGATATTCAATACAAAATCCATAACTAATAATCAGAGGTGGATCCAGGATTTGAAGTTTATGGGTTTCTACTGTTGGTTCCCCAAGTACACGCAAGTATACTTGACCGTCAAGTAATAAAGTGACTTGAAAGTCGGACGTCGAACCCATAGAGACTTAGATTAACCGTTAACTAAGCAAACTAAAATTAATTTAATGTCCAAGATAATCAAAAGTTTGATTTTTCTATTACAACAACTATGGCGATATTTAAACACGTAACCAAGGGAGATATAGATTCTAGGGTTGTGGTCGGTTTATCAATCCTATTGAGTTCGTAAGTACATCTGTTAATCCGAATTATTTATGATTGCTAGTTGACCGGATCGTTCATGTAAATAGCATGTTCCCACAATACTATCTGTCTATCCATAATATATCAATCCTATATTTATATGTTCTTGAATCTATCATGAACGAATATAATACAGTATTAAACTAAGCAAGACTGTTAGGTATATTCTTATCCTAACCGCGAAATCTTTTCCCGAACCATGGGTTCAGAAACAAGCTTTCTCTAATTCTACTCTAATCTAAACACGGCTTCCCAAGCATAGCATAGATAATAAATAGAGCTCAACTGCTGGCCAAACAATTAAGCAGTTATGCACAGAATTGGAGAAACAACCAAAGATGATAACTCGAATTAATGGTAATAATTAATACATTTCAATAATCATGACAACCACAACCTTAGAACGCGAAGTTTAGCTCCACATAGACATGGTAGCAAAACAACAGTTCATCCAAAGAAACATAAAGATTAGTAAGTTCAATGGAAGGAAGATGGAATCTGATGAATTCTGGCCTCCACGGCGGCTCCGTGCTCTCCCTAGGTCTAAAGTCTATCAAAAGTCACTCCCAAAAACGTCCTCTCCTCCACAAAAGTGAGTTTAAAGACTATTTATATGGGATAGGGTTAGCATGAGGTGAAATAATACAAGCCCAGTTCGAAACAACCTTTTTAGGTTAGCTTGTTCACTCTCTCGTGCGCACGCGAGAGTGAACGAGGAAAGTTCTTCTCTTTTTATTTTTCTTCTAGGTCTCTCGTGAACTTCCATGCTTTTTGCTATACGCTGTTGTTTTGTTTCAAGCTTGTCCTCAGTAGCTCGTTCACTCTGTTGTGTGCACGCGAGAGTGAACGAGCAAAGTCCTTCTTTTGTCTTTTGGTCCCGAATCAACTTCTTTTGCTCACATTTCGTCCAACTTGCTCCTACACATAAGAATGCACGTAATGAGCATAATTCACTATAAAAACTCATGTGACCTACCGTAATGATCCGTGGCCGCACACGTCATGTCTGGGAAAAGTGTCCTTTTTCGCGTAGGAGAAGGTATAATTGTTTGGGCCCGACCCTACTTGGTATATATACATGGAAGATGGTATTTTGAGGACTTTTGACATAATTTAGACCTAAGGAGGCTAAGGAGATGAGAGATTCGACCTAAGGAGGCAAGAACACACTAGGAGCAAGGCGGAGAATTCTTCTACGAGTTTTTCACTTCCTTCTTCCTATTTTCATTATTGGTTATGAATTTTAGTATTGTTTTTATGCATACTATTATGAATAGCTAATTATTATCGAGGGTTTTGATGGAACCTATTGGAGAATGATTTTCTTGTTATGTTAATATAGATTTGCTGTAGTATTTTCTCTATTTGTTCAACTACGTTATTATTGTGGTTGGTTGAAGAGTTCTCAATCGACTGTGCCTATTTAGTGTGTATTACTCGGGAGAGAGTGCATATTTAGGTAGTTGTTGAACAACATCACTCCTAACGTATATGAGGGATCAATACGGAGGGTTTAAATGTGGGATTAGGGATAACGAAACCTTGGGTGCGATTAATGCCAGCTAGCGTAATTCGGGAGAATATGTCTAGTAAATTGTGGTAATTACTCGGGAGAGAGTTACGACAGTCAGAGCGCTCATGATCGGTAGAGAATACTTAGGCGAATTTATAGATAACGTAGCGGGAAGGATTCCAACAATAGGGGAAATCATAACTCTAGACCTCCTTAATCTTGTCTCCAACCCTTAGTATCCCTAGTTGTTAATCTAATAATTTAATTTGTTATTTAATTAGATACAAGAATCTTAATATTTATAACTTAGGAATTGTTCGAGCTAGTCTTCTTAGTAATAGGCAACAACTGCAGCTAAGCCTTAGTTCTCTGTGGGATTTGACTCCGGACTTGTAAACCGGATTATATTTGCAACGACCGCTTAGTCCTTTTCATAAGGCATAGTTGGACGTGATCTCGTAATCACTCAAGTTATGTGATGAAAGTACACCGAAAAATATGCATTTTTGGCCGTTTATCACCTATACAACGGTTTCGAGTAATATATACAATAATAACTAGGTTCTTAGTTAAATATTTATAGATATTTTGGTGAATTTCTTAATACAAATACGAGATTTGAGCAAAAGTTACTGGATTCAAGAAAACCCATAACCTCAAAGCTGGATTCGCCCCTGCTAACAATAATATATAGAATCACTCAATTTTTCATAAATTCGTTAGGGTGTACATAACCATCCGATGATATTATATATTGTTTATATCCTCATATATTATAATTTAATTTTAGGGTTTACACGTGAAATATGCGAGCTAATGTAGTTTCTAAAAAAAAAATTGACTTTATTGTCATTTGAATGAATTCGCGTATCTAGCTAGTCTAATTTATTAAGGCAATATAAAGTGGTAAAATATTATAATAATTCCCTCTGAATTTTATTCAAGCTTATTTTATATTAGTTAATTTGCATTTAAATTTATGAGTGTTACACACTTCTCTCGACATCTTTCTCTCAATTATACTTTCCTGTAGTAAAATTATATCAAAATTTATGATTATTACACACTTCTCTTGACATTGTTCTCTCGGTTATACTCTCCTTCACGGTAGTGCTGTATTCTGGGCCGGGCCCGGGCCTACGGGCCCGAGCTTACGCGGGCTGGGCTCTGGCGGTCCCGGGCCAAACAGTCCTAATGGATGGAACCAGCCCGCTATGAGCCTAAGCCTACATGGTCCCGGGCTAAATGGGTCGGGCCACGGGCCTAAGTGGTCCGGGCTTTTTTTTTTGAATTTTTTTTATCTAAGGCATTTTCTTGTAAATTATATATATATAGTATGTATATTGTCACGGGCCAATTCCCAAACCCGGCCGTGATGGCGCCTCTCGTGAAGACAAGGCCAACCACAACAACGCAAACACCTCTTTTAAAGCAAGTAATTGCCATTTAAAATTCTAACACATGCGTAATATAGCAAATAGTGCGAAATAGTGATAATAACGAGGGAAACCATCCCGACACAGCCCAAACCGGGGTGTCACAAGTCATGAGCTACTACAGAGTTTGTAATGAGTCTACAAAATAAAATGTTTGATACAATAGTCTGAAGGAACTCAAAAGACATAAAATAGGGAAGACAAGGGGCTGCGGACGTCAACAGCTACCTCGTCACTCCAACTCGCTGCCGGGTCTGGAAAGAATCAGCGCTCAGGTGCAGACTCTGCTATGCCTGTATCTGCACACATGGTGCAGGGAGTAATGTGAGTACTCCGACCCAGTGAGTAATAATAATAAATAATAACCGAAGGCATGAAAACACACAAGTGCACAAGGAAATTCAATATCAGGCAGTAAATCATTTAAAGAAGTAAAACAGTAAAAATCAAATGAAATCTCCTTTTAAAAACAGGTAAATCAGATAAAACAACAAGTAATTAGTGAGTAGAAATTTGCCCCTCGGGCCTAGTATCAAGCGCTCAGAACAGTATCAGCCCCTCGTGCTCAGTATCAATCACTCAGCATAACATCAGCCCCTCGGGCTCACTCTCAGATCATATGGGTACCCGCGCTCACTGTGGGTGTGCAGACTCCGGAGGGGCC
This sequence comes from Nicotiana attenuata, assembly GCF_001879085.1. Classification (NCBI taxonomy): domain Eukaryota; kingdom Viridiplantae; phylum Streptophyta; class Magnoliopsida; order Solanales; family Solanaceae; genus Nicotiana; species Nicotiana attenuata. The sequence goes on from NC_031999.1 coordinate 48,411,692, forward strand.
CCTTACGGCCCAAGCGCTATATCAATAAAAGGCCTGTAAGCCTTCTCACATCACACATAAGGCCTGAAAGCCTCCTCACATCACACTCGAGGCCTGAAAGCCTCCTCACATCACACTCGAGGCCTGAAAGCCTCCTCACATATGGCCCTCGGCCTTACTCAGTCCAGAAAAATATCATAAGTCCCTCAGGCATCAATAAAATAGCAGTGCTCAGCCCAAACAACAGTGGAAATATCATTTAAGCCCCTAAGTTCAATCAAAGCAGCTGAGTTTGTAAAACAGTATAATCAACAGGACTGAGTTCAAGTGGTATATCAAAATAGTGAGGAAACAGTGATAAAAATTCACGAAGGATTCAAGTAGTCGGCACGAAGCCCAAAATATGGCAATAGGCCCAAATCATGTTGGTAACAAATACATTTCAGTCAAATATGCGGTACAAATATTAATCGAGACGGACCAAGTCACAATCCCCAGTAGTAAACAACCCCGCGCTCGCCATTAAGCGCGTGTTTCACCTCAATACAGCACTGCGTTGTGCGAATCCGGGGTTTCAAACCCTCAGGATATCATTTAATATCATTACTCACCTCGAGCCGGCCAAAATCCTAGCTCGGTATGCCCTTGCCTCTTAAATCGGCCTCCTCGCGCATCGAATCTGGTCAAAACCACAACGAATACATCACAATAGGCTAAGGGAACATAACCCAAATGAAAAGACTCGAAAAATATCGAAATTCACCAAAATTTGCAAAACCCGAGCCCCGGGACCACTTCTCGAAAATCAGAAAATTTAACATCATCGGATTCCATATCTCGCCACGAGTTTATACATATCAAGAACTCCCAAATCCGAGCTCAAATGACCCATCAATACCCAATTTGAAATACCAAAACTCAAGCCCTAGTTCTTACCCCTTTTGATAAATTTTCATGAATTTCTAGGTTGATTCTACGATTAAATCATGTATTTAGGTCATAGAACTCGCCTCCAATCACACCCAGTCAAAATCACCTTCAATTTCTGTCCAAAAGCTCTTAAGGTTGATCAAAAATGGTGGAAATAAACCTTAACTCGCGGAACAAAATGAGCTTTTAAAACCCTTCTCTGATCAGTCATTTTCGCATCTGCGATAAATGAACCGCACCTGCGGTTACCGCTTCTGCGGTTTTCCCTCCGCATTTGCGGATCTTCACTATGCCCAGGACCGCTTCTACGGTCAATCTTCGCTTCTGCGGACACCGCTTCTGCGGTCAAGCCTCCGCTTCTGCGGAACCTCCCTTGCATGCACGGACCGCTTTTGCGGTTATTAACCGCATCTACGGAGACCGCACCGCGGAAATCATCCGCTTCTGTGGAATTTCTCCAAATGGCCAACACCCGCACCTGCGGTCCCTTATTCGCATCTGCGGAACCGCATCTGCGGCCCCTTTTCCGCAGATGCGAAAATACCAGATACCAGCAATCTTCAGAAATGCGTCAAGTCTAAAATTCATCCCGATGGCCATCCGAAATCACCCCGAGGCCCCCGGGACCTCAACCAAAAGTGCCAATCCATCCTAAAACATCATTCAAACTTGCTCCAATCATCGAAACACATCAAACAACACTAAAATCATCAATTCTCACCGAATTCAAGCCTAAGTTCTTCAAAAACTTCCGAAACACGCATTTGATCAAAAACCCAACCAAATCACCTCCGAATGACCTGAAATTTTGCACACACCTCCCAAATCACATTACAAAGCTGCAACAACTCTCGGAATCCCATTCCGACCCTCGGATCAAAATCTCACCTATCAACCGGAATTCGCCAAAATACTAACTTCGCCAATTCAAGCCTAATTCTACACCGGACCTCCAAAACCAATTTCGATCACGCTCCTAAGTCACAAATCATCCCCGAAGCTAACCGAATCACCGGAAATCACATCCGAGCCCTCTAACTCATAAGCCAACATCCGGTTGACTTTTCCAAGCCAAACCTTCCTTAAAGAGACTAAGTGTCTCATTTCCCTCTAAAGCCAATCCAAATCAACTCGTTTACACACGATTCTTATAATGAAGCATAAAGAAGCTGAAAACGGGGAAAACGAAGCGGTAACTCATGTGACGACGAGTCGGGTCGTCACATCCTCCCCAACTAAAACAAACGCTCGTCCTCGAGCGGGTCAAGAAACATACCTGAATCCTCAAACAGGTGAGGATATTTGCTCCGCATCTCCCGGTCGGTCTCCAAGGTAGCCTCCTCCACGGGCCGACCTCTCCACTACACTTTCACTGAAGCAACATCCTTTGACCTCAACCTCCGAACCTGACGATCCAAAATGGCTGTTGGCTCTACATCATAAGTCAAATCATCTTCCAACTGAATCGTGCTGAAGTCCAATACATGGGACGGGTCCCCAACATACTTCCGGAGCATAGATACATGAAATACCGGATGTACGCCCGACAAGCTGGGTGGCAAGGCAAGCTCATAAGCCACCTCCCCAATCCTCCTAAGTACCTCAAAAGGCCCAATAAACCGCAGACTCAACTTCCCTTTCTTTCCAAACCGCATAACACCCTTCATGGGCGAAACCTTCAGCAAGACCTTCTCACCAACCATATAAGACACATCTCGAACCTTCCGGTCTGCATAACTCTTCTGACGCGACTGTGCTGTACGAAGCCTCTCCCGAATCAGCTTCACCTTCTCTAAGGCATCCTGAACCAAATCTGTCCCCAATAGCCTAGCCTCGCCAGGCTTGAACCAACCAACTGGAGATCTACACTGCCTCCCATATAACGCCTCATACGGAGCCATCTGAATGCTCGACTGATAGCTGTTATTGTAGGCAAACTCTGCAAGCGGCAAAAACTCGTCCCAAGAACCCCTAAAATCAATAACACAGGAACGCAACATGTCCTCCTATATCTGAATGGTACGCTCGGACTGTCTGTCTGCCTGAGGATGAAACGCTGTGCTCAACTCCACCTGAGTACCCAACTCTCTCAGCACGGCTCTCCAAAACTGCAAAGTAAACCGAGTACCTCTATCTGAGATGATAGAAACCGGAACACCGTGCAACCGAACAATCTCCCGAATATAAATCCCTGCCAGCCGCTCTGAAGAATAGGTAGTACACACTGGAATGAAGTGCACGGACTTGGTCAGCCGATCAACAATCACCCAAATAGCATCAAATTTCCTCAAAGTCCGAGGAAGTCCAACAACAAAGTCCATAGTAATCCTCTCCCACTTCCACTCGGGAATATCCATCTGCTGAAGCAATCCACCAGGTCGCTGATGCTCATATTTCACCTGTTGACAATTGAGACACCGAGCCACAAATCCCACAATATCTTTCTTCGTTCTTCTCCACCAGTAGTGCTGCCTCAAATCCTGATACATCTTCGCGGCACCAGGATGAATGGAATATCGCGAGCTATGGGCCTCCTCCAATATCAACTCCGAAGCCCATCCACATTGGGCACACAAATCCGGCCCTGCATCCTCAACACACCATCCTTACCAATGGTCACGTCTTTGACATCATCATGCTGGACCCTGTCGTTAAGGACAGGCAAATGCGGATCATCATACTGGCGCTCTCTGATGCGATCATATAAGGAAGACCGAGAAACCATACAAGCCAACACCCGACTAGGCTCCGAAATATCTAGTCTCACCAACCGATTGGCCAAGGCCTGAACATCAGCTGCAAAGGGCCTCTCCCTAACTGGAATGTACGCCAAACTCCCCATACTAACTGCCTTTCGGCTCAAAGCATCGGCCACTACATTGGCCTTCCCCGGGTGATACAGAATGGTAATATCATATTCCTTAAGTAACTCTAGCCACCTCCGCTGTCTCAAATTAAGATCCTTTTGCTTGAACAAATGCTGAAGACTGCGATGATCGGTGAATACCTCACATGATACGCCATACAAGTAATGCCTCTAAATCTTCAAAGCATGAACTATACCAGCCAACTCCAAATCATGTACAGGGTAGTTCTTCTCGTGGGGCTTCAACTGACGAGAAGCATAAGCAATAACTCTACCCTCCTGCATCAATACACATCCGATCCCAACTCTTGAAGCATCACAATATACAGTATAAGAACCTGAATCCGATGGCAAAACCAATACTGGAGCTGTGGTCAAAGCTATGTTGAGCTTCTAAAAGATCTCCTCGCACTCGTCCGACCATACAAATGGACCCCCGTTCTGAGTTAACCTACGGTCGAAACGGCGTATCGAAAAATCGAAGGGAAAAACTTCCCCGTGAAAACCAAAAACCCGGGGTCCGAAAAAACGTAAACCCCCTTGGCCCAAAAAAACCCCGACGGAAAAAAACCCGTTTGACCGGGAAAAACTT
>NC_031999.1:48416263-48428816 GCF_001879085.1 Nicotiana attenuata
GCATCTGTCCAGCCCTGAAGAGCATAAAAGCGAGCCTGACCACCGCCCGATCGACCTCCACCCCTGGGGTGACCCCTGGCTGCCTGACCCTCACCCCTAGCTGGCGGGGCGGGTGCTGAAGAAACTGGACCAGAAGATGAGGGCTGACCCCTCTGCTGAGATGAGCTAGAAGCACGACGAGGACACTGCCTACACATATGCCCAAACTCTCCACACTCATAGCAGCTCCCAGGTGCTGGAGACTGGGACTGAAGGGAACCCCTCACGCCGGAGTGACTAGCTGATGCACTTGGCCTGGAAGAACCCTGAGCAGACGGGGCACGAGATGAACTCTGTGTTGGAAGAGCGCTGAGTGAAGACTGACTCTGCTGAGAACCATGATAACCACGACCTGAAGATGCCCCACGATACTCGGGACGAGCCGACTGAGTGGGCCTGAAAGAACGACCCCGCCCCTGCTGGAACTGGCCCCTCGAAGGAGCGCCACTGTAACTACCAAAACCTCGAGGCCTCTTGGCCTCCCTCTCCTCTCGATCGTGACGGCGAACCGCCTCAATCTCTCGAGCTATATACACCACCTCCTCGAATGAAGCACCCAATGCTCTAGTCATAAGAACACGGAGATGGTAGTTGAGACCATCAACAAACCTCCGGATACGCTCACGATCAGTCGGAACCAGCCAAACCGCATGACGAGCCAACTCTGAAAATCTCACCTCATACTGAGACACTGTCATATCTCCCTACCGTAGCCACTCAAACTGTCTGCGTAGCTCCTCTCTGCGGGACTGCGGTACGTACTTCTCCAAGAAGAGAGTGGAGAACTCCTGCCAAGTCAAAGGCGCTGCACCGGTCGGCATACGCCGCTCATACGCCTCCCACCAAGTGAAGGCATCCCCAGTAAACTGAAAAGTAGGAAAAACCACACCACTGGACTCAAGAATCCCTACTGTATGGAGCATCCACTGACATCTGTTGAGAAAACCCTGGGCATCCTCGCCCTCAGCACCACTAAATGTCGGAGGCTGGAGTCTACCAAACCTCTCAAGACGATGCTGCTCGTCCTCGGGCATAACTGGAACCCTGAACTCCTGCGCGGGTGCAACTTGCTGAGCTGGAGGTGCCTCTGGATCTGTAATCCCTGCACTACCTGCTCAGGTGTGCGAGCGGCGGGGGTCTAATTGCCTCCCCCAGCCTGCAAAGTAGCCGCTGCTGTGGTGGCTGAAACGACCTGAGCCAGGCCAGTGCAAACTGTCAAAATCTGAGCTAAAGTGTCCTAAAGGCCAAGTATCACGATGGGCACAGCCGGTGCCTCAACTGGTGCTACTGGAGCCTGATCCTGAGCTGGGGCAACTGGTGGATCAACAGGCGCTGCCCCTACTGCTCTACCTCTGCCACGACCGCGTCCACGGCCTCTGGTGGCCTCAGTGGGTGGTACTGGTGGTCGTCCGCCACGTCCGGTAGCTCGTGTCCTCACCATCTGTGAGAGGATAGAATGAAGAGAAATTTAGTACTCGGATCAACAAGTTCGCACGACAAGAACTTCAAGAATGTGAAATTTTCCTAAAGGTTCTGCAGCCTCCCGAGGATAAGTACACACGTCTCCATACCGATCCACGAGACTCTACTAAACCAGCTCATGATTCGTGAGACCTAGTAACCTAGGCTCTGATACCAACTTGTCACGGCCCAATTCCTAAACCCGACCGTGATGGCGCCTCTCGTGAAGACAAGGCCAGCCAGACCAACGCAAACACCTCTTTTAAAGCAAGTAATTACCATTTAAAATTCTAACACATGCGTAATATAGCAAATAGTGCGGAAATAGCGATAATAACGAGGGAAACCATCCCGACATAGCCTAAACCGGGGTGTCAAGGGTCATGAGCTACTACAGAGTTTGTAATGAGTCTACGAAATAAAATGTGTGATACAATAGTCTGAAGGAACTCAAAAGACATAAATTAGGGAAGACAAGGGGCTGCGGACGTCTACAGCTACCTCGTCACTCCAACTCGCTGCCGGGTCTGGAAAGAATGAGCGCTCAGGTGCAGACTCTGCTATGCCTGTATCTGCACACATGGTGCAGGGAGTAATGTGAGTATTCCGACCCAGTGAGTAATAATAATAAATAATAACCGAAGGCATGAAAACACACAAGTGCACAAGGAAATTCAATATCAGGCAGTAAATCATTTAAAGAAGTAAAACAGTAAAAATCAAATGAAATCTCCTTTTAAAAACAGGTAAATCAAATAAAACAACAAGTAATTAGTGAGTAGAAATCTGCCCCTCGGGCCCAGTATCAAGCGCTCAGAACAGTATCAGCCCCTCGGGCTCAGTATCAATCACTCAATATAACATCAGCCCCTCGGGCTCACTCTCAGATCATATGGGTACCCGCGCTCACTGTGGGTGTGCAGACTCCGGAGGGGCCCCTTACGGCCCAAGCGCTATATCAACAAAAGGCCTGAAAGCCCTCTCACATCACACATAAGGCCTGAAAGCCTCCTCACATCACACTCGAGGCCTGAAAGCCTCCTCACATCACACTCGAGGCCTGAAAGCCTCCCCACATATGGCCCTCGGCCTTACTCAGTCCAGAAAAACATCATAAGCCCCTCAGGCATCAATAAAATAGTAGTGCTCAGCCCAAACAACAGTGGAAATATCATTTAAGCCTCAGAGTTCAATTAAAGCAGCTGAGCTTGTAAAACAGTATAATCAACAGGACTGAGTTCAAGTGGTATATCAAAATAGTGAGGAAACAGTGCCCTAAGGTTTTAAGGAGTCCTAGGATGTCTCGGAGCCGTGTCTAGTAGAGCCCTACTTATCGGTGTGAAGTCGACCACATCTATAAGTGGGGGGCTGCATGGACATTTAGGAAAATTTCCCACTTCCTCGTTATTCTGTATCGTGCGGTGAAGTGAAATGTGAAAGTATCTATATCTAACTCGTGCGTTGTTCCGATCTTTTTCAGTAATGGCACCTAAGAAGAGAGCTAGACTCGGCCTCGGGGCCAATGCCACCCCGGAGTGAGGCTATGAATCATGTACCTGATGCCGTGGGTGAGAGTGACTCCCCAGCCTTGAACCTACCTGGNAAACAACCCCGCGCTCGCCATTAAGCGCGTGTTTCACCTCAATACAGCACTACGTTGTGCAAATTCGGGGTTTCAAACCCTCAGGATATCATTTACTATCATTACTCACCTCGAGCCGGCCAAAATCCTAGCTCGCTATGCCCTTGCCTCTCAAATCGGCCTCCTCGCGCGTCGAATCTGGTCAAAACCACAACGAATACATCACAATAGGCTAAGGGAACATAACCCAAACGAAAAGACTCGAAAAATATCGAAATTCACGAAATTTGCAAAACCCGAGCCCTGGGCCCACTTCTCGAAAATCAAAAAATTTAAAATTATCGGATTTCTTATCTCGCCATGAGTTTATACATATCAAGAACTCCCAAATCCGAGCTCAAATGACCCATCAAAACCCAATTTGAAATACCAAAACTCAAGCCCTAGTTCTTACCCCTTTTGATAAATTTTCATGAATTTCTAGGTTGATTCTACCATTAAATCATGTATTTAGGTCATAGAACTCGCCTCCAATCACACCCAGTCAAAATCACCTTCAATTTCCGTCCAAAAGCTCTTAAGGTTGATCAAAAATGGTGGAAATAAACCTTAGCTCGCGGAACAAAATGAGCTTTTAAAACCCTTCTCTGATCAGTCATTTTCGCATCTGCGATAAATGAACCGCACCTGCGGTTACCGCTTCTGCGGATCTTCACTATGCCTAGGACCGCTTCCGCGGTCAATCTTCGCTTCTGCGGACACCGCTTCTGCGGTCAAGCCTCCGCTTCTGCGGAACCTCCCTTGCATGCACGGACCGCTTCTGCAGTCATTAACCGCATCTGCGGAGACCGCACCTGCAGAAATCATCCGCTTCTGCGGAATTTCTCCAAATGGCCAACACCCGCACCTGCGATCCCTTATTCGCATCTGCGGCCCCTTTTTTGCAGATGCGGAAATACCAGATACCAGCAATCTTCAGAAATGCATCAAGTCCAAAATTCATCCCGATGGCCATCCGAAATCACCCTGAGGCCCCCGGGACCTCAACCAAAAGTGCCAATCCATCCTAAAACATCATTCAAACTTGCTCCAATCATCAAAACACATCAAACAACACTAAAATCATCAATTCTCACCGAATTCAAGCCTAAGTTCTTCAAAAACTTTCGAAACACTCATTTGATCAAAAATCCAACTAAATCACCTCCGAATGACCTGAAATTTTGCACACACATCCCAAATCACATACGAAGCTACAGCAACTCTCGGAATCCCATTCCGACCCTCGGATCAAAATCTCATCTATCAACCGGTATTCGCCAAAATACTAACTTCGCCAATTCAAGCCTAATTCTACACCGGACCTCCAAATCTAATTCCGATCACGCCCCTAAGTCACAAATCATCCCCCGAAGCTAACCGAATCACCGGAAATTACATCTGAGCCCTCTAACTCATAAATCAACATCCGGTTGACTTTTCCAAGCCAAACCTTCCTTAAAGAGACTAAGTGTATCATTTCCCTCTAAAGCTAATCCAAATCAACTCGTTCACACACGACTCTTATAATGAATCATAAAGAAGCTGAAAAGGGGAAAACGAAGCGGTAACTCACGTGACGACGAGTCGGGTCGTTACATACATATATTGCCTTATATATATATATATATATAGCTTATATATTATATTTTATATATACTATATCTATATCTATAATATATATATATATATATATATATATATATATATATATATTGCCTTATATATAGCTTATATATATTATATATATTAATATTTAAAATGGAATAGGTATCCTATCCCCAATAAAATAGATTTGCTATCTAGATTATATGATGCCAATATATTTTCAACATTTGATTTAAAATCTGGATATTGGCAGGTTCAAATATTTAAAGAGCATACTTATAGGGCTGCCGTATATAAGCTATAGATATAGTATATAATTTTTATCTATATCTATACTATATAATTTAGATAATTTACAAGAAATCGCCGTATATAGTATATTGCCTTATGTAAGATTGTATACATTAGCTATATTAAGACGTATATATATATATATATATATATATATATATATATATATAGTATATATATATATATATATATATATATATATATACATATTCAGATGAACTCGGTATCAAAGCTGCAAATTAAAGTTTACATTTAATACTTCAAATTAAAGTTCAATGCCTTCAAGGCTTCAACATAATACTTCAAATTAATCTGACAAACTAAAACATTAAGCATAATACGTCTAACAATTTTAAAATAACACAAATTATCTCAAATCAACTTAAAATCTTAAATACGAATGTCTGGAGAACGCGCAAGACAACTCTTTATATGCCTCCTTAAAGGGCATGTGCCCTCCTTTGGACGACGAGTGTAGACTCGACCACAGTTCTTACACTTTATTATGTAAACTTCTTCATTTTCTTCTACCACATTAAAGTATTCCAAAACAAATGGGTGCAATCTAGAATCACCGGGCATGATTTAACTTGAATTAAGAATTTGAGTTTGAGAAATGAGTGAAGACTTGAATACTTCAATTTGAGTTTGAGAAATGAGACAGATTGATGATTTTGTGAGTAAAAATGAAAGAATGAGGGGGTATTATAGTAAAGAATAGGGAAAAAGTGCAATTATAAAAAATTTGGGATTAAAAGAAAGTTTGGAGGCCAAATGGCTATTTTATAAAAAGCCAAACGACTCAATTGGCAGGCCAACGGCTAGTTTTTAAATGTAAAACCGTTGGCCAATTTTTAAATTTTTTTATTTTTTAAAAAAACCGTTGGACCCGTTAGGCCCGGTTGAACCGGCCCAGGCCCGCTTGCCTGTCCCGGGCTAAACGATCCGGGCTCGCGGGCTATTTATAGAGGACCGGCCCACTGTGGGCCTTAAAGATCGTTTGAGACCGGCCCGTTTGAACCTGCCCGTTAGGCTCGTTTGGCCCGTGGTCTCATGGGCCCGGGGCGGTCCCAGGCTGGGCCCGACCCACAATACAGCCTTACTTCAAGGTGTTGAATTTTAAAAAATATTCATGTTTTACACGGATTTCTTACCTACAAATAAATATTTTCACTTGCACGAATACAACATAAGAAAAGTTACGCGACACATCAAATATATACACTATGTTTATTATTCACAACTATACTTTGAGAAAATTACCATTCATAGCTATATTTGAATTTATAGCAAATCCACATGTAGTACTGAAACAAGAGTTCAATTGTTTTAACTTAAACAAGAGAGCAATAAGCTCTCGTAGCTCAGTTGGTTAGAATACCCGTTTAATAAGTGGAGGTTTTGAATTCGACTCGCAACGAGAGTATTTTATTATTCTATATTTTCGTATTTTGCCTTGGTTGTAAAGTCAATACAAATTGTATCCTTTTTACACACCCCTCTATTTCGTCTTGGTTGTATTCGTTGTGTGAACGAATGCATGCAGTTGACATATGTTGTATCATTTGCGCGTATAAATACAAGTGATACAAGCTGATAACAATTAAACAGTAACTACGAATGGTAATTAGGTAAATTATAATTATACATATAATTAGGCTCTAAACTGTAGTACTTTACTAAAATTCATCAACAAAATAACATATTCCCATTGTGTCTCCCACTCCCCACCCTAACACTTAATCCCTCCTTGTCCAATTACAATGGTCTGGGTACCAACCGATAAATGGTGATAAAAAGCATTAGTCTTTTTTAATTTTAGCCCGCGTAAAAAACTAATTACATTCGATAACCAAAAAAGTGTATAAAATTTATATAATTTTTGTATATAACATACAGAATATTATATCTTTATAAAAAATATATATTAGTTTCGTTATTATTTAATGAACGGCTACACAATGCCATTTTCCCAAAAGCATTCAACTACGGGCCCGTAGTTTAGTTTAAATTAAAATTTATGGGCTGGCCCAAAGAGATTAAAATGTTGACAGGTCAATTATTATAAGATTGGAAAATGACAATGTACATTAGTTCTCAAAATAATAGCCGAAATATATATATATATATATATATATACTCCCCCAAACAACCCCCCCAACCCCAAGGAATTAAGGTGAAATTTTGCAATAATCATGTAGGATCATATTTATGATATACCTTCCTACAGGTGTTCCGTTGATGATTTACTATTTCTGCTCCATCATAACATATATATGTCTTTCACATTTGACCCAATTAAAGATCTTCTTGCATAACCTATGGTAGGGATATGACCATCAACCCTCCACCCATCAATTTTTAACTTCCATTTATCTTTATTGAGATGACTCGTGAAATCTGATCTTCTTTAGTAAGTTCATCTGCTGAAAAGAGAATTCTCACTTAAATTAAATTAAGAGGCTGCTAAACTCTGATAGATGCCCCTGCAACATCCCGGTTGGGAAAGCTCGGGATAAAAGAAATCAACGGTCAGATTGCTAAATCTACAAAACCAAACAGATGCCTCTAGGCAAGATCTGGTTATAAAATGTATGACTAAACATATATGACATGATAGCATAGAATGGACATTTTTCATGCAGCAAATGAGTTCTGAAAAGAGGTCAGTTGCAAGATATATATATATATATATATATATATATATATATATATTATATATATATATATATATAATATACACAGTACACACACACACACATTCAGTAATATACTACAAAAATTAAATAGATTTTATACACTTTTTTTGCTACCGAATGTAAATAGTTACTTGCGCGGGCTAAAAGTGATGATACCCCTGTAAGATTTTGGGGATTTTGACACAGTTACCCACAACAAAAAAAACTATTTACCCTTGTCTATCCATTTATTTTTGCCCATAAACTACTTACATTTCCTACCGATAGTAGGTTTTGTGGAAAATTTTCTCTTTATTCCCCAATTCTTTATTATTTCTATGCTTTTTTTTTCTCATTTTCTTTTTACTCGTTTTCTTTTTTTTTTTCTTTCTTTTTTCCTATTCTAATTTCATTTAACTTCTTTTTTTATATTCTTTTCTCTTCATAATCTAATTTCATTTACTATTTTCACTATTTTTTATTATTCTTTTTTTTAATATATTATTACTAAAGAAAAATTAAATTGTGTACCAATTAAATATAGCTAATACAACCAAAAAAATATTAACTAACATTTGATACCAGTATATTATATAGTTATACCAATAGGGTATACAATTGTACGCAAAGAGTTAAAAAAAGTTTAATTCAATTATTAAACTGAAAAAAATATCAGTTGTCAATAAAAATTAAAAAAAATATAAAAGGGTCTAATTGTAAGAGTATAACCGCTACATTATATAACATACTATAATATTTTTTTTCCTTGCATTTCAATTTGCCTCTCACGCTGGGTAAAAGCTTAAAGCAAATAAAAAGGGAAAAGGCAAGTGAATTTACGGGTAATAAGTATGCTACTATAGTATATTGTATACTATTACAACATATTGTTAAGTATAGTTGCATATTATTACAGTATACTATAAAAATATATTATATACTATAATAGTATACTGTTGCAGTATAACTATATACTCCTATAGTATATTGTATATTGTAGCGGTATACTGTTAGGTAACTGTGTTCTTCGATTATTACAATATACCGTTGCAGTATATTGTAGACTATAATAGTATATTGTTACAGTATAGCTATATACTCCTACAACATATTCTATACCGTAGCGGTATACTGTAGCTGTGTTCTTCTTCGATTTTCAACTGAAAATTTAGATCTCAATCACCTCAAATCAGCTCCAAATGCTATCAAATTTCAGAAGGTACTATAAGCAATATTTAACAGCACCCACTTTGAATCAAACAAGAAATCTTCAAAAATAAAATTGAGCTTCAAGCCCAACAATGGTGGATATTCAAATACACATATTGGTGGATTTCAAGTTTCCGTGAGGAATATCATCATTCTGGAGGCCTTCATGCATGAAAGCTAAGGCCTTAGCTACAGTGGCTGCAATTCCTAATCTGCTTATTGCCCAGTCGAAAATTTGGTTGCCCTGAGATGCTGAAATGGATAGTTATATGCAGTAACTTTACCTTTCCATATTCATTTTCTATGTATGATGTAACTTGTTACCAGATTATTTTTATATAGGAAAAAAGCCGATGGGTATAAAGTGAGGAAGGTAAAATGAGGAAGAAGAAGAAGAAAGGCGGGTAAATAGTTTGGGAGCATGGGTAGGAGTAGTGAATATTTTTGGGTCTGGGCATTAAGTAAAAATTGCACGGGCGCCCTATTTGGTCGCCCCATTTAACCCTATACCCATTTTTTTAAAATTTTTTTTAACAACTTCAGCCCCCTTTCTCCTCCTCAAAGTTTTATCTTTTCTTTTTTTAGAAGTAAGGTTCATCCCTATCTGCTTCTTCTTATTTCTCCAGTGAGTCCTATAAATTTTCAATCATTTCTTCCTTTTCGCCGACACCTCAGCTGTAAAGGTTATTATCTTGGTTTTGCAACTTGAATCTTATGCACCTTGTGGTTGAAAATGAAATTGAGTGGGAAGAGAATAGGAATATCAATGTTAGCACTAACAAAAATGAACTTTTGTTGTGCAGAATCTATTGGAATGAGGACCGGAGATGATTTGAGCCACTGGTGTGAAACGTTCTATTGTTGTTGGACTGCTTGAGATAAGTATATAAAGAAAAGGAGTTTCAAAGCTGCCTGTCGTACTTCAGCAAATAGCAGCAAATAAAATTAAAGCCACAGCTTTAAGTTACTTCGTGTGGGTACAATATGCCCCCTAGAGTGTTGGGCACATGCCCATGTTGTCCAGCCAAAGGCCCAATGGCCTAATCCTATTCTCTTTTGGTTTCCAATCCTATTTGGAATTGGATTCGGTTTATTCCTATTTTGAGTGGGTTTTGGCTTTAAGAGAAAAGCACCACTCATGATCTATAATAGGACAACCTTGGAGAATTATTCTATGCTCATTGATACAAGTCTTTGAAAGACTTAAGCACATAAGAGTGGGTTTTGAAGAGCTTTCATCAGAGAGAGAAGAGGAAAAAGTATTTGTTTTGCTGAGATTTTTATTCCGACCAGCCAACTTCAAATCACGTTTTTCATTCGTTAACGTTGGATCGGGCTGAATTTTGACTGAGTGTTCGTAACATCTTGTCTTGGATTTGAATGGTGGAGATCGATTTGGAGGCTCGTAGCATCTGATTTGAGCCACGAACAGCAGCTTCGTTTTGTGGATTATAACTCTTTCTTAATTGATTAGTTGTTGCTCTTGTTGCTATTGTTGCTCCGTTTGGCCCTTGTTGTGTAGCCAATTTGGAGAACTTTTGTAAACCCTCTAATTGTTATAGTGGACTTTTGGATTTTGTGATCCCGTGGTTTTTACCCTTCGATTTGAAGGGTTTCCACGTTAAAATTTGGTGTTTATCTTTTTATATTTTGGATTTGCCTCTCCTCGACATAACAGTGGTATCAGAGTTGGTTATTTATCCGGGTATATATGGAATGGAGGGAATATGACAAGATGGTATGTTTAAATGGGGATAATATGTTTGGAGAAGCAAGATGAAAGACTTGTTGTTCGTGAAGAAGATGCATCTACCCTTTTTTCAGCTCATAAACCCGAGAGTATATCCGATGAAGATTGGGATTTCGAGCACCAACAATATGTGGATATATACGGCAATGGGTTGAAGATAATGTTCGCAACCATATTGTGAACGAGATACATGCGAGATCATTGTGGGAAAAGCTAGAGACTCTTATATGCTTCAAAACCGGGAACAACATTGTTTCTGCTAAAGCAATTGATGACCTTTAAATATAAGGAAGGCAGCCCTATCCTTGATCACATAAATATTTTCAGGGCGTCCTTGATCAGCTATTGGAATGGGGGTTATTTTGATGATGAGATATACAGAGACTTTGGCTTTTATACTACTCGCCAGACTCTGGGAAACTCTTCGTGTTTCTTGACAAATTCAGCTCCTGGAGGTAAGGTGACCATGGATATGCCAAGAGTGGTGTGTTGAACGAGGAAGTAAGGAGAAAATCGCAGGGTTCATCCTCACAAGCAGATATTCTTGGTTACAGAAGACCGGGGGAGAATAGAACAAGAGGCTCAAGGAATAGAGGTAAAAGTAGGAAGTAATAGGTCCAAATACTATAATGTTACATGCAACCACTGTGGCAAGAAAGGACACATCAAAAGGTTTTGCCGCAAGTTGAATCAAGACACTAGAGAAGGAAAGAAAGTTGAAAATAACGAGAACAATGTTGCTGCTATTGTTCAAGATGACCCTTTTTTGCTTATGATGAAAACGTCATCAATTTGGTATTCCATGAGACGAGCTGGATAGTAGATTCTGGAGCTACCTCACATGTCACACAAGAAAGATTTTTTCTCATCTTATACTCATGTTGATTCTGGAGTGTTAAAGATGGGCAATGCCAGTGAAGTTAGGTGTTTGGTGTTACACAGTTTTTTGAAAACTAATAATGGTTCAACGTTAGTTCTTCAAGATGTGAAGCATGCTCCAGACTTTCCTTTCAATTTGATCTCCGCAGGAAGATTAGACGATGAAGGTTACCATAATGCTCTCTTTAACGGCCAATGGAAAGCTCACCAAGGGCTCGTTAGTAGTGGCTCGAGGAGTCAAGTCTGGTCAACTATATGTGACACAAGGCTCTATTCTTAATGACTCAATATCTGGTGGAAAGTGATAGTTTTGTCAGATTGTGGCATCGAAGATTGAGTCATATGAGTGAGAAGGATTACGTGTTTGCTAAAAAGTTTGCCTTTCTGGAGTAAAACAAGCAAAGCTGCAAAGGTGCATACATTGTTAGCTGGCAAACAGAAAAGGTTTCCTTTTCATAGCCATCCCTCCCTCAAGAAAGCCCGATTTATTAGAGCTAGTACACTCTGATTTGTGTGGTCCTTTTAAAGTAAAGTCAAAAAGGTGGTGCACTTTACTTTGTGACATTCATTGATGATCATTCTCGTAAGCTCTCTGGTGTGTATCCTTTGAAATCTAAAGATCAAGCACTTGGCGTGTTTAAGGAATTTCAGGCCTTAGCTGAGAGACACACGGGGAAGAAATTAAAATGTATTCGCACTGAACAATGGTGGTGAATATTGTGGTTCCCTTTGATAACTATTGCAAGGAACAAGGAATTCGTCATCAGAAAACTCCGCCCAAGCGCCTCATTGAACGGTTTTGGCAGAGAGGATGAATAGAACTCTAGTTGAAGAGAGTTAGATGCTTTACTTTCAGAGACTAAACTTCCCATACATTTTGGGCGGAAGCACTTAACACTGTTGCCTATGTTATCAAATTTGTCCTCCTGCTGTTGTTTGGATGGTGATGTCCCAGACAGAGTTTGGGTTTGCCAAAAGATGTTCCCTTAATGATTCACCTGAGAGTTTTTGGGTGTA
>NC_031999.1:48428841-48431150 GCF_001879085.1 Nicotiana attenuata
TAAAATGGAATAGGTATCCTATCCCCAATAAAATAGATTTGCTATCTAGATTATATGATGCCAATATATTTTCAACATTTGATTTAAAATCTGGATATTGGCAGGTTCAAATTTTTAAAGAGCATACTTATAGGACTGCCGTATATAAGCTATAGATATAGATATAGATACAGTATATAATTTATATCTATATCTATACTATATAATTTAGATAATTTACAAGAAAATTGTCGTATATAGTATATTGCCTTATATAAGATTGTATATATATATATATACATATATATATATATATATATATATATATATATATATATATATATATATATATAAACTCGGTATCAAAGCTGCAAATTAAAGTTTACATTTAATACTTCAAATTAAAGTTCAATGCCTTCAAGGCTTCAACATAATACTTCAAATTAATCTAACAAACTAAAACATTAAGCATAATACGTCTAACAATTTTAAAATAACACAAATTATCTCAAATCAACTTAAAATCTTAAATACGAATGTCTGGAGAACGCGCAAGACAACTCTTTATATGCCTCCTTAAAGAGCATGTGCCCTCCTTTGGACGACGAGTGTAGACTCAACCACAGTTCTTGCACTTTTTTATGTAAACTTCTTCATTTTCTTCTACCACATTAAAGTATTCCAAAACAAATGGGTGCAATCTAGAATCACCGGGCATGAGTTAACTTGAATTAAGAATTTGAGTTTAAGAAATGAGTGAAGACTTGAATACTTCAATTTGAGTTTGAGAAACGAGAGAGATTGATGATTTTGTGAGTAAAAATGAAAGAATGATGGGGTATTATAGTAAAGAATAGGGAAAAAGTGTAATTATAAAAAATTTGGGATTAAAACAAAGTTTGGAGGCCAAATGACTATTTTATAAAAAGCCAAACGACTCAATTGGCAGGCCAACGGCTAGTTTTTAAATGTAAAACCGTTGGCCAATTTTTAAATTTTTTTATTTTTTAAAAAAAGCCGTTGGGCCCGTTAGGCCCGGTTGAACCGGCCCAGGCCCGCTTGCCTGTCCCGGGCTAAATGGTCCCGGGCTCGCGGGCTATTTATAGAGGACTGGCCCACTCTGGGCCTTAAAGACAGTTTGAGACCGGCCCGTTTGAATCGGCCCGTTAGGCTCGTTTGGCCCGTGGTCTCATGGGCCCGTAGCGGTCCCGGGCTGGGCCCGGCCCACAATACAGCCTTACTTCACGGTGTTGAATTTTAAAAAATATTCATGTTTTACACGGATTTCTTACCTACAAATAAATATTTTCACTTGCACGAATACAACATAAGAAAAGTTACGCGACACATCAAATATATACACTATGTTTATTATTCACAACTATACTTTGAGAAAATTACCATTCATAGCTATATTTGAATTTATATCAAATCCACATGTAGTACTGAAACAAGAGTTCAATTGTTTTAACTGAAACAAGAGAGCAATAAGCTCTCGTAGCTCAGTTGGTTAGAATACCCGTTTAATAAGCGGAGGTTTTGAATTCGACTCGCAACGAGAGTATTTTATTATTCTATATTTTCGTATTTTGCCTTGGTTGTAAAGTCAATACAAATTGTATCCTTTTTACACACCCCTCTATTTCGTCTTGGTTGTATTCGTTGTGTGAACGAATGCATGCAGTTGACATATGTTGTATCATTTGCGCGTATAAATACAAGTGATACAAGCTGATAACAATTAAAAAGTAACTACGAATGGTAATTAGGTAAATTATAATTATACATATAATTAGGCTCTAAACTGTAGTACTTTATTAAAATTCATCAACAAAATAACATATTCCCATTGTGTCTCCCACTCCCCACCCTAACACTTAATCCCTCCTTGTCCAATTACAATAGTCTGGGTACCAACCAATAAATGGTGATAAAAAGCATTAGTCTTTTTTAATTTTTAGCCCGCGCAAAAAACTATTTACATTCGATAACCAAAAAAGTGTATAAAATTTATATAATTTTTGTATATAACATACAAAATATTATATCTTTATAAAAAATATATATTAGTTTCGTTATTATTTAATGAACGGCTATACAATGCCATTTTCCCAAAAGCATTCAACTACGGGCCCGTAGTTTAGTTCAAATTAAAATTTATGGGCTGGCCCAAAGAGATTAAAATGTTGACAGGTCAATTATTATAAGATTGGAAAATGACAATGTACATTAGTTCTCAAAATAATAGCCGAAAATATTATATATATATATACATATATATATATATATATATATATATGTATATATATATATATATATATATATATATC
>NC_031999.1:48431250-48457612 GCF_001879085.1 Nicotiana attenuata
TTATCGGCGTCGATGGCCTTAGCCATAATATCGTTGATGGCCTTAGCCATGTACGTAACTTCGACTGTCGTCGGGTTACTTGCCGTCGTAGTCGAGCTGGGTCGACTTATCGACGTCGATGGCCTTAGCCATAATGTTGTTGGAGATGGCCGTAGCCTTTTACACGTTGAGATGGCCGTAGCCATTTATACATTGGAGATGGCCGTAGTCGTTCATACATTGGAGATGGCCGTAGCCGTTCATACATTGGAGATGTCCGTGGCCTTTCATACGTTGGAGATGGTCGTGGCCTTTCATACATTGGAGATGGCCGTGGCCTTTCATACATTGGAGATGGACATAGCCGTTCATACATTGGAGATGGTCGTAGCCTTTCATACATTGGAGATGGCCGTGGCCGTTCATGCATTGGAGATGGCCGTAGCCGTTCATACATTGGAGATGGCCGTAGCCTTTCATACATTGGAGATGGTCGTAGCCTTTCATACATTGGAGATCACGCTAGTCCAGTCCCTTTGTCATGCCAGTCGGGAGGACGTATGGAGTGGCTGGTATGATAAACTTGTTTCGCAAGTATCTCCAGGTGTCCCCTCTGTCGCCTCGTTAAAAACCTCCCCGAGAAAACCCAATTGGGACAAAACCCGGGTAAGGGAAAAAGAGTGCGACTCGGGAGACGCCTTTCAGAAATGGAAATACTTGAGGTGGGCGACGTTCCAATTGTTTTGGAGCGTTTTTCCTTCCATTGTTTCTAATTGAAATGCTCCATTACTTGCTGCCGCTGTGATTTTGTAGGGTCCGTCCCAGTTGGTGCCCAGTTTTCCTTCGCTTGGGTCTTTTGATGCCAATGTTTTGGCTTTGAGGACGTAGTCCCCTACTTTGAGTGGTCTTATTTTGGCTCTCTTGTTGCAGTATCTTTCGACTTGTTGTTTCTGAGCCACCATTCTTATGTGGGCCATTTCTCTTCTTTCCTCGGCCTCATCGAGGTCTTGAAATCAGTTTATGTCGTTCTCTGCTCCGCTGGTATGTGAATACCTTAAGATTGGTTCGCCGACTTCGACTGGTATGACCGCGTCGGTTCCGTAGACCAGTGAGTACGGCGTTTCTCCTGTGGAGGATTTTGGCGTGGTTCGGTGTGCCCATAACACTTCCGGTAGTAGCTCGGGCCATAGCCCTTTGGCTTCCTCGAGCTTCTTCTTCAGTATGTTCAGTATTGTTTTATTGGAAGACTCTGCTTGGCCGTTGGCGGCGGGGTGATATGGTGTGGAGAGTATTCGCTTGATACGCCATTTGTCGAAGAATCCTGTTGTCTTTTGGCCGATGAACTGCCGTCCGTTATCGCAGATGATTTCCTTGGGGATGCCGAAACGGCAGATGATATTCTTCCATATGAAGGCGATGACTTCTTGTTCGCGTATTTGGGCATACGCTCCTACTTCCACCCACTTGGAAAATAGTCAGTTAAAACTAATAGATATCGTACCTTTCCTAGTCCCGCTGGTAGGGGACCGACTATATCCATTCCCCATTTGATGAAGGTCCATGGGGAAGTGACTGAGTGGAGTGGTTCTCCTGGTTGGTGTATCATGGGGGCATACTTTTGGCACTGTTCGCATCGGCGAACATATTCTGCTGCGTCTTTTTTCATAGTTGGCCAATAATAGTCGGCCCGTATTATGCAGCGCACGAGGGCGCGGTTACCTCTGTGGGCGCCGCAATGACCTTCGTGTACCTCTTCGAGCATTGGCCGCGTTTGTTGCGGCCCTAGACATTTGGCTAGGGGTCCGCCAAACGTCCTTTTTTAGAGCTCGTGGTTTATCAGGCAATACCGGGCGGCCTGTACGCGGAGCTTCTTGGCTTCTTTTTTGTCGAGTGGGATTGTTCCATCCTGCAGATAGGATACAAATTGGTTGCGCCAGTCCCAAGTCAAATTTAAAGAGAGTACCTCAGTGTGATCAATGGTTGAATGGAGGAGGGTGACCACGCTTTCTTTGTTGAAGTTTTTAGTGGCTGCGGCCGATTTTGCTAGGCCGTCTGCTTCAACGTTCCGTGCTATAGAAACTTGTTCGAAGCGGCACTCGTCAAACTCGGTCATTAACCTGTGGATTTCTGACTGGTATTTTTGCAACCTCTGCTCCTTGATTTGGTTAGTCCCGGTGACCTGGTTCACCACGAGTTGCGAGTCGCAATGGAGAACGAGTCGTCGAGCTCCATACTTGATGGCTAGTTTCAAACCTGCAATAACAGCCTCGTACTCGGCTTCGTTGTTAGTCATCTCGGGGCATCGTATGGACTGGCGAATTATTTCGCCCGTGGGACCTCGAGAACGAGTCCCAGTCCTGATCCCGAGGCGTTAGCGGCGCCATCAGTGTAAAGAGTCCACAGGTCGGCGTTGGAGGGGGCACGACGTGCCTCTAATTCCGCCTCTGGTAGTATCTCTGCGCTGAAGTCGGCAAGTACTTGCGACTTGATGGCGTTTCTTGGATGGTATGAGATATCGTGCTCACTGAGCTCTATGGCCCATCTGGCGAGTTTGCTTGATAACTCAGGCTTGTGTAAGATACTTCTTAAGGGGAAGGTCGTCACTACTTTTATGGGGTGGCATTGGAAATAGGGTCGTAGCTTTCGTGAAGCTACGACCACTGCCAAAGCTAATTTTTCAAGGTGTGGATACCGTGTTTCGGCGTCCACTAAGGTTTTGCTAATATAGTAAATAGGAGATTGCGTACCTTCGTTTTCACAAACTAGGACTGCGCTGACGGCGACCTCGGATACGGCCAAATATACTAGCAGGGGCTTGCTTGGATTTGCTTTGGCCAGCAGTGGCGGCGAAGACAGGTACGCTTTCAATTTTCTTAAGGCCTCGACGCATTCCTTATTCCACTGTAACCCATTGTCCTTTCTCGGCACATTGAAAAACTTATGGCATCTGTCGGAAGATCGTGAGATGAACCTAGACAAGGCGGCTATTCGCCCCGTCAGCTTTTGCACCTGCTTTTTGCTGTTCAGTATCTCGGGTATTGTGTCTATCGCCTTGATCTGATCTGGGTTGACTTCGATACCTCATTGTGATACGAGAAACCCTAAGAATTTTCCTGAGGCACGCCGAAGGCGCATTTCTCGGGGTTCAGTTTCATCCCGTACCTTCTCAATATCTCGAAGGCTTCTTTCAGATGGTCGATGTGGTCCTCTTTTCTTGTCGACTTTACCAGCATGTCGTCGATATAGACTTCCTTAGTCTTACCGAGCTGCTCTTTGAACATTTTGGTGACCAGTCTCTAGTACGTAGCCCCTGCATTTTTGAGCCCGAAGGGCATTACCTTGTAGCAGTAAGTCCCTTGGTGGGTGATGAAAGTTGTCTTCTCTTGGTCCTCCTCGGCCATCATGATTTGATTGTAGCCGGAGTAGGCGTCTAGGAAGCTTAGTAGTTCGTGTCCTGCAATGGCATCGATCAGTCGGTCGATGTGGGGTAGTGGGAATGAATCCTTTGGGCATGCTTTGTTCAGATCAGTGAAATCCACACACATTCTCCACTTCCCATTTTTCTTTTTGACCATGACGACATTGGCGACCCACTGGGGGTACTTTGATTCTCTGATGGAGCCGTTGGCCAGTAACTTATCTACTTCCTCACTGACCGCTTCGTTGATAGTGGTGTTGAATTTTCTCCTCACCTGTCGCACGGGCAGATGTAGTGGATCGACATTCAGCTTGTGGGTGGCGATGTCTCGCGGGATTCCCGGCATATCTCTATGGGGAAAAGGCGAACAAATCTGCATGGTTAGTTAAGAATTCACGATACTTACTTGGGTTGGCAAGGCCGTGACCGATATAGGTTTTCTTCGTAAGATTGGTTTCGTCCAACTGGACTGGGTCGAGATCTTCGACCGTCGCTTTACAAGCCTCCACGACGTCGGGGTCTTTGATGGCGTCCGTTGTCGGGTTGACCTTAGTCCCCGACATGGCTAATTGCTATGCCTCCGCGCTCGCCCCCTTTAGCTGTTGGGTGTGGGCGCAGTCTTGGGCTATTTTGTAGCATTCTTGTGCGGTGCGTGGCTCGCCTCGAATACTGAATACTCCCCATGGGGTAGGGGATTTGATCACTTGGTAAAGGCTTGAAGGGACCGCTCGCATGGCGTGTATCCACGGGCGTCCTATGATGACGTTGTACGCCGTTTCTTGGTTCATCACGTGGAAAATTGTTTCCAGCGTGACTCCTCCCGCTAAGATGGCAGTGCTATTTCTCTGGACGTCCGTTCCACTGCATTGTTAAAACCGGTTAGTGTTATGCAGCGCGGTATTACCCTATCTTCGAGTCCCATTTGTACGAGGACCCTCAGGTGGATAATACAGACGCCACTTCCGTCGTCAATCATGATTCTTTTAACATCTGTATCAGCGATACGTAAAGTGATAACTAAAGCATCGTAATGAGGGAAAGACAAAACGTCGGCATCAGGCTTATCGAAGGTGATACTATCTTCGAAGTCGTCATACCGTTCATGGGCGACGGTCCGCTTTAGTTTGTGCGTGGTGGTGAACTTGACGTGATTGATCGCCAAGTTGTCGCCGCCTCCGACGATCATGTTTATCGTGCGTGCTGGGGAGGGCGGCTTTGGCGGCCCGTGGGGTTGTTCCCGTTCGCGTGCAAAGTTGATTTTCCCTTTGTCACTGAGTATTTCCCTCACGTATCCCTAGTTCAGCATCCTGACCACCTCTTGCCGTAGGCCTATGCAGTCTTCGGTTTTGTGCCCCCGTTCTTGATGGAACTCACATAGGACGTTTGATTTCCTTGTGGCGGGGTCTGATTTCATCTTCTGCGGCCACTGCACTTTGGTGCCCAGCTTCTCCAGTGCGTATACTATTTCTGAAGGAGACACACAAAAGTTATGGGCGGATAATAAAGGGGGCGTACCTCTTTCGTTTCGGAGTGGGGCGACGTGTCGCTATAGCGCGTCTGTATGCCTTGGTGGCGGATGGGAGGATCTGGTGTATGGCTGATGTCGATCTCTATTGGAGCGGGGGAGTTGTTCTCGTCGTCCCTCGTTTTGTCGATCTCTCCTCGTTTCTGAGTGTATCGATGTTAGCCGTTGGGTCGGCCCATTAGGATCATGCCCGTCCGCTCGTACCTCGGCGCAATAGGCGTTGTGGATTTCCTCCCATGTGGTAGGGGGATATTTCATGAGGCGGCTCAGCAACTTCTTGGTTGCCCTCGAACCATCCCTGCTTAGCCCGTTTTGGAAAGCGACGACTGCCATACCTTCCGATACGTTTGGTAGACTCATCCTTACCCTGTTAAACCTTGCTAGGAAGTCCCTGAGTCCCTCTCCTGTGGTTTGCCTGACAGCGAAGATGTCGTTGACCCTGGCCTCCGCTTTCTTCGCGCCTGCGTGGGCTGTGACAAACTTATCCGCCATTTCCTCGAACGTTGATATTGCCTTGGCCGGTAGCTGAGAGTACCATGTTAAAGCCCCTCCTGTCAACGTCTCGCCAAACTTCTTCAGCAGTACCGACGGTACCTATTCTTTTGATAGGTCGTTGCCCTTCACAGCGGTGACGTAGTGGATCAGATGATCCTCGGGATCTGTGGTTCCGTCATATACCCTCAAGTAGGGTGGCATCTTGAAGGTTTTTGGGGTGGAGTGAGGGGCAGCTTATTCAGTGTATGGTTGTTCAACGAACCTTCCCACATCGCGTTTTGGTAGCAACTTAGGAGCACCGGGGATCTTGTCGACCCTCTCCTGATGTTCCTTCATCTGATCGCGGAGCGCTTTGTTTTTATTTTCCATTTCTTCCATCTTCTTTAGGATGGCTGTTAGCGTGCCATCGTTGGTCTGTGTCTCGACGGGTTCGTTATTTGCTAGTGCAACTTCCGGTTCACCCACGACAGCAGTGGTATCTACCATTGGTGTATTCCTGATGTTACTTTGTGGTGACCTCTCAACCAAGCCACTTAGAGTGCTTGTTAGCCATCTTTCCAGTAGCTTCTTGACCGCTGAGGGTGCTTCCGTAGCCGCAGATGTGGAAGCTCCTTTTTCGTGCAAGATCGTCAGATCTTCGGATGGGGAAGGTGAGATATCTGCACCGGGTCTGATGCTAGGGGTTGCATTCAGGGTACCATCGTCACTGGCCTCGTTGAGAGGGCCAAGGAGATTGGTAGTGACACCCAATATAGCTTTTGATCTTGTGTTATTTTCGGCCATCCTCTGTTTTTGTGTGGTGTAGAGAGTGGTCGTTGGTTGATCTCTAGGTGGATACTATGGTTTTGATTCTCGAATTCCCCACATACAGCGCCAAATTGTTTGGCTCAAAAGCTAACAATATACTTTGTAAGCTAGAAAACAATCAAAAGTAAGAAAAGGGTAAATCGTAATCAAATATAATAGACCTAGAGATGTAAAGATGATGTTATTGTTGTAGATCTAGTATTGCAAAGTGATACTATGTACTCAAGAGAATATGTTCGTTTGAGGCAGAGATAGAGAGAGAAAGTCAGAAAATGAGAGAGTTGTATTATTCCAGAATCCCCCATTTACAATGTGAAGGTCTCCCTTATATAATATGAGACCTTCCTCGAAATAATCAAAAAGTTACAAAAATAGGTAACGTCTTCCTAGTGAAGACACTGAGTCCTAGACGATGTCGCTTTTGTCCCCACGTCCGAGTTGTACCCACTACGTTAGTCGGCGTACACTCACTGGGCGTACCCACTGGCGTAGAGACGCTGACGGTCAAATTTGACCCTATACATTTTCAACATTGGTTAGTGAGTTAAACGATGTAGTGGTCTGATTAGGGGTGTCAAATGGGCTGGTCGAGTCGGATATGGACAAATAAAAAAAATACAAAAAACGGATAAATTATCCGACCCGACACATATTTAATACGGATAAAAAATAGTTAATCGTCGGATAATATGGATATTCATATTATCCATGGCTTCTTAAATATGATCACTTTTGGGAGAATTCCTAGTCTCCTAAACTTGAGGAACCCCTAATTTGCTGCTTTACAAACGTAAAAGTTAAACCCATTAGTTATACATTTTCTAAGTGGATAATATGGTTTTTATCCATCCTTGTCCCATTTTTTAAAAGTTCATTATCCGATCTATTTTTTAATGGATAATATGGCTGAATAACTGTTTTGTTTTAACCATTTTGCCACTACTAAATCTGATAATCCTTGTTCTTGCCGCCAATATTCAAGAAATATACAGTGACTTGTCCCATTAATATGTGATATTACTTATATTTGCCTACATAATGACTGAATTATATGTAAATTATACTGTTTACTTTTCTTAGTCACGTGTATTTTCTTGTAATTCTTTTTTTTTTAATTTAAGTGGCTGAAGCTGGCCTAAAACATCATTATTGGGCTTACAGATTTCTGGCCCAAAACGCATTCATTTATTTATTGGGCTCACAGATTTCTGGCCCAAAACATCTCCGAGCAAGGCACTATAAATAACCACAAACTAGGGTTTTTCCCCAAATCCTCATACGGTCGTCCGTCTTTCAGCTTCAGCAGCAGCAGCTCCGAGGAGGAATCCCCAACCGTGAAAATGGTGAGATCCTGTTCCATAAGTTCCAGTACAATTGTAGTAGCTCGAAAACTCCGTTTAAGTTATCGATTTTGTTTATTTTATTTTGAGCAGCCGTCACACAAGACATTCATGATCAAGAAGAAGCTGGCGAAGAAGCAGAGGCAGAACAGGCCTATTCCTTATTGGATCCGAATGAGGACCGATAACACCATCAGGTATATTGATTTACCCTAATAATCTTACAAATTCATTGTCTTGTTTTATATAAAGTATTTTTTTGTGGTCCGTCGGTAAATTTTGCTTTTTCCTTGCACATTTAACTTTCAATTACTCTTTAAAATGTGTATTTCTTATTGCTTTATGTGTAGGAAACATGTTAAAGTTTGATTATTTTTATAACTATATTATCCTATTACATGAAAAATCCTAATGCATTTGTGAATTTTCACAATATAATCTACTTGTTTCTTTTTGTGGTATAATAATAATAATCCATTTCTTGGTCTGTCGGTAAATTCTGCTTTTGTGCACGGTTAATGTTCAATTAGTTAAGATGTGTGTTTCAGGTCCCTTATGTGTGGGAAACATGTTATGGTTAGACTATTCTTAGAATTATGTTATCCTAATACAGGAGTAACTAAGCGGTAGAACGGTTAAAAATCCTACTGCATTTGTGAATATTTCACAACCTAAAGGATCAAAAGAGCACATTTCAATTAATTGGAGTGTTCAGTCAGTGCGTACTGTTTCTTGTGCACAGTTAACTTTCAATTAGTTAAAAATGTGTGTTTCTGGTCTCTTTATGTGTGGGGAAACATGTCGTAGTTAGACTATTTTTTAGAACTTCATTATCCTGAACACATGAGTAACTAAATGGTGGTATGGCTAAAAATCCTAATGCATATGTAAATATTTACAAGCTAAAGGATTAAAAGCAGCTGGAAAAAAGGATTAAAATCACTCATTTCAATCAATTGAAGCATTTAGTTGGATATCACGAGGACTAAAAGTTAGGAAGCATGTCTGAATTCGGTAAGTTTGAGTCTCCCCATACACTATGCCTGTTTTAAATGATTATCATGCTGTATAAATAGGTTCAATTAATTAACTTCATAAGATGTCAACAGCTGCTTATAGACCCTCATATTTCCTGTAATTGCATAAATTACTCAGGTAGTAATTGGCCATTATTTGTCGAACATGAATGGATTTGCACATTCTTTCATTGCTTCTCCATTTTTGGTCTTTTGCTTGTAATATATTTACCCTTGTCATCTGTAGTTAGAGTATTTTTAAAACCCTTAAATATGGAATAACAGTAAACTAAATGTAACACATGAGTAATTAAATGGCAGAACGGTTAATAATTCTAGTTAACCGTGAATATTCACAAGCAAAAGGATCAAAAGCTCAGATTTCAGTTCATTGAAGGTTAAATCTGTTTAGTCAGATATTACAAGGATTAAAGTTATAACTTACCATCTAGGAACCAAAAGTGCTATTAGCCCTTTTTGTATTCTATCTTTCATTGATTGTGCTAAAATGTTTTGGTTGTGTTTTTTCAGGTACAATGCCAAGCGCAGGCACTGGAGGCGTACCAAGTTAGGATTTTAAGGTGGAGGGCTCGAGTTTTGTTCAACATTTTATGGAAAACTTTCCGGGGTTCTGTTATTTTTGATTTTTGTTTACTAGGAGCTTATTCCGAAATGAAATCATGTAGAGTTTTCTACTGATGTTTTGGTAGAAGTATTGGAGCTTAATTTTCCGCAGAGTTATGTATTAAATGAATATTTTTGGATTTACTATGCTTTGTTGATCAATCTCTAGCATTTTAACTTGTGCATGGAACTCATAGTAATGATCACAAATGTGAAATTAGTCTTGTATGTCTGCACTTTTTTCTTTTGGAAGGTTAGGGTTTATTTTATTGGAAGACTTTAGAAAATTTCTTTTAAATTATTTTAGTCCTGTCTTCGACAGTTGATATAGTTGTCAGCCATTAATACTAGAAAATGTTGTCAGACATATGATTACCATATGTTAAAATATTGTTCTTGTAGAACATCTTCGTCCGTACTGAATAGGCCGTTAAAGTATTACTGGGCAGTTGTGTCAACAATTGTCATTGTATTAGGTATTTGGAGATTCTTTTCGAATGTGAATTTCTTGATCTTGTGGTCTAAGGGGTATTCTACTGTAGTCTACATCTATGCATTTCTA
Organism: Nicotiana attenuata; assembly: GCF_001879085.1. Classification (NCBI taxonomy): domain Eukaryota; kingdom Viridiplantae; phylum Streptophyta; class Magnoliopsida; order Solanales; family Solanaceae; genus Nicotiana; species Nicotiana attenuata. The sequence goes on from NC_031999.1 coordinate 48,441,017, forward strand.
TCCAGAATTATACAATTGATATTTAAGTTTATCAGCTTAATTTCTACAGTCGTCAGTTTGAACATGGATATACGCCTGTTGTACTTGCAGTTTGAGAACTTTTAGTTTGGTGCTGGTGCTGTTTTTGCTTGCACCTCCTTCAAGTTAGGCATGAACTTATTTGCAATCTTCTGTTCTTATGGTCTTTATCAGTTCTTAACAATGCAATCTGCTTGCATTTTCATTGTCGGTGTTTTTTGTATAATGATATTTGGGCCAGCTTGGACTAGCGCTTCGAATTCCATGTCCAAAAAAAAATTATGCAATATATTTAGGAAAAAATTGAGTTCGACCTATATGGTTCAAAATTTGAAAAAAAATTAACTTTGTTATCTTTACAAAAGCTCTATTGCAATCTAACGTTAAACAGAAGAGTTATTCAACTTTTGCAAATACTGGAAAACTATTCCAGAACGAAGGAAAGGAAGTTTAAATAATCAGAAACATGACCCTAAAAGACCTGTCCTTTAGCTACTCACCTTGTATGTGATGAAATGACCTTACAGAACTATAATCGCATTTCCGGTGTTATTAATTGGATGTTCAGCTGTGTAATCTAATTTCCATACAGAAGTGATAAATCAGACCTATACTAACCAAGAAGTATTGTGTGAGACCATATGGACAGAGATTTAGACACCAAAGACTATCAATCAATCTGCAATCAGTTGCCTGACATTGGTATTAAAATCGCAGTATCTCTCCTGTGAACTGCGCCTGAAGTTGACATGTTTAAACTAACTTCACAAAAGGAAGCATGGTTGACAGTCGGCAGAAAATCATGAATAGCGTTGAATGAAACATCAACACTAAAAACCAAACCAAACAGATCTCTGCCATTTTCCTACAGATACTGAAGAAAACTAAACTTAGAAATTATGAATTGAACAGCAAGAAGCATTACAGGATTAAACTCTTATTCCCTGCAAATTAATGAGTCACCAATTACAGGTGGTGGATGCTATTCTTTGAAATATATCCTTTGAAAATGAATTCCAGTCCTAATAAGCAGATCTCTGAGAAACCCAAGGTAGTGTTGTTTGGATCACCAGAAGCAAATATAAATTATTTCAATTGCATATTTGAAACAAACATAAATTATGTCAAACCATTGCAAAAGTTGAATGTACATATGGACGAGCATGTTTAAAGATGGTCACAGATGGCATTTGTGAAGTCAGTAGTTGATGAAGTACCACCAAGATCACCTGTTCGGTACTTCCCCTCCGCAATTGTGTTTAGGACAGCACCTTGGATACGATCAGCTTTATCATGAAGCTCCAAATGCCGTAGCATGGTTACAGCACTCAAAAGCAAAGCAGTTGGATTTGCCAAGTTCTGCACAAAGAAAAGTTCGGTTGTCTAGTCAATGCAGCGCATTCAATATGAAAAGATAAGCATGGCATGCCAACTCATAACAGACAAAGCAAATAGTGAAATACATTTAAAGAACAAAACTCGGCATCTAAAATCTTCCAAGCAACAGCTATTTGGCAGAGGAATCTCTAGCAGCATACCATACAGTGCAAGGACTAAGGAGTGTCAAGCACATAATGGTTGCATTCTTATAGTCCAATTTATATTGTATGGCATCTTAGATATAGGACCTAGATATAGGACCCTCAATTCCTGGTGCACTGTGCTTAAAAGCGAAAAGCGAAAAAAAGCAAAAAGTCTCCCGGGCTATAAGCAAGAAATGAAGCACTACACTTATTATATATAAGCCCAGAACTTATTAAAATATAAATGGCAATTCAGTACATACAATGTCAAAATTCCAAGTAACACCACTTTCAACATCCAATATACGAAAGCGACAAATTCATCCCAACAACTGAAATAAAATATTACTCCCTCTGTCTACGTGGCACTATGTCCTTTCTAGCCCGTCCCAAAAAGAACACTATCACTTTTCCTTATTTAGAAATAATTTATCTTTAAAATTCCTACTATACCCTTAATGAATTGATTTAGGGCCATATCTATGATTTGTTTAGACCACAAATTTCAAAAGTCTTTTTCTTTCTTAAACTCTTTTTTGAGTCAAACACCGCCAGATAAATTGGGATGGCGAGCAACTTTCACAAGCCAAACATAACTTTAATAAATGGAAATTCAGTACATACAATTTCAGAATTCCAAGTAACACCATCACTTTCAACATCCAATATACGAAAATGACAAATTCGTCCCAACAAAAAAAGGACAACTCGGTGCACTAAGCTCCCGCTATGCGCGAGGTCCAGGGAAGGGCCGGACCACAAAGATCTATTGTATGCAGCCTGCATTTCTGCAAGAGACTGTTCCACAGTTCGAACCGTGACCTCCTGGTCACATGGCAACAATTTTACCAGTTATGCCAAAGTTCCTCTTCAAATTCATCCCAACAACTGAAATACCATTGTATTCCCTCCGTCTACGGGGCACTATATCCTATTTAGCCAGTCCCAAAAAGAATATCACTTTTCCTTATTTAGAAATAGCTTATCTTTAAAATCCCTACTTTATTCTTAATGAATTGATTTACATCCACACAAATATCTATGGTTTGTTTTAAACCACAAGTTTCAAAAGTCTTATTTTCTTTCTTAAACTCCGTGTCGAGTCAAACATCGCTAGATAAATTGGGACGGTGGGAGTACTATGTAACTTTCACTAGCCCAACATAACTTTAATAGAAAAATTGATTTCTTGGTTTCAAATAATCAGCCATAGGAAAGATCAATTTGCAACGTTAACTTTCATATTTAATTGCTTTAAGAACAGTAGTAGTTAGCTTTATCTGCAAGTATCGTTAGATAGTTGTGTAAATAATCCTAGTCCCATATGTAGTAGGAGTAGATATGTCCTAGTCTCATATGTAGTAGGAGTAGAACATGTTATTATATATTATATATAGGGCTCATTGTATCATTGTTAATAAAATAAATTTTTCTCCCGTGCGTTCTCACATGGTATTAGAGCTTCAGTGAGAAAATTATCGTTGTGCGTCATTCTAGCGACATCCAAAAAGAAAGATCTCGTCGCCGTGCAATTTTCCGGCAACTTCGTCTTGTTCCCAGGGTTCATCGCTGCTACAGTGATACTATGCATACACCAGTATCACCATCAGATCCGAAACTCTTGTGCGACCAAACCCCAGAAATCCCAGTCCCAACGAAAAAGTCAATCACCGTGCGTCTTTCCGGTTGACGACTCAAGATTGATTTGCGTTATCTCCTCATCGATAAGTGTTGTGAGAAAACAATCACTACCATCTTGTTCGGAAAAGTCATGTGACAAAACCCCAGATAATCGCTCCTGTAGAAAGTCCCTCACGCGCCTCCACGAGCTGCCAGAACTAGGGTTCTGGCGAGCGCATACCCACCGGCGCGTGGAACACTTTCCAGCTAGAATTTTCAAAAATTTCTTTAAGACAGTTGTTTCGTAGTCTATACCCACAGCTGACATGACTCCGTACCGACGCCTTTCCCTTTGAATAGTATACGGCTAAGTGACTTCGTAGGTGATTCCGCGTCCACCGGTACAATTTCCTACATAATCCGAGAACTTTGGAATTTTCCGGCAAGCTACAGTAACTTTTCCGGCGCGTGTGAGCCATTACGACCACTTTTTGACAAAACTTCTTCAGGACAACTTACTCGTCCAGTGATCCCGAGCCTAGCCATATAAATTACATCAATTCTGACAACTTTTATTTTTTTCCCGGCATAAACAATGCACTTTTCCGGCGTGAACAGTGATTTCCAGAAAAAAATCTATTTTCTAGTGGTGTTTTAGAACCTATTTTGTGGTGTGGAATTCGGCTTAGTCTCAATATTTTCAAATTTTTCGGCGACTTTTCGTTCAATTTCTATTTATCAGCAACCACCTGGTTTTGTTGCTCAATGGGGAGTCTAGTGGCCTTGTATGTTACTTGCACCAGTCACTTTATGGTCTAGTGGCCTTGTATGTCACTTGCGCCGGTCACTTTATGGTCTAGAGTAGTCTCCCGAGTCTGGTTTTGTAAGTTCAACACAATTATTTAGGAGTCTGGCATGACTTGTAGTGAAGTCGAATTATCAGCTTGCAGTTATTTTCACCAAGTCCCTCACTAGTCCTCGTATTAGTAACATATGTAACAAGCTCGGTACATATGATTTTTATGCACCGGCTTGAGGAGTGTTAGATAGTTGTGTAAATAATCCTAGTCCCATATGTAGTAGGAGTATATATGTCCTAGTCTCATATGTAGTAAGAGTAGAATATGTATCATATATAGGGCTCATGTATCATTGTTCATAAAATAGATTTTTCTCCCGTATGTTCTCACAAGTATCATTTTATTCTCCTAACAATCAGTTATAAACAAAGAATTAGAGGGTAAAACACAAGTCAGAGAACATATAAGTAGAGAATTCCCGGAACTTAAGAGGGTGGAAGGCTCTACTTTTATCCTCCTTTTGGTCTTTTAATTACTTTGTTCATCTTTTAAAGACAAGTTCAAAGAAGAGATTGCCTCTTGTTCAGATCGCTTTGAGCTTTGTTGTCTGAAACAAACACTTCTTTGAACTAGCTTCACTATACATATGAGAAGCAAATGACCCCTTGCTTCACACGCTTTCAATTTCTGCTTTACGCGATGAAGCATTCACTTCAACTAATACTGCCAAGACCTGAGTATATTTCCCAGTTGTATTCACTGTTCACGCTCAATGTTAAGGGGAAAAATAAGGATCCAACATGCAAAAAGGAAAAGACATAGTCTTAACAAATCCTACTTGAATACATACCTTTCCAGCAATATCAGGTGCTGAACCATGCACAGCCTCGGCAAGAGCAATCCCTCCCTCACCAATATTGCAACTGCGAGAGAAATCATCTTCAGGCAAAACGAACAAAATGAACTCACATGGGACATTAGACATCTTCAAAGGCCAAAAAGCACATACCTTGGAGTTAAGCCCAAACCACCAATCAGACCAGCACAAAGGTCGCTGATAATGTCACCGTAAAGGTTAGGCATCACCAAAACATCAAAAAGTGTTGGATTTTTCACAAGCTGTAAAAATTAAAAGGGAAGTAGGTCATGCACAAAAAGATTCCAGATAGTAATGGACACTTTAAAATGAGGCGTCATTTGTCTGACAATATTCTGTAAAACTTATTCTAGGCATTTGAATAAGATATAAAGACTAGAATGGCAATGAAGTGATTGGTCTTACCATCATACAACAATTGTCAATGACAACTTCCTCATACTTTATCTCAGGGTACTTCTCTGCTACCTCTCGGCAACACTTAAGGAAAAGACCATCAGTCTTTTGCATGATGTTAGCTTTGTGAATTGCAGACACTCTCTCTCTTCCATGAGCCTTGGCATAGTGAAACGCGTACTCTGCAACCCTTAAGCTTGCTTGACGAGTGATGATCTTGAGACTTTCAACCACACCCCTTACGACCTGATACCAAATGCGAATGAATTTGAAGATCTAAGCTATTTTTCTATATTTAAATAATTATAGAAAGAGACGACTTACTTGATGTTCCAGACCACTGTACTCTCCTTCAGTGTTTTCCCTGATAGTGATGAGATTGACATCATCATAGCGAGTCTTGTATCCAGGTAGGCTGTAGCAAGGTCTAACATTGGCATACAGATTTAACTCCTTCCTCAATGTAAGGTTCAAGGAACGATGACCTTTCCCGATAGGTGTAGCCATTGGCCCTTTCAAACCAACCTTATTTCTTCTCACTGATTCAAGACTCTCCCATGTCAGAAAACTATTGGTTCTAGGGTCTATCTCCTTCCCTACATAGTGTTCTTCCCATTCAATTGGTACCTCAGCAGTCTTGAAAATCTGTACATATTAATAATTTACTTATTCCTCCATACATTTAATGAAGCAATAAAGAGCCTAAGAAGCAAGTTACAAACCACATCCAAATATGTTCAATTTTTGGTCTATTCTTCTCAATAAGTCTGAATATTACATGTCAAAAAGCAGGTTGTAAACCAGATCCAAATAGGTTGATATTTATCAAATCAATTGGAAATCAAAATATATGAGAACAAGTTTGAACCGGACCTGTCTGACGGAGTCGGCGATCTCAGGGCCAATACCATCGCCGGGGAAAAGAGTAGCGCGGATCAAATTCGAATTGGACTCCGAACTGAAGCTCCGATCCAAATACCTAATCGACGAACTAGCGCGGCTACGTAGGAGTCTTCTCGCAATCTGAAAAGCCATTGTCTTCGATCCTTTGAATTGCTCTCAACTGACGCAACAATTGTATAAAATAGTTGAAAATTTTCCAGTAAAAGTCCGAGAGAGGAATGATAAGGGCTTGGCGCTTGGGCCGTCTAATGTGGGTTGGGAATGTGAAGTCGGGCGAAGTGCAGCAATAGCCACTTTTAAGCTAACTATTTAAAAGATATCCATAATTTATAATGTATTTAAAGATTAGTTAATTCACTCAAACTTTTGGACTAAGTATCTTGAATTTGAAAATTCAGCACTTAGGGAGTGTTTGGTACGAAAAAAAATATTTTTCGAAAAATATTTTACAGTTTTCCCATGTTTGGTTGGCTTAAATGTTTTGGAAAACATTTTCCTTATGAACTCATTTTAGGAGGAAAATATTTTCCTTATGAAAAACATTTTCCAAAACTCCTTCTCAATCTTACCCACCGTCACCAACCCACCCCCACCCCCACCCCCTCTCTTCAAAAAATGCTTTTTTTCTTTTTTCAAATTTCAGTTTTTCTGTTACACCCCACCCCACCCCACCCCACCCCCACAAAATATTTTTTTTTTTTGCAATTTCAAATTTTTGTTTTTTCGTTTTTCCTGCACCATCCACCCCCATCCCCATCCCCCTTCACCTGCCCCCCTCCCCCCACCCACCACCACCCCGCACAATTTTTTTTTTTGTAATTTCAAATTTTTATTTTTTTGTATTTTCCTGCCCCCACCCCCTCCCTCCCCCCGGGAAAAATATTTTTTAAATTTATTTTCAGTTTCAGTTTTTTTATTTATCGATTTAAAGGTTCAAAATTTTACAAGTTCCAAAGTTATGAGTTCAGAGGTTTATGTGTTTGGAAGTTTACGGGTTCAAAATTCCGCGGTTTCAAAGGTTTATGAAATTTGTGGGTTCGGAAGGTTGTTGGTTTGAAAGTTTATGGCTTCATGTTTATCATATCTAAATTATTTATGAATACTCTTGAGAAGTCATTTTTCTTAATTTGCGTACCAAACACCGAAAAATGAATAAGATTACTACTTGTTTTCCAAGAAAACATTTTCCACGGAAGACATTTTCCGTTATACCAAACACGCCCTTAGTGTCCTGAAATTTTGAACTGCTAATTTGAAATTCAAGACTAAATATCCTGAATTTCTGAACTATTAATTTGAAAATCAGGACATAAGATTCGAACTTCAAGACACAATTTTTTTAAACTTTAGGACACGATATATTTTAAACAACATGCTTAAAAGTGGCTACTTGGTATCATTTCCACGTTGTTGTTTGATGGCAAATACAAAATTGGTCGGTCAGCTGAAACTAATTTATTTGCTAGACAATATATATATATATATATATATATATATATATATATATATATATATATATATATATATATATATATATANTACTTTCTAAATGTGCAAATTTTATATCAAAATACCTAAAAAATTCTCTGTCTAGATTGACAAAAATTAGTCATTTTGACCCTCTAACTCTGAAAAGGAAGGTATGCATTTCTCTTGTTTAATTGTATGTTAATATTGTAATACTCCTATATTGTATTTCATTGTTACTTTAAGTACTTTATAGTTACAATTTATAGTATTGTAATACAAAGGGATTTGGAAGAAGTTTTCCTACTTTTCAAAATACAAATGGTAAAGATATAGCCAAGCTAGCGTTTGGCCATAGATCCCAAATTTATTTTAAAAAATCTGATTTGGGTGAAGTTTGGTTTGAAGATGAAAATGTGTTTGGACATACGTTTTCAAAACATATTTTTCAACTTTATTTGGAAAAATATGTATATAATTCCCAAGTTTTGGGATTTTAGCCCAAAATCAGCTCAATAGCTGATTTTGGGATTTGAGATTTGAGATTTGAGATTTGGGATTTGGCCAAAATATGGCCAAACATGAGTTTTGAAAATAAATTCCAAATTTGTTTTGGCAAAACTCATGGCCAAACGGGGCCAGTGCGCAAGAACGTCAAGATATTGTTATATACTGATAGTGTAAAAGATTCTTTTACCATGCCATCTAAAAGAATTAGCTGATGGTGTGAAAAGTTCTTTACATTGTTGTTGTATATGAACTCAATCCAAATTAAAACAAGTATTTTCCCTTTCTTCTAGCTAAATATCAATAACAAACCAAAAATAAAATATAAAGTAGTATATTAGTTATTTGTAGTGGAATAAATTGAGTCAAAATCTTTCCAAGAAAATAGTACAAAAAAAGAGATAGTTGTAAGGTGATCCAATTTTTAAGGGGAAAAAGGAACTCAGTCATTCAAAGAATAATTGAATGGTGTCTCCTTTTTTATAGACATTTTACCAAAATTATATGGTTGTATATAAATGAATGGTAGAGGTTTGAAATGAGCAAACATTAATAATTCTCTCTCTTTCAACACCCGAGCCTTATAAATATTTAAGGGGATTGAAAGAGGGAGTAGAAACAGGCGTTTTGTGTATTTGGAGATTCCAAGAAAAGTGAAAAAGTAAAATAAACAACAAAAAATAAGGAGAGAGGCAGAGCAATTCTGCAAATAAGTCTCTCTCCATTTATTTTTCTTTACAAGAAAACTTACATGTTTTCTTGTTTTCTCATGTGTTGAAAAAAATAGTAATTTTCCTTCTCTTGGTTCCTCTTATTAAATTATCATCATGACGTCTAATTTATCATTAGAAGATATTAAAAATGAGCAAGTTGACCTTGTAAGTTACATCTCATCTCCTCATCTCTTTTTTTCCCTTGTATATTTTTCATTTTCTTGACTTTTTTTTTTACTAGAAATAGTTTGCATTAGGGGCAAAAGCTAATTCAGTTTCTAGAGTTAGTGAGTTTAAAATAAATTTGATCGTATATGTATATATTCTACTTTTTTTTGCATAAATATTTACATAGTTCGAGTCAAAAGCAATATATTTAGTTAAACTGGCTCTAATGACATGCATGTCACGTAGACCACATATTTTACATGCACAAGCACTTACCTATAGAAATAGTACACCATGCATATATTATACGTTGCGGACATCATGCATTAAGGGGCATGTCGCGCAGGCCGTATATTATACGTCACGGACATCATGCAATAGGGGGCATGTCACGTAGACCAAATATTATACGTAGCGGACACCATGTATTAGGGGGCGTGTCACGTAGACCATATATTATACATCGCGGGCAACATGCATTAGGGGGCATGTCACGTAGAACATATATTATACGTCGCAAAACACTTATAATGACAGTTCGAAGATTTTTTTACACCATTAGTGTAGTTTTAATATGTGATAACAGGTTAGTTATTTCTAATTAAGCAGTTGAAAATGATATATTGAATGAATGTGTGCAGGAAAACATTCCGGTGGAGGAAGTGTTTCAGCAGCTAAAATGTAGCAAACAAGGATTATCATCTGAAGAGGGCAAAACAAGGCTCCAAATTTTTGGCCCCAACAAACTTGAAGAGAAAAAGGTAGTCTTTTTTTATTCATTAACAATCTTCATATTCTAATTTTAATTAATATTAGCATTAATAATCTATGTTCTTTTTTTTAATTGTAGGAGAACAAACTTCTCAAGTTCTTGGGGTTTATGTGGAATCCTCTCTCATGGGTTATGGAATCAGCTGCTATTATGGCCATTGTTTTGGCCAATGGAGGAGTAATTACAATATTGACTTATATACTTAGTTTTTATATTAAGAAGATTAATTAGTGCATAATTAATAATGGAGAAATCTTGAAACAAATGCAGGGCAAGCCACCGGATTGGCCAGATTTCGTTGGTATCACTGTATTGCTCGTAATCAACTCTACTATCAGTTTTATTGAAGAAAATAATGCAGGAAATGCTGCAGCTGCCCTTATGGCTAATCTTGCTCCCAAAACTAAGGTACCCTACAATTCATTATCGAGAAGCGGATGCAGGATTTAAATTTCATAGGTTCAACTTTTACATTCTTATTACAAAACCTGTCGTTTTTTTTTGAAATAATGGCTTCAAAAATTTAATATGTTTCAATGTTTTAATGATTTCACATATATATATTTATGCTCCGTGTGAAAAACGTTGGTTCAGTTGAACTCAGCAGTTGATCTACTTAGTTCCAAGGCCTTTTCCCGGAAAAATACACTATTTAGATATGTAAAATTATTATTTCTTGTAATCTCTGACTTCTTCGTGTATTTACTTCTTTAAATTTTGACATCCCTTAATAAAATCTTGGCTCCGCTACTGGTTGAACTCATTGAACCTATATTTTGTCCGCCTCTAGTTTACTCCTCGATTGATTTCTCAATGTGTTATAATGTTATTGATTATAATCTTTGAAAAAATGTGGCTGAATTCCAGATTTTGAGAGATGGAAAATGGTCAGAGGAGGATGCCTCAATCTTGGTACCAGGTGATCTTATTAGTATCAAGTTGGGAGATATTGTCCCAGCCGATGCTCGTCTTCTTGAGGGTGATCCCCTCAAGATTGACCAGGCTGCACTCACTGGTGAGTCCTTACCAGTGACAAAGTTCCCTGGTGCTGAGGTTTTCTCTGGTTCCACTGTCAAGCAAGGAGAAATCGAGGCAGTAGTCATCGCTACTGGTGTTCACACCTTCTTTGGAAAGGCTGCTCATCTTGTAGATAGCACAAACCAAGTTGGTCATTTCCAAAAGGTAAAATAAAATAACTAATGGTTTGTGATCTGAAGTTAAAGATTCACTTAATTCTTGAGAAAAAGATTGTGATTTGGGATTCTGAACTTTGGCTGGATTGTGATGATCAGGTGTTGACTGCCATCGGAAACTTCTGTATCTGCTCTATTGCTGTGGGAATGGTGATTGAGATTGTGGTTATGTACCCGATTCAGAGGCGTAAATATAGAGATGGAATTGACAACTTGCTTGTGTTGCTTATCGGAGGTATCCCAATTGCCATGCCAACAGTCTTGTCTGTGACAATGGCTATTGGATCTCATAGGCTTGCACAACAAGGTGCCATTACAAAGAGGATGACTGCTATTGAGGAAATGGCTGGTATGGATGTTCTTTGCAGTGACAAGACCGGTACCCTCACCCTCAACAAGCTCACCGTTGACAAAAATTTGATTGAGGTTTGTAATCAGGACAACGCTGTACCTTTTTTCGTGATTATTATAGTTATATTTGAGGAAATATGAAGGCGAAAACGTTATCAATGGTTGTAGGTTTTCCCTAAAGATGCGGACAAGGATACCGTTATGTTACTTGCTGCTAGGGCTTCTAGGGTTGAAAACCAGGATGCTATCGATGCTTGCATCGTTAACATGTTGGGCGATCCCAAGGAGGTAATGTGTTTTATCATTAGTTGATATCGGTAGTTTTTTCACTATTCCAAGAAATTGTAAAATGACACTATATGCTTCTTGTAACTTTCCAGGCAAGAGCAGGCATCCAAGAGGTTCATTTCTTACCTTTCAATCCGGTTGAAAAGCGCACAGCAATTACATATATTGATGACAAAGGAAACTGGCACAGGGCTAGCAAAGGAGCTCCTGAGCAAGTACGATAGTGTTTCTATATTTGCCTTCACTTCATGTATTTTCAGTGTTCGGCATCTCATCTGTCGTTACCCTTTGCCAGATTATTGAACTTTGTGAGCTCAAAGGAGATGTCAGGAAGAAGTCCTTAGATATCATCGACGGCTATGCCAACCGTGGTCTTCGTTCCTTGGCTGTGGCAAGACAGGTAAACTAACATACTGTTAGATAACTCTGTTTGGATAAGTGCACCATATTATTGATCGTCGTTAACTAAGCATGAATACATGATATTTATGCAGACTGTACCAGAGAAGAGCAAGGAAAGCGATGGTTCACCTTGGGAATTCGTTGGCCTTCTGCCCCTTTTTGATCCTCCAAGGCATGACAGTGCTGAAACAATCCGCAAAGCTCTTGATCTTGGTGTTAATGTTAAGATGATCACTGGCGACCAGCTTGCCATCGGTAAGGAAACTGCCCGTAGGCTTGGCATGGGAACCAACATGTATCCTTCTTCAGCTCTTCTTGGAGAGCACAAGGATGCAGCCATTGCTTCAATTCCTGTCGATGAGCTCATTGAAAAGGCAGATGGTTTTGCCGGAGTCTTCCCAGGTAAATATTAGTAGTACTATCATTGAACTACAATATAGAAAAGTTTAGGCAAAAGAACTAACATAAAAAGGTTTGATTTTGTGTAGAGCATAAATATGAGATTGTGAAGAAGCTCCAAGAAAGAAACCATATCTGCGGTATGACAGGAGATGGAGTGAACGATGCACCAGCACTAAAGAAGGCAGACATTGGTATTGCTGTGGATGATGCAACAGACGCTGCCAGGAGCGCATCTGATATCGTCTTGACTGAACCAGGTCTTAGTGTTATCGTGAGTGCTGTGTTGACGAGCAGAGCCATCTTCCAGAGGATGAAGAACTACACCATCTATGCAGTTTCAATCACAATCCGTGTCGTTATGGGATTCATGCTCATTGCCCTTATCTGGAAGTTCGACTTCTCGCCATTCATGGTCCTTATCATTGCCATACTCAATGATGGAACTATCATGACCATCTCTAAGGACAGAGTGAAGCCATCTCCATTGCCCGATTCGTGGAAACTCAAAGAAATCTTTGCCACTGGTGTTGTCCTCGGAACCTACCAAGCCATCATGACTGTTGTGTTCTTCTACCTTGCAGCTGACACTGACTTCTTCTCCGTATGTTATTCTAAACTTAAAACAAAAGTTGAAAACAAAACATGAACTAAACTAACAAACTTTATTATATATGTGCAGGAAAACTTCCATGTTAGATCAATCAGAAACTCTCCAACTGAGCTTACAGCTGCTCTATACCTTCAAGTGAGCATTATCAGTCAAGCTCTCATCTTTGTGACCAGATCAAGAAGCTGGTCATTCGTCGAACGCCCTGGCCTTATGCTTGTTGGTGCTTTCTTTGCCGCCCAATTGGTAAGGATCTTGAAAAATGAATTACTTGACTTGGTTTTCAATGTGTTGTTCTATCGGAAACAGCCTCTCTACCTTCTCGAAGGTAGGGGTAAGGTCTGCGTACTCCCCCCCGACTCCACATTATGGGATTACACTGGGTTTGTTGTTGTTGGTTTTCAATATGTGGCTACCTGAAATTCATAATTTTCTCCCATTTTTTTCCAGGTTGCTACCGTGCTCGCTGTATATGCAAACTGGGAATTTGCCAGGATCAAGGGAGTTGGTTGGGGATGGGCAGCAGTTATCTGGATCTACACTATTATTACCTATATCCCTCTTGATATTCTTAAATTCATCATCCGTTTCGCTTTAAGTGGAAGGGCATGGGATTCAATGATCCAGAACAAGGTAAAAGAAGCAACAAAAATTGCCATAACATGAACATTTCCATTGAATTCTATTCTTGACTAATTAGTAATATCATTTCTTGAATATATTAGACTGCTTTCACAACCAAGAAGGACTATGGAAGGGGTGAAAGGGAAGCACAATGGGCTTTAGCTCAACGTACACTTCACGGTCTGCAGACACCAGAAAACACTGGCCTATTCAATGACAAGAACTACAGGGAATTGTCCGAGATTGCTGAGCAGGCTAAACGTCGTGCTGAGGTTGCAAGGTATATGAACAATATCATAGATGTTATATTAAAAATGGCAGTCTGGTACACAAAGCATTCTGCATCACGCAGCATCCAAGGAAGAGCCGCACCCCAAGAGGGTGTGATGTAGGCAGCCTAATGCAAGCATCAGTGGTTGATTCCACGGCTCGAACCAATGACATATACAGAGACAACTTGACTGTCGCTCCAAGGACCAATAGATGTTAAATTACTATGATAAATTGTTTTGAGTGACACAAACCTATACTTAAAAGAACTATGTTATTGCAGGTTGAGAGAGCTACACACTCTAAAGGGACATGTTGAATCAGTGGTCAAGCTAAAGGGACTAGATATTGAAACAATCCAACAACACTACACTGTCTAAAGAAGCTGCAAATCAAATCAATTTTCATTTTTTCCCATATAAGGAAGGACATTTTTCAGCTGGCATTATGTTGGATGAGGATATTGTTTTGTTGAAGAACAAGGGCTAGCTGTGCATTAAAAAAATTCTTGAGTATTAATAGTTATCTATAGAAGAAAAAAAGAAAATAAAATTTTTTTGTAAGTAGTAGTTATTTTTTATCTTTATTGTTATTTATCCTATCTATACAATGTATGTTATTTTATTTGGTTAGATCAAATCTCTTTGTTCTCCACAATTTTTTGATTTACTTTTTGTTGCAAATTGAGTTCCTCTATAGCAATGTTGCTTGTTTTTTTTTTTTGGGGGCTGAAAATCAATAAATGAGAGTTGAAGGAGATAAAGGGAGTAGGAATACATGAAAAAAGCAATAAAAAATATGTAGTTAGGTATAAGTAGTAGGATTGAAGATACTATTGTAATAATGTAGTTTGTAAGGTTATTGTGAATATTAATATAGAAATAACCTACTTATAATAATACTATTCATAGCTTCAATGTGCATGTTGTCATGCATAGTTTTGCTTTTTTTAACTAAACAAACAAGGAAATACAGCAAAGAGAAGTGATAGGAAAGAATTTCTTTTAAAAAATAAAGAAAGTAGAACAAAATAAAGATGAAGAATATTATAAATAAATCTTGTAAATAAAATTAAAGAAGTCTGCAATTTTTGGCCTCGTTGTCTCGTAACCATCTCTTTTAATATCCTTTGGACGGTTTTCCTTTATGCTTCTCTCAAATCAGTACTCCCTCGATCGTCCCTTTATTCAATATCCATCATGCTAAGAATAGAGGCTTTAGGAAGAATACGGGCTTTGCTTCGGGGTTTTCAAGTGTTGAACTCTTTTATCTTCGCCAAAAAAAGAGAAAAAAATTAATTAACCAATCAACTCCACCTTGATCCCAAATTATTTGAAGCAATTTAATAAAAGCAATTAATTTTGGTTCCAAGGCTTTCTAAGAAATAATAGACATCCATTTGTTTTCAATTCACAAGCTTGTGTTTAAACTCTATTATTCCTAGTTAGTATCAAACTTTATTTAGAGTGAAGCACTCATAGTTGACATGTAAAGATCAAAACATTCTCTCTTATATATGACTAATGTACAGCTGATCTTCAAAAATAAAAATAAAAACTTCTGCTTTTACTTGCTAAAATGCCTTCTAATTAACACATTAATACTAAATTACATCATTGTTAAAAGTTCTGAGCTTTAGCTACATCTTTTGTGCTTTTGCATCATACAACAAGTACTACGCCTCAATTCCAAGCAAGTTAGATGTGGCTAAAAAGGATTACAAAACCAGAAACAAAACCAGATATGCTTTTGCACCATACAAAACATATAAAGTAATTAGTTTTCTCTATTCTCCTAGCCACCCAACAACCTACCATTACAATAATACACATTTACATCAAAAGTTTTGTTGTTACAATAGAGCAAGACTATCATTGCCTGCTAGAAAGGAAGTGAGCTTGTTGGAGAGGCCGCTAGCCACAACAGCAACTACTACACCTCAATTCCAAGTGAGTTCGGGTCAACTATATGATTTCTTACTATCCATGTCGCTCCATTAAGCACGTCCATTAAGAACTAATACAACGCTCAAGCCCAAGCAGGTTTGGGGTCGGCTATTTGAATCCTCATTGTCCATGTCGCTCCATTTAAGCCCATTCTGTCTAATATTATTTAAGAAAATAATAACAAGGACATTTGACAATCTCTTCTCCTATTGTTTCACTCGATGCTTCCATGACGTTAATTCAGAAGGGATCAAGTCTTCATTACATGAAAGAACAGAGCGTGCAATTAATTTTCCAAGCCAAGCATGGTAGAACAAACCTCTGGAACCAAGCCCTGTAAATAGCCAGTATTTACACTCTCTCGGGCCGCCAATGAATTCATCTACACAACCCAAGAGTGGAAGTGATCCTTCTGCAGTGAGCGGTGGCATTGCCCTTAGCCCTGCACATGCTCCTGTTATGGTCCAATCTTTTATTGCTGGATATACAGCAGATGCCTTTGGCAGTAACTCTTCAAGAGCTTTAGAAGCTTCTTCTTCTGGGACGTGTCTGGAATAATTCCTCGATTTCCATTCCCACGTTGACCCCAAATACAACGTTCGAGGTCCCTGAACAGCAAGCCATGCATCTGAAAGGATGGAAGGACTGTGCTCTGGATACTCCTCTCTGAAGTCAACCAATAACTTTATGCCTTAGATACTCGACATAGAAGAAAATAGCAGAGGACACATCAAAAAGTTTTTTTTTTT
>NC_031999.1:48457632-48504726 GCF_001879085.1 Nicotiana attenuata
GGGGGAGGGGGTGATGGTAGGTTGAAAATTGAACTAGGCAACAAATCCATCATACTAGAACCAACTAAACTCAATCTTCTCAAACAAATATTACTGTATACTGATATTCTGTTATCCAGAAAGAAGAATAAAGGGACACAAGGAGCTGGAATAACTTCGTGAAGAAAGTCCGAATTAGCAGTTTTTTAGCTGTGCATTACCTTTTGGGGTAATAGTCTAAATTGTGACCATGCTTTTGAAAAACCCGTGTAAACAACTCATTTGAAACACCTTGCTCTATGGAATGAAATGCAAGGTATGAAAACGGGAAAGTAATTATAATTAGCCTATCACAATAATGAGAGACTTATTGTCATCAAAGTCTAATGTACAATCAAGAAAGACGTCTAATGTACAATCAAGAAAGGCTAATGTAAATACATCGACGTATTTAAAGATAGGATATATTTCAGTATTCCCCATAAAAATGCCACTTCATTGCTAAGGAATATATTCATTATATATGGGAAAATTACAAAAGTCAATCAATGTCATATTTTCTTTATAATATTTAGCAAATAAAGTATGGATAAAAATGAGGATATCAAGAAAATGGAGATATCTGATGGATACTGTAGATATATCCATGTAAGAGATGTATAAACTATAAAGATATTAAGACGTCCCAGTTCTCAAGGTTTGAACTCTTCTTCTTGAGACAAGAGTGGGTTGGCATAGTGGAAAGAACCTTCCACCTTCAATCTATGAGGTTAGGGGGTTTGAATCATCTGGAGGGGGGGGGGGGGGGGGGGTAAGAGGCATGGGGTTGGGGTTTGGCATATTTGAAAGGAAAAAGAAAAAGGAACTTCTGCTTGATATGGGAGTTACACACATGTACCTGATGTGATCAGGGAGCTGCAAGTGAGCAATAACACCTCTACATGTCCTCAATGGAAGCCTTCCAGAGAACTCAGGAAGAAAAGCTGCTCTAGCACCTACACATACGATCACTGCATCATATTCACCTGAAAAGAATATGCAAATCATTTAAATTGACAAGATCATCAGACAATAAAATCACCTAAAGTCATTGATCAGTCTGTTGTCATATTTACCTGAAAAGAACATGCTAATCACTAGAATTAGACAGGATCACCAAAAAATAGAAAATTGCCTAAATAATTGATCAGTTTACTTTAAACACTAGCACATTCTGCCCAAAGAAACCTATAATAGGTAAAAATTCCAACTCCGACCTAGACTAGACTCTTCACAAAATAAAGGTATTCACTGTTGGAAGTCTAAGTCCTAACAGTACCATTGAGGAGTACAAAGAGAAGCAGCAAAGTTAATTCCCTTATTTGTTTAGGAAGCAAGGAAAGTGGGTGATGATGCAACCGTCCCAGTTAGCTTAATAACCCCTTCACATTGGACAAAAGAGAATAAACTTAATTAATTTTACCCTCATTCTGTTGATGAAGTAAGTAAATAGCTCACCTGGAGAGTGGAGGTTGCAAGCTCTTACATTTATCATTAACAGAATTTTTCCTTTTTTAGAAAAGAAAACACAAAAGAAAGGAGAAATGTTTGTTTTGCTACTGCACTAGTATATGGGAACCCACTTCTTGGCTACATTATTTCTGGTGATACAAGCTACAGTTGAAGTTCAAGGAAGCTAAGGTGATTTAACATACCTGCTAATTCCTGAAGATTATGAACTGATTTCTTGTGCAAATATAACTCTTTACATGAAATGCCTGAACTGCACTTGGATTCCACAAAAGTTCTGCATGCTAAGTAGAGAGCCTGAGAGATTATCAACAGTAAAAACACCTTAATGAAATAAAGGAATAGGGACTAGTTCAGAGTTCTATAGTTATCAGGACTTCTCCCTCCAGACCTCAAGATAATTCTGAGGATGAACATTTACAGCTTCACGCATATGGAATGCCAAGTCCAAAGGCACACACAAACCGGGTACAAGCTTCTGCGCAGCATCCTTGTGAATCGACTCTATTCTGCAGCTGGCAATGCAGTTTTGAGCATTCTAGTCAAGGACAAGAAGACACATTCCCATAATCATGAAGTTACATATAAGTTTCCTGTTTCATGTAATAATTTGATGTACTCACATCATTCATCACGTCCATATTCTTCACAGAGAGTGCTGGTCTCACGATTCCACTGTTGATCATCACAAACCGATTTGCTTAGAGAGTAACAAGATGGTTATACGTCTTCCATACGATACAAAGAAAGTAAAAGCGCAAAGGAACAAAAGCTGCTCGAGTACAGGGCATCGGTCGACTAAAGTGTACGGGCCAGTTTTCCAACTAATGATAGTGAAATATTTAAAGCAAGAAAAGGTTCACTTATATGCTCAGGTAACCTGCTGCAGCTCAATCATGATTACATATTAATATAATACTAAAGTATAAACTACACTAAGTCAATAGAATGATATGGTTGATGTGATGCTAACGACAAATTGGATGTCACAAAAAAAAAATGCATGTTAAAAAAGAAAAGGATGCAACAGCGAGCAGCATCCTCTTTTCTTTTACTTTACTTGTTGGAAACAAGATTTTTAAACAGAACTTATCAGTAATTTATAGTGAAACTCCAAAGGAAAGGAAATTACTTTTTTACTTTTTTAGAAATTGAAATCATTACCAGTATATCCAAAAGCATATATTAAGACATCTTAGCAGTTAGCAGCTTATATATAACATGCTTTACACTACTAACCTTCTCCTGACTATAAAGTCACCTTCTTTTGCTACAGTTTCTGGCTTTCCCATGTCTAAAGATCGAGCATCTTCAGCAATATTTAGAAGCTTTAAACTTTCTTTCCAGCATTCTTCTCCTCGCCACAGAAGCTTAACTGCAAATTTTGAGTTAAATCTCAAAAAGAGTTTTTTTTTTATGGAACCAAAATGCTGAGAGACAGTGTAAGGAATTTGAAAGAAGAACTCTGAAGCCCAAGTGAGTTTGTCTCTTCCTATTAAAAAAGTTCACATCCACCTTTGGGAGAGTAGGGATGAAGGAGTCCACCAGACATTCCAGATGCACCTCCACCAATGCCAACTTCATCATATATATCTATGCGTAGATTCAGTTCCTCAGAACTTTGCTGCAAAACATAAATTAAAAGATGCAGGCTGTATTTAGCTGCCTATGACAATTGAACTAAAAAGAAAAAAGAAGCTTCAGTAAGTAACTTAGCATTAAGAGTCATAGATACAACTAATGTGTTAACGTATTTAAGTTATATAAGTTAACAGTATAAAGATTTTTTAGACAGTCAATGTACTTTAACCTGTGTTGTAGGTTACTTATATTATTTAACATGAAAGACTTGGATAAAACGAATTTGCTAAGAGAAGAAAACAATTGTAAAAGGATCTAAATCCCTCTGTTCCAATTTGTTTGGTATAGTTTGACTCGACACGAAAGTTTAGAAAACAAATGAACACTTTTAGAACTTGTGGTCTTAACATGTCATAACATTTGTGTGGCTATAAAAGTTTTGAAACTTGTGGTCTTAGACATAATGGTCAATAAAATGGGAGGAGAATCATGATGTCTTAGGTTCAAAGTCTAGAGGAGGCAACAAATACTACGTGATTTCTTCCCATCTGCCTAAGCTTTGGTAGGAAGAGTTACTGGTACCTGTACTGGTCGGAAATAGCTGGTACCCTGTAAAATTGTCGAGGTGCAGGCAAGCTGGCCCGGATGCTATCGTAAAAAATAAATAAAAAAATACCATATCTTTTGTGTTGCTATAAAAGCTTCTTAATGTGGGAAGTTTAAAATTAATTGTTTTCAAATTCGCAACTGTCTCAATCTTTTCGGAATGGACTAATAAATTAATATTGTCAAATAAATTGGAATAGAGGGAGTATATAAATACACTGTAAAGATTTTTTACAGGGTGCTTACCTTATTTCTCAGGTTAGCAACACACTTATTATAGACAATAACATGTAATTAGCCAATATATAACCCCATATAATAAAATTTCTTATAATGTATATATAACTTAAACCCTTTGCAAAATCTAATTTTATGAACAGGATTAACTACAGAATTATGAACTCTGCCAAGTAAGTGTAACACATACTGCATAGGCAAGAAATGTACGTAAAAACAAAGTGGTGGGCCGGAGAGGGGGGGGGGGGGGGGACACCACTTGGCAACAAATGCCAAACAACAGACAGCCCAGCAAATCCAGCACCAAGAACTGCACATCTGAATATACAATCCAAACAAAACCCAATTCAGTTATAAAAAAAAAAAAAAAAAGGAGACTAAAAAGATAGCGCAATGTCCACTCTCCATATTGGCTTACTAACTAACCTGAGGGGCCTCTGCGAAACAGCAGAATAGCAACGGACAGAGAAGAAGGAAGAAGACGAAGACACCATTTTGGGAGAATAATGTAGAAGGCCCAAACTTGCTGATAATTTCATAGAAAATACAGCTGGGTTTTGGATTATAAGCGCCATTGTTAACATCTAGTAGAGGTATTGGTAATAGTGTCTGGTTGCAGGTTTCTAAGGTTTAAGCCAACCCGTTAACCCGAATTTGTGTTCAGCATATCGGGTTATAAAAACGGATAATTAATTTAAGATCCTTGAAGTTTCTAAAGATTTTGAAATATCCCTCAACTTGTATAGATATTCTTTTTACACACCTTTTCTTTTGTCATGCGCCTTAAGTTGAAATTTTTTTATATGACATACTATATTTATTAGTCCACTCAAAAAAAAAAAAAATATATATATATATATATATATATATACACACACACACATTCCTATCTTTTGGAAATAATTTAATTTCAAACTTTTTATTTTATTTATTAACTTAGTGAAAACTTTTATAATAACACAAATGTCATTGATCCCACAAAGCTTTTATTCTTTAAGCTTTTAGGACCACAAGTTTCAAAAATCTTTTTTCTCTTGTTAAATTCTATGAAAATTGCTCTGAAAAAAAAATCGGACTGCACCTTAACACCAAAGACTGTTTGTCCATCTGATAATCTATGGATTTTTTAATTGACCTGAATCATTTTTGGAAATGTTTCAAAATCCATCTCAATTAAGAACCCATTTTGGATTAAGGATGAAATTAAACTTTATGATTTCATTTTGTACAGTAAAGATTTGTTTAAACGAGAAATGTTAACTTTGCTCAACGCCTTTGAATCTTCCGTATCCACATAAGAATCCATATCAAGTTACTGATGATAGGCTATAATTGTATATTTTAGTCGCTTATTACACTTAAATTTACTGCACTTTAATTGAGTTTGCGCTTTAATCGCTAGTGTTTTGCACTAATTGTATGTTTTATGCCTTGTAGGTGTGATTCCGAGCTATATATATGTTATGGAATGAATTTAAGTGATTTGAAGCTTTAAAGTCTGAGTAAAAGCTCAAGGAATTAAGCCGGGATCGTGTTCGGAGGTCAAATTTGATAATTAAGTACGAACGAAGACTTGAGGAGGCATATTGCGCACTGTCCAGTAAAATAGACATAACTTTTTGCTCAGAACTCCATTTGGGCTCCACAATATATGGTTGGAAAGCTAACTCAAAGGGCTACAACTTTCATGTTTCACGTTTTTCCAAATTCCAAAAGGAACAGGGTGAAAAACCGCAGTTTTGCCGCGACCGCGGCAGAATCGCGGTAGAAGATGGTCGCGGACAACTGAAGAATCAGAGGGCATGTTTGGCCGCGGTTCCACCGCGACCGCGGCAAAACCGCGGCAGGAAGCGAAAATTTCAGGGACTAAAGTGCAAAACATGGGATTTTATGTCCTAAACCCTATATTAAACAAAGGAGGCCGGCCAAGAACAAGAAGGGGGCATATTTTGGACACAAAATTAGACCTAAGCAGGCGGAGAGACACTACTTTAGGGTTAGACAACACCCTTGGAGGCAAGAACACATTGGGAGCAAGGCGGAGAATTCTTCTACGGGGTTTTCCTTCCTCTTCCTATTTTTCATTGTTGGTTATGAGTTTTAGTATTGTAGTTTTACATACAATTATGAATAGCTAATTTGTTATCTAGAGTTTTGATAGAACCTTTTGTAGGATAAATTCTTGTTATGTTTTTATATAATTGAGCCATAGCTTTTGTCTATTTGTTCAACTACGTTTATATTGTGGTTGGTTGAAGAGCTCTCAATTAGCTGTGCCTATTTAGTATGCATAACTCGGGAGAGAGTGCATATTTAGGTAATTGTTGAACAACACCACTCCCAGAGTATATGAGGGATCAATAACCGAGGGTTTAAAGGCGGGATTAGGGATAACGAAGCCTTGGGTGCGATCTGAAGTGAGCTGTATTAAAAGCCAGCTAGCGTAGCTCGGGAGAGTGCGTCTAGTAAATTGTCGTAATTACTCGGGAGAGATTTACGGTAATAAGAGTGCTCATGATCGGTAGAGAATACTTAGGCGAAATTATAGAAGACATAGCGGGAAGGATTCCGACAATAGGAGAAATCATAACTCTAGACCTCCTTAATCTTTTCTCTAACCCTCAGTATCGTTAGTTGTTAATTTACTATTTTAATTTATTAGTTAATTAGTTAAACACAAGAATCTTAATATCTATAAGTTAGGAATTATTCAAGCTTGTCTTCTTGGTGATAGTGAACAGTTGTAGCTAAACCTTAGTTCTCTGTGGGATTCAACTCCGGACTTGTAAACCGGATTATATTTGCAACGACCGCATTGTCCTTTTTATAAGGCATAGTTGGGCGTGATCAGTTACCAAATACTCAAACAGTAATGAAATATAACCATACTTCTCATTAGGGTGTACAAACCAAATCGAAAAATCGCACCAAACCGATTTAAAAATTTGACTTGGTTTACTTTGATTTGGTTTGGTATTGAGTAAAAAAATCCGAACCAACCCAACATATAAATATATAATTTATATATATATTTTTAAGATTTTATATAGAATTTTCTTTAAAAACGTCTAGAAATATTTGGGATTCTATCACGTGATATAAATTTTAATAGAATATGAAGTGCTCCATATTTTATTGACCTTAAATAATAGTAGGTTGTATGATTACTTTCTTATCAAGTGTTACTGAAATGCGTATATCTCTTTGTTCTTTCATATTCATATCATATGTTAAGATCTATTAAATTCTTATATCTTTTTCAAATATAAAGTGGTTATTAACATTTAGGTATCATATTGATTTTTATGTTTAATTACTAAATTCAGTTAACCTGAAAGTATATATCAACGAAAAATTATTGCAAGAAGACTAAAAAAAATAACTATCATGTATTACTAATAGAATTCTCCCATAAGAATATTTTAATTGATAATATGTTTGTCAATTTTTTATATTTTTACTACATAGGTATTTGCTTATTAAATATTTAACAAAGTAAGATTGAAATAATATGTAAGTAATAAAAAACCCGACAAAACCAAATCAATCCAAACCGATATAGTTGATTTAGTTTGATTTTGATAATAACTGAACCAACCTTACTTCTCATAACTTTTCACGTTGTGAACTGCTGAGCTCCGACTTCCAAGCACATTTGATATTTATCTTCTCGATTTTGAAGAAAGCAATCTTTATGCCACAATACAAAATGTTGAAGCAAAGAGCAAATTTGGCACTAAATATTTGAAGCTTAGGTTTAGAGTTTACATGATAACCAAATTACATAAATATCCACTTCCAAATTCTGCTGAAATTGCAGAAAGTGCAGAATTCATAAACATTCCTGGTGGGCATAAGTTATATTAGATGGCTCAAAATAACTCAAACCATTTGAGACGAGTGGATGTGCATTCCTGCCCTTGGACACTGCAGTTATCACTAGAGTACAGAGGTGTTGGGAAGTGATATCACAAAACACTATGCTCCGAAAATTAAAAATTCTGCTTGAGTTGTGCTGAAGGCATTAACATCATCAAATTACATGTGATTTGATGACCAGTTGACTGGGGATACTGTCCTTGTGATGTGAATTTGCTGAAAGTGCTTTAGAATGCTTAAGTAGCACATCATTAGGCTTTTCGGACTATGATTCTCCGTTCTCGTTTGTACTCCACTTCATCCCTTTGATGCATAATTATCAGCGCTCTCCTTACCTGACAATTTTTTAGCACTTGCATCAATACAAGGTGGCCTAGGAATATTGTTCTGAAAATAATTTAGGAGGCTTCTACTGGCTTACTATCAAGAAAGTCAATCAGATAGCACCAGAAATTCAAATAAATGGAGAAACTAGGTGAATATTGATGACTAAATGGTATATAAGTGAAGCAGTGGAAGGACTCTTACAATTGATTCGTTCATGCCCATTCTAGTCAGTTCATCAATTAGCCGTCTCTCTGATATATGGCTACCAATACCCATTCTTCTCTTAATTTGGGCTTCCGCTTGCTATTCATAGAGAAAAAAGTATCTTCGTCAAAACGGTGACTAGAAGGACATATAACTGGAATATAAGAGTATTGATTGGCCAAGAGGCAAACCTTTATCTCATGTGCCATCTCAGGAGTGAGATTTATATGTTGATTAATTCCAGATTGTGCTGCATCCATTGTGGAATTTTGGAAGAGCCTAATTGCTTCCGTGACGTGATTCTCATTTGCAGTTTGGGCGCTAAAATCATGATAAGAAAGAGGTAGATTATTGATCAAAGAACTGTTTATGTAGGCAAATCTTATAAAAGGATAAAGAAAACAGTGAAAAGAAACACATGGAAAAAAGGAGATTTCCCAAACAGTCTTAAATTGCATAGTCAATAGCAGGATGATTCAAGTCCTCGAAGCTTGATCCTATGCAAGAGACGAAGAAACTACTTATAATCGTGGTTAACTTACAGTCTCATTCTTGCAAGAGCTTCACTCAACCTCACTATAGCCTCTAGTTGCCGCACAGTAATTGGTATTGCTGCTGCCCCCCCACTATCATTTGATTGCCGCCTCATTTGCTGCAGCAGATAACAGAAGAAGCACATATCATTGATTGCCGCCTCATTTCAGTCTCAGTATTTGAAATTTCTTGATACATCCCATAAGCACTTTTTCAATAAATAGGTCCTAATTATTTGGTGATCCAGCAGACTGAGCATCAGGAGCCCAATTATGTAATTACCTGCCTAATTTTGACATAACTCTCTTGTAACATTGAGGCTGCAGCGGGTGATAGTCGTGGATGGCAATTGGTCCGACAATATTGTATATACCTGCACGAGGAACTCAATTGCTTCAACATCCAGACCTTGACAATTACAACAATAGTGTAGTGCTTAACTTAAAGCCAGGTTAGAAACCAACCTCTTCAACCAATTATACTCCTTAGAAGTTCTAGTGTCATCCCTAGATGCCTCAGCCGATGCATGGACCTTGATGATATGGCTAGCAATACACTGTAGTGAAAAAAATACTCAGTAAGTGGAAGCATAAACTTAAGGAAATATATATCTTCTTTAGATGACAGAAATTTCATTGCTAGCATCAAGTAGACGCAAGAAGATAGCACAAGGATACTACAATTGAGCTCACGAGGATATGTTGAAAATTAATTACCCATTTATTTGCGTATTCATGCCCAGCATACTAAGCACACTGCCTAGATGCCTAGTAGCTATATTAAAATGAAGTCTGTACCACACAACTTGGGAGAGAGAATTTTTTCTTACCTTGTCCTGACTGAACATCCTAATGTCTTTCACAATGAATATCAAATCGAATCTTGAAAGAATTGTTGTCTGCAAGTCAATGTTATCTTGTGCAGTCTGCAATGCAATTAGCACATCAACTCTTGCTCAATTGCCAACACAAGCTGCAGAAAATTGTAAAAACATTAAAACAATTGAAAGGAATTATATTGACCTTGAGATCATCATAGCGTCCAGATGGAGGATTAGCCGCTGCAAGCACGGAGGTTCTTGAATTAAGGACTGTTGTTATTCCTGCCTTAGCAATGGAAATTGTTTGCTGCTCCATAGCTTCATGAATAGCAACCCTAGGTCACCAGTAAGAAGCTCTTTAGAAGCCCTCATGGAAGAATAGAGTAGACAAGAGTATGATGTTCTAACTAAAATCTACCTATCTTCTGCCCTCATTTTGTCAAACTCATCTATACAGACAACTCCTCCATCTGCCAAGACCATGGCTCCTCCTTCTAGGTAAAATTCGCGCTGAGTTGTTTCATAAAGAAACTCATCATTTCAAGATATATTGAAAATGAAACATTTATCTGAAATGGCTTCTAGACTAAGGAAAATATGGAAACTTACAGAGCTATTATCCCTGATGACAGAAGCTGTGAGACCAGCAGCTGAAGATCCTTTGCCAGAAGTGTATACGGCTACTGGGGCCGTCTTTTCCACAAATTTTAGAAACTAACAGGTAAAAATAAAATAATTCAGACTCTCATTTGCATTGGAAATAAAAACTAGGATGAGTAACAATGCCAACTTAAATGGCTCCCTCATGAAGATGAAATTTCATATTAACAGCAAACTGCCACTATTGTATTCAGTGAAAGTAAAACTGACCTGTGATTTAGCAGTTGAGGGATCCCCCAAGAGCAATACATTGATATCACCTCTTAATCTTACACCATCGGGCAAGAACTGCACAAATAGAGTTAGAAATAAACCAATAAATAAACAAAGAGCATTTAACATTGAAGGCAAAATGACATACCTTCCTTGACCCTCCAAATAAAAGGCATGCTACAGCTTTCTTTACATCAACATGCCCAAATATTGAGGGAGCAATCTTTGAGCATATATTTTCATAAGCATCCTTATCGGATGCAAATTTCTGAAACTCTTCTTTCTGCAAAAAGGAAGGCCATGAGAACTGATACATACAGGAAACTCCAAACAGAGTAAAACAAAGACCAAATTGAAAACTAATGCTGTCCAAACAGTACAGGAACGTCATCGGCGTAGTATTAGCAAACTGTTATATCCTCTAACAGCAAAGCATATTCATTCAGTACTTGATCTGCTACAAAGAGGTAAACCCCCCCCCCCCCCAAGTCCATAGCTTGACCGGCATTACTTAATCTTCCCCATCCTTTCTCCACTCTATATTCATGCTTCTTTGCATGTTTTTCCACTGCGACTTGTGGAGATATGTAGGTGGAGACAATTATCTGTATGCAGTCCACTCACTTGAAAGCATGCTGCTAACTGTATTTCAAATCCCTCAATTAACACATTCTATTGATAACTTAGAAATTACCTCATCTACTGTGAAGTTGGCTGACCCTCGAGAATTGGCCTCATTGGTTTCATCCATTCCAACAACTCTAATATAAGGCTGCCTAACAGCAACAGCTCCTTTATGACTGCATCCCAGTTCAGAACATAGAACCCAGAAGTTAAAAGAAGATCTGATAACAAAGTGACAACACTACAAAAAAAATTTAAAGTTCATTTATCACTTGGTAGACTCTTACGATGTTGATGAATTTGAAGCCTGAAAAATACTGAAGATCCCCATTATAGTCAACCTTGTACCAGGCACTATTGTTTGAACAAGATGGCGATCTATAGACAGAAGCATATTTCTTGGAAGCTCTCCCGTAGGGACATCCTACAATTACCCCAACAGAAAACACAAATGAAATGAGAATATGATCATAAAGAAAGCCAGCAGTCAAGCTTCTATTCTGGAACTAAATGTTCCCTCACCTCAGGGTTTTCCTGCAATTTGAGCGTCTGCTGGTCAACATACTTACTTTTATCTGGAACCACTACCCATGGATCAATAGGACATGGGTCTTCCCCCACCTGGAAAATATCCTACCATTAGAATGTCATCTAAATTACAACCTCAAATAAAGAGTTTCAAATTATTATTTTATTCCATCAAACCTGAGGAACATGATCACAAGAACGTGGTACGATAGCTCCTCCAAGCCCTGGGCGACATGGAACGATCTTCACATTTTTGCAGTTCTTACATAGCAAGGTTACATAAGTTGCTTTTGCCTTAGTCCTTGATGCAGCAATAACGATACCAGATACCTTGACCAGTTTTGATATGCATTGTGCCTAAACAAGACAAATAGGATTATAAAAATAGGGGGATAAGTAGATCAATTAGAGCAAAACTTAAGATAATAAAGAAAATGAAAAAGTTCAAACAGAAAACTAACCCCAAGGGAACGCATTGACATTGGATCCTGCTCTGACCTTAAGAGTATTTGTACTTCACCAATCTCCGGCTCCTCCATTTCTCCACTCTCACCAGCTACCCTCGATCTCAAGCTAGCCAGAACTTCAGCTGCTGCAGTTTCAAACTAGATAACCCCGAGACCATCCAATAGAGGACACAAGAAGACCAAGTGTTATTCAGTAGTAGGTTCTTAAAAGCTTCCACATTAAAGAAACTACAGTATTTCATGCAATTGAAGACAATGATGCTCTATCTAAAACACACTGATCTTAAGTGTACTTTTCACTTACAAAAAGGCGTATTAGTTCAACAGTGAATAAAGGACACACCCACTACCTTCAGTTGTAACAAAATACACACAAAAACTATGCCTCAATCCCAAACTAGTTGAGGTTGAACAGTATATGCCCACTTCTACAACTATTCCATAGCCCAAAAATGCAACTACAGGGACATCCCGTAAAATACATATACATTTACCTTTTTGAAAATTCAAATTTGTCTAGAAACTCAACCCATTTGGTAAGCTTGGAGTAAATCAGGCTATAGCATACATCAGTACAACAACCATCATTTATTCATTCATTTGCCTCACCAAACATAACCCTAACTATATAAACCTCAAATGCAGAAAGCTATATACACAAACTACAATAACATGAACCATAATTTGCATCAACCGTATCATTTTCCCTAATCAACGCAATCTTAGTCCATCATAATCATTCATTCCAGCAAATCCGGATATAATTTCAAGAAAAAAAACATGTTACAACTAAGCGGAGCCTTGTGTTTTTAATAAACAATTGCTACTCCCTATACAACTACAAAAAATCAAAAGCATTCTAATTGGATTAAATTAATATCAAAAGGATCCTTTATGCGCAGTGGCGGAGCCACTCACTGGCAAGCACGCTTCGTCAGGAAATTATACTGTGTAGATTGGTTAAATATTTTATTTTTATGTATATATATTATATGTTGATTCCCCTTAGCTTTCTCGTATGCTTACTTATTTATATTTTGATTCCCCTTAGGGATAATTCTGGCTCCGCCACTGTTTATGCGTCAACCATTGATGATAAATAACTACAAGTTCAATTCTCTATTAATCTCTATAGTTAATCAATCACAAACTCACATCCACATATGCCACATATGGCTAACAACGCCGAGAAATGTAATTAGTGCATATTTAATATTTATATATCTAGGATCTCCAAAGCTACTACGTTCAGCAAAAGCTTTACCTTACCTTTGTACATCCACCCTTGTCAAACAATCATAGTCCAACATAATCATACATTTCGACAAATCCAAATGTAATTACAAACCAAAAAAAAGAAGAAAAACTAAATATCAAGGGATCCTTTATCAGTCATTTATTGAATGATAACTAACTACCAAAAAACGTTAGGTGAGTTATTTCTATTTGCTTAACCATTTTTTAGCAGAGTATAAATACAAGTGACGTGATATACGGATTTAAATAAGGGAAAGCCCTCTATTAAGATCTCAAGTGCATCGGCCATAAATTCACATCCACCTACAGCTAAAAACACAGGGAAAGGTAATTAAATTAGGTTCATACCAGAGGAAGATAATCTGCAGGGTTCTGACGGAGGAGTTCGGGTAGGGTTTGGTCTCGCTCGTACGAAAGGAGGTCTGAAAGGTTAATAATTAGGTAAGTTTGGTTCTCGAGAAGTGCTTCTCTGTAAGGGAATACATTCGGTTGAGTTTTGTCGGAGAAGTTTCGTATAAACTCCTTGAATTTTCGGAGGATGACATGGCGGCTCGCCCCTCCATTTTCATTGTCTCCTGTGGCTCCGCCGCCGCCATGTGGAAACTGAGCTTGGTCGCTGTAGTATACTGCTCCTTCGTCCCAGCCTGACATCTCTCTCTAAAAGTTCTCTCTCTATTCACTCACTTTCAGTTTCAGATCTCTCTCTTTGTGGCTTCAGCTTCTGACTTTGCCGAGGGTTTTTAGAGGGAGTATGATTTTGGCGGGAACCAATTGGCGGGAAAACATGCACGTGAGTAGTGCGTGCTTTGGGGGACGGTGGGCTCCACCTTGCAACTTTAGTTTTACAATCAAACTCCCCTATAATTTTGAACAGCACATTCTTTCCCCCTCCTAACTTACAAAATATCTTTTTTTGCCCATTGACATTTTCAATTCCATTGTATATAATACTTATTTAAAATTATATACAATATTTATTTTACCTTAGATGTTTTTTTACTTACTATTTGGATTATTTTATGTTATTATGATTGATATGAGTTCAATAAACTAAAAATAGAATAGTTTATTTATAAATTTTGTTACAATATCTACCACTAATTTTTATGATTATTATTTTAATATTATGTGCTCTACGTATATATATTTAAATTTTACATTCTCTTATTCTCTATTGTTTATATGGCTTTATTTATATAGATTTTTGAGTTTTGATAGTTATTGATGAAATATTTTCTAAGTGCAACTTAAATTTCATTAAAAGTATAAATAGATAATCACTAAATATGTATTATCAAATCTATCTCTTTTTAATTTTTGTATTACCTGCATTAAGTGTATGTAAGGGTCTATATTTAATAGGGATAGAAAATAGGTTAATCGACGAATAATATGGACACTTATATTATTCATGGCTTTTTAAATGTGATCACTTTTAGGAGAATTTCTATTCTTCTAAATTTGAGGAACCCACAATTTGAGTCTTTGCAGATATAACCCATTGATTATCCATTAAGTATTGATGATAGGCTATAATTGCATATTTTAGTCGCTTATTACACTCGAATTTACTGCACTTTAATTGAGTTTGCGCTTTAATCGCTAGTGTTTTGCACTAATTGTGTGTTTTATGCCTTGTAGGTGTGATTCCGAGCTATATAGATGTTATGGAATGAATTTAAGTGATTTGAAGCTTTGAAGTCTGAGTAAAAGCTCAAGGAATTAAGCCGGGATCGTGTTCGGGGGTCAAATTTGATAATTAAGTACGAACGAAGACTTGAGGAGGCATATTGCGCACTGTCTAGTAAAATAGACATAACTTTTTGCTCAGAACTCCATTTGGGCTCCACAATATATGGTTGGAAAGCTAACTCAAAGGACTACAACTTTCATGTTTTACGTTTTTCCAAATTCCAAACGGAACAGGGTGAAAAACCGCGGTTTTACCGCGACCGCGGCAGAACCGCGGCAGAACCGCGGTGGAAGGCAGTTTCTGAAGAATGAAGAATCCGCGAGGGCGTTTGGCCGCGGTTCCACCGCGATCGCGGTGAAACCGCGGTGGGAAGCGTAAATTTCAGGGGCTAAAGTGTAAAACATGGGATTTTAAGTCCTAAACCCTATATAAAACAAAGGAGGCCGGCCTAGAACAAGAAGGGGACATATTTTGGACACAAATTAGACCTAAGGAGGCGGAGAGACACTACTTTAGGGTTAGACAACACCCTTGGAGGCAAGAACACATTGGGAGCAAGGCGGAGAATTCTTCTACGAGTTTTTCCTTCCTCTTCCTATTTTTCATTGTTGGTTATGACTTTTAGTATTGTAGTTTTACATACTATTATGAATAGCTAATTTGTTATCTAGAGTTTTGATAGAACCTTTTGTAGGATAAATTCTTGTTATGTTTTTATATAATTGAGCCATAGCTTTTCTCTATTTGTTCAACTACGTTTATATTCTGGTTGATTGAAGAGCTCTCAATTAGCTGTGCCTATTTAGTATGCATAACTCGGGAGAGAGTGCATATTTAGGTAATTGTTGAACAACACCACTCCCAGAGTATATGAGGGATCAATAACCGAGGGTTTAAAGGTGGGATTAGGGATAACGAAGCCTTGGGTGCGATCTGAAGTGAGCTGTATTAAAAGCCAGCTAGCGTAGCTCGGGAGAGTGCGTCTAGTAAATTGTCGTAATTACTCGGGAGAGATTTACGGTAATAAGAGTGCTCATGATCGGTAGAGAATACTTAGGCGAAATTATAGAAGACATAGCGGGAAGGATTCCGACAATTGGGGAAATCATAACTCTAGACCTCCTTAATCTTTTCTCTAACCCTCAGTATCGTTAGTTGTTAATTTACTATTTTAATTTGTTAGTTAAGTAGTTAAACACAAGAATCTTAATATCTATAAGTTAGGAATTGTTCAAGCTTGTCTTCTTGGTGATAGTGAACAGCTGTAGCTAAACCTTAGTTCTCTGTGGGATTCGACTCCGGACTTGTAAACCGGATTATATTTGCAACGACCGCATTGTCCTTTTTATAAGGCATAGTTGGGCGTGATCAAATTTTGGCGCCGTTGCCGGGGAACTAACGGTGTAGTTGTAGGTGTACATATTGCTAGGTTTCAAGTTTGAACTTTTATTTTATTATTTGATTTTTTTATTTTTTTATTTTATTTTAGTTTTATTTGTTTATTTGAGAAACATGACATCATGGAATTATGAGAATTTTGTTGTTGGTAATTCTACTTTTGATCCTCCTTATGCATATTGTGAAGGAAACCACCTAGGGCAAAATTATCAAAATATTCCTGAGAGCGAGTTTTGTGCACCAACTCAATCTTATGTGTGGAATGTGTGTGATATGTGTGGTGGTCAAGACGGTCACTTTCACGGTTGTGCTTATATTTCTTACCTTCCCCCAACCCCTTACTTTGATGGTTCTTCTTTTTCTGGTGAAGTTAATAGGAACAAAGAACCTAGGGAAGCTGACCTAAAGAAGCTCGAAGATATGTTAAAGTGCATTTTGGAACAACAGAGTAAATTACTACTGCGGATAGAAAGGCAGGAGGAAACTATTCACAACTTGAATGTTCACATGAGTCAACTGGTTGAAGTTTTTAATGCTCAACAAGCCAATATTATGAATAGTATCCAAGAAGAGCGTGAATTAGATACAGAAATTGATGAGCAAGAGGAGGATGCTAGAGTAGAACACCAACAATCAATCGCACTAGATTTTGAGGATGTCGATGTTGTAGAAGAGATACTAGAGTCAACCAAGGATATTGAGGATACATATTTTGTTGACTCTATTGTCATTAGTGTTGAGAATGTAGACTGTCCCAATGTTCATGTAGTTGAGGGCATTGGTCCTCACTCCAAGCATTTTTCCACATTGTGTTTAGATGATGATATGGAAATAGAGTCGTCCGAGCCATTTGAGGAGTCAAGGAATGAGGAACAAAGTGCTTACATTCTGGAATTCTTCTTGCCAGAAAGTCGGGATTACACACCTCATATAAAGGCCAAGAAGTGCAGAATACTACATTATTTTATTGGGCCAGTCGGATTCGTTCCACCACCCCAGGAGCATGATCATAGAGCAGAATCAAAACTTGGGGTCCGATTCATAAGTTCAAAGTGGAGGCAGAAAGTGACTCACGTCGTGCCGCGACGTTAAATCAAGCGCTTGTTGGGAGGCAACCCAGCTTTATTGCTTTCTTTTATTTATTTTTTAATTGTATTATTTTTGTAGTTGTCAATTTTTTTTCTTTTCTAGGAGCATGGAAAGCAAAGGTATTGGAAGGATGCATCAACAAACCAAATGGTTGGAACTAAGTGTGAGGTACCCACACGAAGGACCAAGCTTGGGAGAAGTCTGAGTACCCCATGAACGGCTAGTGCTTCGGCCTTTGGCCTACCAGGTAGTTTCTTTTACCCTCGTGTATGTATGGGTGTGCATTGGGGACAATGCACAATTTTAAGTGTGGGGTGAGGAGATTGTCTGGGTGATTTTTCATGCTACTTTAGCTGTGTTTGTTTTTTTTTAAAAGAGTGGACTTTTCCTGATGACGGATCTTCTAGACAGTTTTCTTGAGGGAAGTAAGTCTAAAGAAAATACCAAAAAGATTTTTTGTTTTGTTAGGTAGTGTAGCAATTACCCCTTGGTTTTTCTTTAAACCACGGTTCTTTTCCAAGGGTTTTATTTGAACCGGGTGTAGTTAGTTTTTTTTTTATCACGCCCAACTATGCCTTATAAAAAGGACTAAGCGGTCACTGCAAATATAATCCGGTTTACAAGTCCGGAGTCGAATCCCACAGAGAACTAAGGTTTAGCTACAGCTGTTCACTATCACCAAGAAGCCAAGCTTGAACAATTCCTAACCTATAGATATTAAGATTCTTGTGTTTAACTACTTAACTAACAAATTAAAATAGTAAATTAACAACTAACGATACTGAGGGTTAGAGAAAAGATTAAGGAGGCCCAGAGTTATGATTTCCCCAATTGTCGGAATCCTTCCCGCTATGTCTTCTATAATTTCGCCTAAGTATTCTCTACCGATCATGAGCACTCCTATTACCGTAAATCTCTCCCGAGTAATTACGATAATTTACTAGACGCACTCTCCCGAGCTACGCTAGCTGGCTTTTAATACAGCTCACTTCAGATCGCACCCAAGGCTTCGTTATCCCTAATCTCACCTTTAAACCCTCGGTTATTGATCCCTCATATACTCTGGGAGTGGTGTTGTTCAACAATTACCTAAATATGCACTCTCTCCCGAGTTATGCATACTAAATAGGCACAGCTAATTGAGAGCTCTTCAATCAACCAGAATATAAACGTAGTTGAACGAATAGAGAAAAGCTATGGCTCAATTATATAAAAACATAACAAGAATTTATCCTACAAAAGGTTCTATCAAAACTCTAGATAACAAATTAGCTATTCATAATAGTATGTAAAACTACAATACTAAAAGTCATAACCAACAATGAAAAATAGGAAGAGGAAGGAAAAACTTGTAGAAGAATTCTCCGCCTTGCTCCCAATGTGTTCTTGCCTCCAAGGGTGTTGTCTAACCCTCAAGTAGTGTCTCTCCGCCTCCTTAGGTCTAATTTATGTCCAAAATATGTCCTCCTCTTCGTTCTTGGCCGGCCTCCTTTGTTTTATATAGGGTTTAGGACTTAAAATCCCATGTTTTACACTTTAGCCCCTGAAATTTACGCTTCCCACCGCGGTTTCACCGCGATCGCGGTGGAACCGCGGCCAAACGCCCTCGCGGATTCTTCATTCTTCAGAAACTGCCTTCCACCGCGGTTCTGCCGCGGTTCTGCCGCGATCTCGGCAAAACTGCGGTTTTTCACCCTGTTCCGTTTGGAATTTGGGAAAAACGTAAAACATGAAAGTTGTAGCCCTTTGAGTTAGCTTTCCAACCATATATTGTGGAGCCCAAATGGAGTTCTGAGCAAAAAGGTTATGTCTATTTTACTGGACAGTGCGCAATATGCCTCCTCAAGTCTTCGTTCGTACTTAATTATCAAATTTGACCCCGAACACGATCCCGGCTTAATTCCTTGAGCTTTTACTCAGACTTTAAAGCTTCAAATCACTTAAATTCATTCCATAACATATATATAGCTCGGAATCACACCTACAAGGCATAAAACACACAATTAGTGCAAAACACTAGCGATTAAAGCGCAAACTCAATTAAAGTGCAGTAAATTCGAGTGTAATAAGCGACTAAAATATGCAATTATAGCCTATCATCAACACCCCACACTTAAATCATTGCTCGTCCTCGAGCAATCAAACTCCACTTTTTTTTTTATAGACACGACCTTTTTAAACAATTCTCCTAACTCATCACACCAAGAGTATTTAAAATAGACTAAGCACAAAAGCGTAACATCTTCACCTCAAGATTTGACTCACAAGTACCACACGTTATTCACAACTCACCCACTTACTCTAATATAGAGGTCACTGACATTACCTTTCCTTCATGAATCAAGTGCCCTCACACAACAAAAGAGAGTAGTTCCACACAATAAAATTTAAGAACTCTTAGGAACTCAAGATAGAAAGAATTCACTCACTCTCAGAAATAACATTCATATGCCACAAAAGATGCACCATAAGCTTGCCCGTAGTGTACTACTCCACTAATCGAGCTCATTCAATCTTGGATCAATTAGGACTTTATTTGGTTGTAATGTAGGCTACGAGACGGGTAGGATACATTTAGATATAAGAGTGACTACACCTCCCTAAGCACTTTAATACATACATTTTAACATTTAAACCCCATACTTATGTCAAGTATCTATTTTCTAAATGGATAATATAGGTTTTATCCATACTTGATCAATCTAAAAGTTCATTATCTAACATATTTTTAGTGGATAATATGGATGGATAATTATCTTTTTATCCATTTCACCACCACTAAGTGTATGTATAAAATTTCCATTCTCTCTTCTTCTTAACTGTGCAAATAGATTTTTGAGTTTTAATTATTAATAAAATTACTAATATGAATAAACTATTTTATTATGCTCATTTCTTTCATTATTCGATGCCATTAATTTATATGTTTGATTATTATTTTTCATCTTGAAAATGTTCAGACGGCAAAATAGGTATTTAAAAGATTGAACCGAGATAAAGGGAAAAATATTTATTGCTCAAAGTTGGAAGGGAGTTTGATTCTTAAAGAAAAGTTGGAGTGTAAATATTTTTCATCGTTCATTAAAGGAATTGTCATTTTTTCCTAATTATCCTGTGTTGTGTGTTTTATTACTAATACTTGCGACATTATAATTGTATTTTGAGAAACTTTCAAAAACCACTATGTTTTAGTGGTTATTAGCTAATTGTAGCTACTATTTACTATATTACTTCCTATAGCTATGTTTTCAGGGTTTTTAGAGTGTATTCGATGTATTTAAGTTACTGTATTCATGAATACGGTAGCATTTCTAGGCGTGAAACGGGGGATTACAGATTTTTGTATTCGACTGTATTCACGGCGTGAAACAGGGGATTACAGCTAGACAGATTATTGTATTCGACTGTATTTGACTGTATTCACGATATGTATTTGTGAATACAGTAACGCAAATAGCGCAATTCATGGTCTATTCAGCTATTTTTAAACGGAAAGTGAATTAATTAACATAATAGACTCCTAATATAACTCAACAAACTCAATTATAACACACAAATTTTGTATTTCCAGTTATAAAAAAGATTCACAACCGAAAAACACCCAAAAACATAGCAATCTTCAGAGAAATTATATAATTACATTGAATATAGTTAAATACATAAAAATACATTGAATACATGAAGTATAGCAGGTCATCTATAGTGCATAAACATATGAATACATACTGCAGATATATTTGAATACATATATACATCTGAATACATAAATTATATTTGTTAGAATAGTTATATAAATAGGAGTAAATAACCCTAATCCCATATGTATTAGGAGTAGTACATATATATATATATATATATATATATATCATATATATATATATATATATAGGGCTCATTATATCGTGTTTAACACATGTGAATAATATCATATTTTTCTCCGTGCATTCTCACATGGTATCAGAGCAGCAGTGAGAAAACATCCGGGAAAGAAAACCCAACCGAAAAAAAAGTCGTCGTGCTTCAATTCCGGCAACCTTTTTAGGATTTTTTTTCGTCAAACCAATTTACATCGGTATTGTGCAAAAATCAATACCACCACAAGGTCCCCCAACCCCCGGCGACCAAACCCTGACAAACACCTCCGCCGACAGCCATCTCACGCGCTCCATGCACCGGTCAGAGAAATTTTTTTCCGGCGAGATCTACTCCACGCGCCGGCGCGTGGAGCACTTTCCGGGAAGTTTTTGACGAAGTTCTTTCAGAGCAGTTGGATCGCCCTCAAATTCCGAGCCTATCCATAATTTTATTTTTTAATTCTGACCACTTTGAGTTTTTCCGGCGACTACACTGATTTTTTCCCGGCAAATACAGTAATATCCGGCTGAAACAGTGTCTTCTTCATCTGTTTCTGCGAGTTTTCAATTGATTCTTTCGGTTATTTGGTGATAATTTTATAGATCTCACTTCAATCCAACGAAGTCTTTGCGAGTCGATGCTCTCGGGTCTTCATATTCATTAGATAAGAGACTGACAACCGGATTGGGACGATCAGGTCGGTTGAGGGCTTTGCATCTGACATTCGTTGGGCTTCTCTCTTCGGGAGCCTGCGCCCCGGCGTTTTTGTGCAATAAACCCCTCCGGCCGAAGACTAGTGGATAGCTAGGACTACTAAAATGGAGATCGTGTACAACAACAATCCTATATTTGATGTCGATTCATCCACACTTCCATTCCTTGTAGAGGAAGGCTAACTGCTTGCTGGCTGGGAGCTGTATGAGCGGTATACTCATAGAGAAGAGAGAAGGTAAGATCGCGACCGACTGGTTGGCATCCGAAGCTCTGAAGCAGCCGCCAGGTTATCAACAGCTTTTGACCTGTCTGCCTGGACATAAGATACCTAAAGAAGCCAAGCCGCCGTCTATAGGCGAAGGGACGAAAGCCCGACGAAGGCCTATGCTACAGTAAGAAAAAAAGTACGTTGAGGTTACGAAGTCGTTCTAGCAATTCCGTTGTTATGATTACCTCAGAACCTTTAATGGGAAATTCCAACTACTTAGCTTGGGCTTCGTCTGTCGAGTTGTGGTGTAAAGGTCAAGGTGTTAAAAATCATCTAATCACGAAGTCTAGTGAAGGAGATGAAAAGGCCAAAGCACTTTGGGAGAAGATTGATGCTCAATTATGCAGTATTCTGGGCTATCTATTGATTCCAAGTTGATGCCCTTGTTTCGTCCATTCCATACATGTTATTTGGTTTGGGGAAAGGCTCACACTTTATACACTATTGACATATCATCATCGTCCGAACCTAGCATCAGGCCCAGCTGATTCACGTCATGCACCTGACCCTGCTCCTACTGCTAGGGGTGTGCATTCGAATCGGTTTATCGATAAATCGAACCGATTATTTGTTATCGGTTTATCGATTTCGATTTCGAAAATTTTCCTTACCGAGTTATCGATTTCGATTTCGATTTTGTCCTCTTCGGGTATCGGTTTATCGATAAACCGATAAGAAATACTAAAAAAAAAATCAACCCTTATTCTATAGCACCCTTTCCTTTACCCTAAGTCCCTAACCGTATTACTTAATCTACCACATTTAAGGAATGATTATATTTAAAGTTCAAGGGAATGAAGTTCAAATTATTGGAAAATAGAATTAGCCGTGATAATGTATTTTTAATTTTTTTTATACCGTTGGAGTGTTGGCGGCATACATTTGATCCCTTACTTTAGTTTCGTTGCATGTGCTTGTTGACACAATTTTTATGTTATAAACGGTGTTCGTCTTATTTTAGCTTCTTTTGGTCCATATTAGTTAGGCGTGTTTATAGCGATATACTTTCCGTGGAATCCCGCAAATTTTTTTGTTGGTGTAATCGATTACCGAATCGATAAGCCCCAAAAATTGATAAATCGAAATCGAAAAAATCGAAACCTTATTGAAACGATAACGATAAGCATATGTACAAATCGATAATCGATAAGTAATTATCGATAAGGGTCAAAATCGAATCGATAAATCGAATGCACACCCCTACTACTGCGGACTTGTCTCTTCCTAGTATACCGATTGCACTTCGGAAAGGTATACAGACTACCCTTAATCCTAATCCCCATTATGTCGGTTGAAGTTATCATCGTTTGTCATCACCCTAATATGATTTTATATCTTCTCTGTCCTCTGTTTCCATCCCTAAGTCTATAGGTGAAGCATTGTCTCATCCAAGATGGCGACAGGCTATGACTGACGAGATGTCTACTTTACATACGAGTGGTACTTGGGAGCTCGTTCCTCTTCCTTCGGGTAAATCTACTGTTGGTTGTTGCTGGGTATATGCAGTCAAGTTTGGTCCGGATGGCAAGATTGATCGCCTTAAGGCCCGTCTTGTTGCCAAGGGATATACTCAGATATTTGGGCTCGAGCTTGGTTTAGTAAGTTTAGCACAGTTATCCAGGAGTTTGGCATGACTCGGATGAAGCTGATCACTCTGTGTTTTATCGGCACTCTGCTTCGAGTCTCTGTATTTATCTGGTGGTCTATGTTGATGATATTGTTATTACCGGCAATGATCAGGATGGTATTACTGAATTGAAGCAGCATCTCTCTCAACACTTCCAGACTAAGGACCCGGGCAAACTAAAGTATTTTCTGGGTATTGAGGTCTCTCAGTCTAGCTCAAGTATTGTGATCTCACAACGGAAGTATGCCTTAGATATTCTTGAGGAGACAGGAATGACAGGTTGTAGACCTGTTAACACTCCGATGGATCCAAATTCTAAACTTCTGCCAGGAGAGGGGGAGCCTCTTAGCGATCCTACAAGATATAGGCGGTTGGTTGGTAAATTAAATTACCTTACAGTGACAAGACATGATATTTCCTTTCCTGTGAGTGTTGTGAGTCAGTTTATGGATTCTCCGTGTGATAGTCATTGGGATGCAGTTATTCGCATTCTTCGGTATATAAAATCAGCTCCAGGCAAAGGTTTATTGTTTGAGGATCGAGGCCATGAGCAGATCGTTGGATACTCAGATGCTGATTGGGCTGGATCACCTTCTGATAGACGTTCTACGTCTGGATATTGTGTCTTAGTAGGAGGAAATTTGGTGTCTTGGAAGAGCAAGAAACAGAATGTTGTTGCTCGATCTAGTGCAGAACCAGAATATCGAGCGATGGCTATGGCTACATGTGAGCTAATTTGGATCAAACAGCTGCTCAAGGAGTTGAAATTTGGTGAGATTAGTCATATGGGACTTGTGTGTGATAATCAAGCTGCTCTTCATATTGCATCAAATCCTGTGTTCCATGAGAGAACTAAACACATTGAGATTGACTGTCACTTTGTCAGAGAAAAGATACTCTCGGGAGATATTGCTATAAAGTTTGTGAAGTCGAATGATCAACTTGCAGATATTTTCACCAAGTCCCTTACTGGTCCTCGTATTAACTACATATGTAACAAGATCGGTACATATGATTTATATGCACCAGCTCGAGGGGGAGTGTTAGAATAGTTATGTAAATACGAGTAAATAACCCTAATCCCATATGTATTAGGAGTAGGACATGTTATGTATATAGGACTCATTGTATCGTGTTTAACACATGTGAATAATATCATATTTTTCTCCCGTGCATTCTCACAATATTAATTAAAAAAATTATATGAACACATTCATGGAATATAGGGAGACGGTGAATATAATAAAATACATGGAATGTAGCGAGATACACTGAAATACAATGGAAAAAAAAGACAATAAAATACATGAAAAAACAGTGAGATACATTGAAATACACTTAAAAAAAGGTAATAGAATCTTCAAGTTGCTCAGCCCCAAACTCCGTCGTTTTTGTTCAAGAATAACCCTAATGTCGTCTCGTCGAGAGGGCCACGATTCTGACTCGACAGTACCAACAAGTGGAATCTGGCGAAAATTAGGACGCGAAAAACCGAACTCGACATCGGAAGTGCCGCCGGCGGCGTCAAGGCCGGAGAGAAAACCCTCATTCTGGAAACTTCCAGAAGCGCTACCAATCTGAGAAGAATCTAGAAGGAAGTTGTGTTAGGGTTTATGAAATCGTTGTCCCTGTTGCTACTCGCCATTACTGAGTGGACTGAGGGAGTATTAATGGTGTGTTTCAGGGATACTGAAATGGACTCGTATTCAATTGATTACACCCTCTACACTGGTGAGAGAGAATAGTTTGTATTCATGGAGAAAACTGGCATTGAGAGAGAGGGTGGAGAAAAATCTGAAAGAATGAGAGAGAAAAATAATACAAAACATATTTTATGGCTTAAGGGTAGGAGGTGACCATAAATAGATATTTGGCTATAAAAATCAAAAGGTAGCTATGGAATATAATATTTTAAAATGGTACTTATTTTTAATAAATAAGGTATCAACCTTTGCTATAGGAGGTAAAAATTCCTTGTATTTTCTACTATAATACTTTGAAAGAAAAAGATGGGCCTATTGTTTTTCTGTTAAATTAACGCTATATCACAAGAAACAATTAAGTAAAACCGATAATAAAAAAAGACAAAGACTTTAGCCCGTTTGGCCAAGCTGCAAAAATCAGCTTATTTTGAGAAGTGTTTTTTTTCAACAGTGCTTTTCTCAAAAATACTTTTGGTGAGAAGCAGTTTGTGTTTGGCTAATTAGTTTGAAAAGCACTTCTGAGCAGCAATTAGTGTTTGGCCAAGCTTTAAAAAACTGTTTCTAAGTGTATTTTTCTCAAAAGTGCTTCTCAAAAAAGTGCTTTTGGAGAGAAGCCACTTTTTTCTGCTTCTCTAAAACTGCTCCTGTTTCTCCTCAAAAGCACTTTTTTTCCTTCCAAAAGCTTGGCCAAACACCTCAATTTTTGGCCAAAAGTGCTTTTGGCAAAAAAAAAAAAAAAAAAAGCATTTTTTGCCAAAAAGAAGCTTGGCCAAACATGCTATAGTCATGTATGCTTCTATCAAACCAACTAAGTTGCTGCATGCTCCGTAAGTAATGCAATCTTTTTCCCTCATTTACACTCAACGGCAATAGCATAGGAATTTCAATAGTAGAGATGACACTAGAAAGCCACTCTAAAGGGCTGCTATTAAGGAATTAGCCAGTGCGTCCTAAATTTCAATTTTTTAATTCAATTTTTGGGACAAAAATATGCTGAGTTATCCCGAAGTTACGATTTTTAGTTTAAAACTTTAGCACAAAATAAATATTGGCTAATTCCTAAATAGCATTCCTGAGAATGGCTAAATAGCATTCTTGAGAATGGCTATTTGTGCACTTGACCCTTTCAAGTAACAGGCATCTGTGACTGGTTTAATCAAAGAAGAAAGTGAACAAAGAAATGAAAAAAAAAATGAAAAATGAGAATTAAAATAAAAGCACCAAGAATGGGATACATTGTTTTTTTTCCCACCAAGAATGGGATATGCTAGGAAGGATGACCTCCAAAAAATGGCACGCCGCATATGATTTCAATACCTAAAACAGTTTGCCAACTAGAACTAATTACATCATTTAGCACCTATTCTATTTGCAGCCACACCAGGAGAGAGTGAACAAGACCCCTTTATCACTCCGTACTACCTGGTTAATATACAAATTCTATACCTGTACACATATAGGATAGACATACAGCCACATTATGGTCGCGTTAAGGATCATACATACAATTTTTGTTAACTTTAATCAAGTCAGTATTCAGAGGGTAAGCACTCTCAGTTACCGAACATGTATCCTTCGTGCTTCAAGAACCAAAGTGCCCCTTCCGCTGCATCCTCAGCTGCATCTTTCTTTTTCGCCCGAGGAGCTCCACAAGACTCTATAACTCTTGATGTTTCTTCAATTTCCACCACCACCCGAAAAGTAAACCTGAAGACAATTTTGTAATATTAAAGAGGGGACATAATGTATGCAGTTTGGAGAACATAGGGGGTTGGGCACAACATAAGCTATTACTTTAACACCTCTCCCTCCATCCCTCCATCATCCCTCCCTCTCACAATGCCATAGGCTATAAAATGTCAAGGATTTTCAGTGCACAGAAATAATCAAGAAATTGAGGAAGATGTTAGTGGTTTTACCTTTTCTGGTTAGATCAGACAACAAACTTTAAGGCAGGGATTCCCAAGGACAGCATTAAACCACATAACCAGCAAGGATTTTCTTTATGTTATAGGTTCCAAGAATTAAACTTAAGAACTACAAGTGCATAATAAAAATTTAAACAATCAAATAGTGCAGAAATTAACCAGATACAAAGTATGACTGCATATATCCTCCCATCTCAAGCTGAACTTTTCTTCTATATGGTGCATTGATTTCTACTTGGTAGATTTCCCACATCGGTTGTGGACGGAGTAATTGGTCTCCTTATATGGTCTTTGGCCAATCTTCACCTTTTGAGCTAGCTTTTCGGGTTGAGTTAGGCTCAAGGTCCATTATCTTAACATGGTATCAAAACCACACTCATCCCAATTCTTGAAACCCTTATGTTGGGCCCATATTATATTTACACTCCAAATGTCCAGTTCTAAGCTTGTGTGCGTCAGTGTGTGGGTAGGGAGGGGGTGTTAGAGACCTACATCAGTTGTGGACGGGAC
This sequence comes from Nicotiana attenuata, assembly GCF_001879085.1. Taxonomy (NCBI): domain Eukaryota; kingdom Viridiplantae; phylum Streptophyta; class Magnoliopsida; order Solanales; family Solanaceae; genus Nicotiana; species Nicotiana attenuata. The sequence continues at coordinate 48,485,843 of NC_031999.1, forward strand.
TTCCGGTCTCGTTACATGGTCTGGACAATCCTTACCTCATGAGCTAACTATTGGGGTTGAGTTAGGCCCAAGGTCCAGTTCTTATCAGTACTTGTTGGAGGAATAAGTTTCCTAGGCTTCATTCATTAATGTCAAATGTTATTTTCCAGTACTTGTCATTTTACAATTTTGGGCCATTTCATGAAACTCGATATTTTACAATGCTGAGTAATTACTTTGAGATGAGTAATTAGTTAATGCAGTTTGTTCACTATGGTTTAGTTTACGTTTTCATGATTGCAGGAATCTGCTCAAAATTCTGGAATGAAAATAAAAGCTACTTTTTACTAGTTCACTACATACTCTTTCAAGTGGCTTGGCCCTGTCTCCTTGCAACATTCAAATCTAGGAGGTTTCCAGCAGTTGGCAGCACAAACTTCATGCAAAATTGACTTTGCCGATCCATTTATTGCACCACCTGAATTATTTTGGAGTAAGAGAATGACAACATGGATAAATAAGCAGATAGAGATCCTTGTTATTGATACCTGTAGCTTTTGAATCTGAATTAGAGCCATTAGGCATGATGGTCTGCTCAGAGTTGCATTGTACAGCTGCCTCTGGGGCCAACTTTCTCGCAGGCTTTAACTTGAAATTGCAATTTCTTGCAAGTTCCTCACTAATAGGGAATACTTTCAAGTCACGATCACTTTCAGATGCTTCGTTCTTCTCCACATCATTGCACTTAGCAGTAAGAACACAGGGTATTTCATCATATCCTATCAGTTTAGCTTCCATCTTTTTAGCTGTTTTTACCACTTGCTCCAGTGATTTAGACTTGCGCCTATAGCCTTGAGCCTGCACATTGGAAGACATTACTGAACTGCAAAATAGCTATATAAGAGAAGTCCGATAAGGGAGGTATTAAGATTGGAATACTAAAATGGAAATCAGACTGCAGAAACAATGATAAAATCAGATAAGAAGAGCTGAATCTATAGTAACGACGCCTGATCAGCATGCCACTGCTGAGAGAAGCAAAGAACAAAAGTAGCAGAAGTGTTGTCACTGTCTCACTGACAAGAGAGACATTTGAAGAAGAGAAGTAAAAATAGAAGGCAAAAGGAACACCGAAGCATACTTGATAATATGTAAAGCAGTCAATGAATTTGCCAAAACAAGGTAATTTATCAACTAAAGTGAGAAACTTGTGAAGTTCTGCGAGAAATGTTATAGGTTTTAGTGATAAATCATTATCTTTCCTTATGCATAGAGATGCATTTCTCTACTCTGAATGCCAATAAGGCAATGTAAACTGATCCATGAAACTTGTCCCCATTTCCCATTACGACCTTGAACATTGTGAGGCTCCTAGTACCCCCCTGAAAAACTTTCAAGTGGAATTAATGCCCTCTTTCTCAGTCACCTGGCATAGAGAGTGTTCATCATTCTCTCTTTAAGAGCGTGAGGGACCACAATAAAGTTTTATAATCTATTTTTGCAAGATATTTTTTGTTAAATGCATGGAGAAGGTGCAGAGTTGCTCCTGAACTACGCGAAATGATTTACTTTTGTAAAAAGTTGGGGTTGAAACTACCCCTGTTGTTACCAAAATAGTCTACACTTGCCCTTTTCTACTAATGGAAAATGATTAGCACCATAAATCGCCACGTGTTGAAGCTTAAAATTAAACCGCAATAATTGATTTGAATTAAAGGACATGAATGATGCATTTCACATAGTTTAGGGGTAAAATGATAATAAGTTTTTTAAATGAAATTGACACGTGGAAGCAAGAATTGCATGTTAAGCACTTCCTTTCCTTAAAACAGGGGTTGGCCAACAAAGGGGGTACTAATACCACTTAGAAGTTGTTCAGGGAGTACTATTGACCCCTGCAAAGTTTAAGGTCGTAAGGGGAAATTTGGGACAAGTTTGAGGGGGTCCTTATGTATTATCCAAAATTATATATATCAGCTTATAAAGGCAGCCCAGTGCACTAAGCTCCCGCTATGCGCATGGTCCGGGGAAGGGCTGGACCACAAGGGTCTATAGTACAATATATATATCAGCTTATGCCTTGTTTTATTCGGCGAGGGGGGTGGGGGGGAAGTTATTTCTGAAGCACAAATTAAGGAGTACTAAGAAGTTCTTCCTCAAGGAGTTGAACAATTTTTATTACTGTTGAAGGTCTAGAAACGAAAATGGAGCAAGAAAGTTGGCTCCCTGAACTAATGGATAAAGCTATAGTCACTAAGTGCTTGAACAGCCTCTGTATCTATGACTACCTACTGTCATAATCCTTTAGGCAAGACTCATCACTAGTACAGAGCGTGAATGCAATGAGAACATTCTCTGCAACTTGATCCACTACAATTACAACTTTGTAACACCACGGTGGTATCACATAAATGAAGAAAGCTGTGAGAGCAAGCAGTTCAGTGATCTCAATCATTCTCATCCAGCAAAACCGCTGAAGAGATTATCATCATAAAGCAGCAACCTGATGTTGGGGTGAGTAAAGACTTGTATGATGGAATCAACAAGAAAGTCTGTGCTACAAGAACAATGATGTCATGAGAAGAAATCAATTTGAGCAATAAGCCACCAAATTATGTTTTTGTACTATTTTATCGTATGAGGAGAAAGTTAACAAAGAAGAGCAGAGGGCGTCTTTTGTAGAGAATCGTGTTCTGATATAAATTCTCTACTTTTTGGCATACTTCTTGTATACGGGAGTTCTCTCCTTTTTGATTAATACAATTTACCTTATAAAAAAAAAACAGGATTACAAAGTCTTGGAGCTAAAAATAATTATTAAAGTTATAGAGATCTCAAAATTCTTTAAGGATTAGTCAACAGAACACCATGGGAGAGGCCTGCAACCATGCACAAAATTATTGCAAAAAAACCCACTCTTTCTCATACATGGCATTTGAAAGAAGGTGATCATGGCATGGTCAAGGTTTGCACCCAAATTCAGCATAGTACAGCCACCAAAGCCCCTCACTGTAGGACCTTAGCATTCTAGCTAGTTGCTACAACCAATACCCAAATACCCTAAGGTTAAGATCTCACTAACAATCCGTGCAACATCAAAGGTTTTCCTGAGCAAGCCAAGTGATTCAAGTCATCAGTGACTTGGCGAGTGCTTGGTATGAAAGGAGAATGTTTTCCACGGAAAATAATTTCCTGAAAAATAAGCGATTTTCTTACTTATTTTCTGATATTTCGTAAGCAAGCAAAAAATATTATCTCAAGAGCATTTATAACCTAGACAGACATTATGGGGGTGGGGTTTCTTTTTTTTGGAGTGGTGTTGGTTGGGGGGTGGGATGGGTCATGCGGTTGGGGGGTGTGGGTTTTTTCTTTTGGGGGGGGGGGTGTTGGAGCGGTTTTTTTGGGGGAGGTGGTGGTTTTGGGATGGGGGTTGGGGTGGGCAAGGGACAGGGTGGAGTGGGGGGAGGGATGGGGTGAAGTGAGGGGATTGCAAGGGAAAGAGGAGGGAGTGAGAGCAGCAGGGAAAGGGGGCGCTTGGGGGCGGGGTTTAGGGTGGGGTGGATGGGGTTAGAGGGTGGGGTGGGGAGGGTTGAAACCATCAATTAGACTATCAGAGTTTCAGAAATGTTATTCTTTCTCTTACTAGGGAAGCCATTTATTTGAAATTGGAGGAAAATGAGTTCATAAAGAAAATATTTGATCCAATCAAACATGGAAAAATTGGAAAGCATTTTCCAGAAATCTTTTTTCCTCCAACGAAACAAACCCTTGGAATACAAAGATTTTTTCAACACCTTTATCACAGAAATCTACACCTAGTTTTTGTGATAAGTAAATCTTCAATTTCATATAAACTGTAACAAATAATCCTAAAGCTTATTTTCCTTTTATATGGGCATGAAGAATTAGCCAGAAAGACAACCAAATTATCAACACCTGCACCAGACCATGTCCTTTTCCTAAAAAGCAATATTTCAAGTATATAGTTGATGCTACTTAAAAAAATAAAAATAAAAATTGAAAAGTTCATGCTACTGGAAAGAAGCTGCAGTTTGTTCAGCATTTCGTTTTTCTTCAAAGGTTCAAAAAAGTTGCATAGGTGACCCCCTGACAAACATTTTGATCATGTAACATACAGGAAAAGAGCTCCAACAAGAAGAAATAACAGGACAGGAACTAATAAGATGCATACCTTCAAGCTTGAATGTACTTGCTGGGCAGCCATTCTTGCGGCAGCTTTTTTATTGATATTGAGAGCAGAAGCCGCTTCAGAAACATTCTCCCCATTCACCTTGGCCTCAACTAGATATTTGCTATCTTTTTTTGAAGCCAGGAACTTTAGATGCCAGCCATAAGACTGGCAAAGTTCATGGAGTTCTCTTTTTGGATTAAGCTGCAACCTGGTAAAGCTCATGACGGGCTTTAAGAAGGAGAGCATTATACGCCAAGCACGGTTCAAGTCAAACCCTGTGTCAAGCAGGATTGCACCCATACAAGACTCCACCAGGTCGCCAAGGGCCTGAACCAACCAGTAAACATGAGAGCAAAATGAGGGTTCATCTTTCAAAGGTTCAGCAAAGAAATGATTGAGCAATTTTCCTTAATGCTCAGGAGAGGAGCAACCAACCCCAGTATTACTTGATATATACAAATGCTTCCATATATACCATCACAACCCAATTTACTTGACTAACATTCCTTTTCAGCAGCCCTTTACTGGACAACAAACTCTCTTTTGAACAAGGAGGTACAATGATGTAAGAGACAACTTAAGAAGAACAGAAAAACATCCCTTTTTAGTAAGTTTGTGGCCCAACCTTTGAAGGATGTTTATGGCATAAGTTCAAATATTATTTTAGATTATATAACCTGCTAACCATGCCTACTTTACCCTATCAATATCTTTATCTTGATTGGGTAAAATTTTTTAACCAAGGATTTGCAGTTCATTGATTTACAATAAATAGCACATTATTTAGTTAATGTCACCTGAGTAATTCAATGATTCTCATTTTCTTTGGAGCCCTACCCATCCAAGAAGCTAAAATGCAGAAGTTCCCATATTGTTTAGTAGGAATGCGGGTAAACATCTTCCTTGTAGTACATAGAATATTTCATAATGTTCTATAAGTAGAGCTAAGAACAACTCCATATTGTTCTGCAAGTAGCCCATGGAACAACTCCATATTCTTTGATATTAATGGTTGGAAAATGAGTCATCGCTTATGGCTTTGGTGAATCTTCTGTTGCTTCTCGGTGCTTTATGGCTTTATGCATTACATTATACAGACTCTTCATTTGTCCAGATGCACTCCTGTCAATTGGGCATGACATGGGCATTGTACCTCGTAAGAATCCTTCCATGTATGGTTAGGGTATATCTAAAATTGCATGCACCTGAGTTGGATAAATACATATATCTGATGCTCATGTTCGAGTACCTGACTCTGAATCGTACCATCTGCAACAAAATCCAGGTAGAATTCCAGATTGCTTCTTCTTCTATTTCTCAGTTCTCACTATTCTTTTTTCTCCAATAGACTCTCAATACCAAGGCATTCTTCATCTTTCTTCTTAATGTTCCAGCAAAGATACTGTCATAACCTATTAACGGGACCAGAGCATCCTCAATTATAATGCTAGAGCCTCAAAGCCTCCCACTGCTTTACCCATTAATGAACTATTAACATCTACCTTTTCTCCTCACTATTTCAGCTCTAAATATGCTGCTGCATGGTTAGGCAATAAAGCTCCTTTCTCACCTACCTAGGAAAAGAAAAAAGACTACGCTCAATTCTAAACGGGTTTTAGTCGACTGTATGAATCCTTTATATATTATTCCGCTCCATTTGGGTGCATTCATTCAAATACTCAATAATATATGTTAAATTAGGTTACCAACACAATGAAGATTTACTTCCAACTAGTTGGTCTTGAATATATCAAAAGCTACTACACCTAATTTATGATTTTTTTCTAGACTACACTTTTAGACTTTCCCTACTCCAGCACAGGAACTGTATTGCTGGTAAGCCTCGATAAAAGTCTAATCGTTTCGTCGAGTAGGGAAAGGCTAGGAATGCAGCCTCAACCTGCTGGAAAAGCATTTACCTGGAGTCGTCTATTCCTGATTCAACAAATGAAAGAAGCCTTGATCCCAATACTAGCTGTGGACTGGAATGTTATTTTATCCAACTGATTCTAATCATGATTTTTACTCTAAACAACTGGATTGGATTTTCTAGCTCTCTTTTTAAATAGACTGCTTTCAATTTCGCTTGCCCTGGAACCTATTTTTATTGATATTGATCTAGAATCAGCTTTTCCTAGTTTCTTTTATTATTCAACACCAGAAGCTATTGTCACGACTTGAACACATGACCTTCAAATAAAAGAAATGGAATAATAAATCTTTGTTTTCCATGCAAGATTTGGTGATCTGGGACATTCCGGGTAAAAAGGTAGTGCATGTCAGAATATAGTCCATTTAGTAACGTCAGACTATTTTAGGGTAGTTAGCTTCGTCTTTTTGGGACTTCTTTCAGTTACATCGATATTCTGGCAAGGCCAATGTCAGAATGCTGGAGCGGGAATAGAGTTTAGGACCTAAACTGGAAAACAATCAACTCCTGTGTGCAACAATATCAAATAATTTCGCGAGATATAAGAGAAGGAGAATGACAAAGACATACGCCTTACACCTGAAACCTTTCACATCACTTTACAAAGTACAGCGTTACCCTTATTTGTGGAGACAATGTCGTTTTGCCTAAATATATAATCAATCTGCTATCTAGCAATAATATCAAATGATTTGAAGACCCAAGTTTCTTATACCTGAATTCTTTTATAGGAAAACTTTGCAATGTAAATTCTTACGTTTATTTTATGAAGGGCAAATACTCTATACTACAATAAGTGTAAACACAAACTATTATAAACTCTGTATAAGAAACTCCATGAATCCATCAATATTGAAGATTTCATCATGTAAATAGTGAATACCTTTGGACAAGATGGCTCTTCAGACAACCTTTTCATAGAATCTGGTCTTCCAATGAAATTGACATATCTAGTAATTGACTCACGGAGGCCACTAGAATCACAGAGTATATGGCTGTGGAAGCTTTGATGTACTGCAACAACTGCGAAGGTGGTGTTGTTTACAGAAACTGATCTCAGATCAGTCAACTGGCCAGGCTTCAGTTTTGGGTACACAGAGTATAGATAGGATGTGATCAAATAATCGAGGACAGCATCTCCAAGAAACTCCAGTCTCTGCTAAAGGAAATCAAATGTTCTAAGAAAGAAGTTGCTGCAAAATACTAAAAATCGCCTACACAACCACCAGAGAGTTTCAGAAAAGTAGGTTATTGAAAAAGAGGAATTCCATACCTGATAGCAACCTCCTCCGTGGTTGTTATAAGATGGATGGATGAAGGCCTGAATGAGCAAACCCTTATGGACGAATGTATAACCTAATAAATTTTCAATGGCCTGAATATCTATTTCATCAGCAAGTGGCATAAAGACTTTGCTTGCAGCGCAAATACTCTTTACTTGTGATTCTTCAAAATCTGTATAGATACCAATCCATTTAAGAAATGCAATTGCTGCTTTGAAGCCACTGTCAACTACAAAAGCGCCAACAAGGGCTTCAACTATATCAGCAATTGTTTTCTTACGCAACCACTGATGACATTTGCTACACCTAACTTCAGTCTTTGCACCATCTGTTACACTACCACATTGACCGTGTATGCTTTTTTCTGTTTGTTTGTTACAGATTACAGGGCACGGACGGCCTACTGCATAGAAGTGGTAGGGATCAAATGATTGATCACGAATAAACGCCTGACACAAAGAAAAACTTAGAGATTCAATCAAATCAATTGACTTAAGAGTATAAACATCTTAAAAGGAGAAAGCTCATAAATATATATATTTATAGATAAACACGTAATCAAACATATTTACACACATACAGTCACATTAATGTATATTCTATGACCTCCTCCCCTCATAGGAAACCACAATTGCCTCTGATTTCTAAAAATTCATTAGAGATATGCAGTTTCATCTTATATTCATATTTATGTTCAATTATTGAGATACAGAATGCTAGCTGTCTTACTTATCACACAAAAAGAAAAGTGCAGAACTGTCCAACTCGAGAATCCAACAACATAGGTTATTAGAAATTGAGGAAGTCATTTTAGTATGGTGAGTATGTTCATTTTATGTTTATGGCTTGCTCTTGACAACATTCAGATATTTGTGCAGCGGACAGCATACTCGTGACAGTCAAGAGTAAAACATTTCCTCATACTAGGAAAGAAAATGTCAGCGATGACTGAATATTAAGGTGTATCAAGACAACATCAAACAAACTTAGTAGGACTAATTTTTCCAATGATGCCACAAAAAAAAAAAAAAGCATTCATTATCAGCTAATCAAACATCACTATCTTTAACGTGTTAAATGTATGTATAGAAAAAAGTTTACTGTTCCATTTCAAAAAAAGCGTTTACTGTTCCAGACACAGAGGAAATCCCCTCTTTTATTGGGTTGGATAGGAGATTATCAAATCTTATAGCTCTCTTAATCTCAATATATATGGTAGTCTTTCTATTTAATATCTCGAAATGTTTAACCCATACCATGTTTATACAAAATTTCACATTTTCAATACCTTGAATTCATTGTCATTGTATCAAATAATAGGTTACTCATGAATGTATCAGATATTTATTACTCCCTTCGTCCCATTCTATTTTACGGTTATCGACTAAGTATAAAGTTTTATTAGTAAATTTAACTTGGTTATTATATTAGTTTAGTGGAGATTTATTTGATACAATGACAAATTATTCGAGGCCTCATATTAATCAACACAGATGAACTTTTTTTCCTGATAAGTTTCAACAAGATATATTCTACTTCTGCTCTTTTATTTGTTTTTGGGGCAATGTGAGATGAGAGAGCCACACGTGCATCTGAGTTTGTGTTAAGAAATGGTAGTGTTTGCACTTCCTCACAATGAAATAATGTAAAATTTGCAAAAATTCAAAAGCCATGTTTTGAAACAAGAAAAAGCAAGCATTCTCTTATCTGAACATAAAAGATGTGCTGTCATATCACTGAAGGAGTCTGTCCATATCCAGCATTTGGAGTTTTCAGCAACACCATGTACCTGTAAATTGTTTCTGACTGCTATAGTGTACAGATAGGAATTGTTCACAATGTTTGAGCGCCTTCTAGTTAACTGTCCTTCGTCAAAGGCATTGTATGTAAGAAAGACATGCCTCCCAACTGCAAACTTGAGAAATGCATCACCAAGCACTTCAAGCCTTTCAAGAGAAAAAGGTTCATTGCATTTCTCTGTAGTAAGTGCTTCAAGAACCTGGTCCAGTTTCAGGCAGTTAATAGTAAACTAGGTACTGTATCTGGCATGATTCATATGCTATGAACAAGCGATAAATGTAAAACAGATGTGTTTGATTGAGAAATACTACTAAGCTATGTTGCTCGGACTCTCCCAAAATGTCATCGGGTGTGGGTCAAATTCTCCAAAAGTGGTGCATTTTTGGAGGATCTGACACGGGTGCGGCACCATTTTGGAGAGTCCGCGCAACATAGCTACTGAGGATCGGAGTATTCCTTACATGATCTATTGTTACTTCCCTTCCCTCAGGGAAAGAAGCAGATAGGCAGCCCTTTAGTTCGATAGCGACAAGTAAGCTTTCAAGACGATGCATGATCGATGGCAACAGAGATAATGAGCTCCCAATATCTTTGGAAAACCCAATTATCTTGAGCTGGCAAATTTCAGCAGGTAGTTCAACAAAGTGCTCCTCTTTATCACGCAACTCTGTGTAGAGGGCCAGAGGAAAGTCATTAATACACCACTTAAGTTACTGCGTTTAATAATAGGCATAATACAAATTGAACTTATTTTCAGGAGGGAATAACAAGCTGACATTCTGAAAATCTGGCAAGTTAAATAAAGAAGAAAGCTTATAATTTTCTCATGTCATGTCTTGGTGACGCTAGTCCCAAATGACTTACTGAAGTTTTAGAGGAAAATATAGACCCTTCACCCTTGGAGCTGCTCGGCACATTACACCAGCGCAGATACCCTCTAAAACCAAATATCCTTTTTTTTCCAATAAGTAATAACTATTAAAACCATGTATCTCCCCTCCATTATCCATACTCCTGTCAAATCCCTGGGTTTTTATAAGTTTTGAGCCAGAAAACAGGCCTCAGCATTATTCACCCAAGAAAATTCTATGCAACTGGACTTCTCACTGTAATATACTAGGTGGCGATTTTATTATCTTCTACCACTATTCCTATTGCCTTCACCGAAAGAAGTTAAAGCACAATTTGCCTGATGAAAAGCTGATGTTGAAGTGAAGAAGAGAAAAAAGCCAATGTTCAGAGACCCTTGAAGCAGCAATGATACTGTTCAAAGAAGTAGTGTAGCAAACCCTAAGCAATCCCTTACAATTTGCGCTTTAGTTAGTTTCATATTTAGTTCATATAAATCTTTACACTTATCTTACTTAGCTGATTTTGCAGCCATTTGATGTCATTTTTTTTAAGTAGTTCCCTGATCAGATTTAGAACTAGGGTTCTTTTTTCTTTCTGATGTCCGTGGTGTCTGGGCTAGCTTTAGCGAACCTCGACTAATTCCACGAGATACCTGCTACCTCACACTAGCATAGGTACTGGGTAACTCTGTCCACATCTCCATTGTGATTTGAACCTAAAACCTTGTGATTCTCAACCCAATTCATTGACCACTAGGCCACACCTTTGGGTGCCATTTAGAACTATTAGATAGTTATGTAAATAATATGAATTAGTCCTAGTCCCACATAGAATAGGAGTATGATATATATTGTATAAATAGGGCTCAATGTACTATAATTAAAACAGAATATCAATAATAGATTTTTCTCCCGTGCATTCTCACATGGTATTAGAGCAATTGTGAGAGATTTATCGTTGTGCATAAATTCCAGGGACTCCGGGAGGAGAAATCAGTCAACCAAAAGTCTTTTTCCGGCAAACACAGGTCTGCTGCAAGTGAAAAGCCACTTTTCGTCAGTGTCGTGCAAAAACTAACACCGCCACCACCACGAATTAGATCAGCCGGCGGCGACCAACCCATAAAAAAATCTCCATCAGTAGACCCTCCACACGCACCCACGAGTCGCCGGAAGAAAATTTTCCGGCGAAGTTCCGACATCACGCGACGGCGCGTGCGGCCCTTCCGGTAACTTTTTGGAAATTTTTCTTTGGGATCGATTGCTCGCAAGGGAATTCCGAGCCTACCCATCCAGGTTACACCAAATTCCGACCACTTTTATATTTTTCCGGCGTGAACAGTGATTTCAGAAGGGTTTCTGATTTTTCCGGCGTGAAAATCGTAATGTCATTTGAATTAGAAGCATTTGACTCGCACTCGGATCCAATGCATTGAATCCAATCCAGATGGTTTCTTCAGATTATTTTGAGTTCCTTCAGTACGAAGCATGTAAACAGACATCTTCAGAGATAGCTTCTATTGTTCAAATAGGTAGTAGCGTGACTTGTGTCTCCCAATCTTCAACCTGCGAATCTTCGGTCATTGATTCAGGTGCATCTGATCACATTTCCTGTAATAAATCTCTTTTCACTACTATTTCATGCTCTCAATCTCTTCCAACAGTCACGATGGCCAACGAGTCTCAAACCGTGGAAACTGGAATAAGTCAAGCAAGTTGATAATAGGTGAATTTAACTATAATCACGCCTTAAATAACCACCTTCTTGTATAGTTTTGATGATAAAAGTGATAACAAAATGCTCTTATTAGTGCTTTTCATGATTTGCAGGTGATATATGACCAGGGAAGGCTAGGGAGTACTTTTGGAGTCAAAAATGAAGAAAAAGAGGCCAACTGTGAAATTCCCAAGTAAACCACGCAAAACAGGCCTGAAGATTCAGAGAACTGTGTTGACCGCGGTTCCACCGCGACCGCGGTAGAACCGCGGTGGAAGAGAGCTGCAGATAAAATGAGATTCAGAGAAGGCATTTGGCCGCGGTTTAACCGCGACCCCGGTAGAACCGCGGCGGAAGCAGAAAACTTCAGGGACTAAAGTGTAAAACACGGGATTTTTAGACCTAAACCCTAGTTTAAATACGAGACTTCGCCCAAGAGAGGTATGTATTGAATTTTAGAGTATCTTGGCAAGAAAAACTATTGTGAGATAATACCCAAAAACATAGTTCTTCTTTTCTTTGATTTTTATTGCTAGTTATGATGAATTCTATCTTAGTTTGTTTTCCCATAGCCATGAGTAGCTAAATCCTTTGTCTAAGGCTTTGATGGAACCTATTGGGGGATGAACATCTTGTTTATGTGAATACAAATTGCTAGTTTCAATCTCTATTTGTTCAACTTTGTGCTTGTCGTAGTTAATTGACAGGATCCTCAATTAGCTGTGCCTATTTAGTGTGCATAACTTGGAAAAGAATGCATATTTAGGTTATTGTTGAACAACACCACTCCCAAAGTATAAGAGGAATCTATAATCGCGGGTTTAAAGGCGGGATTAGGGATAACGAAGCCTTGGGTGTAATCTAAAGTGAATTGTGCTAAATAAAGTAAGCTAGTGTATCTCGGGAGAGTGCAATTAGTATATTATTGTGATTACTCGGGAGAGATTTACGGCAAGATGAGCGTTCATGATTGATAGAGATGTGTTGGTAAATTTGTAGGAGCATAAACAGAAGGGATTCCTTCAATAGGGGAAATCATTGCCTTAGCTTCTTCTCATCATTGTTTACAACCTTAGCATTTTAGTTTACAGCTGTTTAATTTACTTGCAATCGTAGTTAGTAAAGCGACCTTCAACTGTAATTCAAACATCTGGGAAACTGGTTCTGAAGAGTTTAGTGGGTCTAAAGATAGTGATTGATAGGTTAACTCTCTGTGGATTCGACCCTGAGCGTAATACTCTGATTATATTTGCAACGTCCGCAGAGTCCTTTTTAGATGACATAGTTGGGCGTGATCACACACAAAGCTGTAAAAACATTAATACCTTAAATTCAGAACTTAATTCCAAAGCATATCTATATAAACTAGGTGGTGCTGGCTCGAGCCCAACATTGTTAGATAAAAAAGTAGTTGGCGCTTTCTTTTGGCTGCCTTTGAATAAATTTTCTGATACAGGACAACACTAAAATAACCTATATGAATCCAAAAAAAAAGGGCTTACTAAAGCGATATCGCTGTAAAAGCATAATTATAGGATATTCCTCTAATGCGTCATGTCATAATTGCATCATACGTTTAGGCCGAATGTCTTCAGGTGGAACGTGTTTGCACTGTATCCTCTCCACCGGACAATAGAAAAACCCATGACCACCTAAATTAATTCAACAACACAACTATAAATACTACTTGGTGCTCAACACTACATGAAGTCTTCTAATAATTCATCTATTATTTTGGGACAAAGAGTTCTAATTTTGATTCTTTCCAACTCAAGACCTCACTGCTTCAAATTTAAACCACCTTGCTATACATAAACGGCATTCGATTCTCCAATCTCATAACAGGCTGGTAGTCATTGAGAGGCGTTCTTCCCCTACCCAATCTGAAGATTTAGGAGTTCGATTGCTGGCAACCTAGACGATATGTTAGAGGAAAAAACAAACATGTAATGCTACGTATGACACTGACATGCAATCATATTTTTATTTAGGTTGCTGGGTACAACAGGTCATAGAAAATGCCTTTGACATGATTCAATATGCAAGCCTCAAGGTCCTTTCAACAGATTTAGTCTCTTGGTCAAAGATCGTGTAGTCTTTCACTCCAATGAGAAAGCCAGTCACTTGACCATTTAAGACCCTGCAAATAATGGAAAAATTATTAACTGATAATATTAAATATATGTTTTTTCTGAGGTATATCGAAAATGTTCTCTCTAGCAGTCTAACTTCATAAGGTAAGGCTTCATACACACTACCCTCCCTAGACCCCACTTGTGGGAACACACTGGGTTTGTTGTTGTATAATACTTTGAACCTGGAAATAATTATGTTAATTTTTTTTAGCCTTTAGGGATACTTAAGTAATGTTGTTGTATTTTTTTCTAATAAACATTGGTGATTGTAATATTATGGACTAATATTGGTGCAGCGTATAGTTAAATAATTCAACATGAGTTGAACAAACACTACAAAGCTGACAGGAATGTTCAACAGGAGTTGAACAAACACTATAAACCTGAAAAATATTGCATTCTCACAGTCGCAGCTGCTAAATGATTGTCATTTTAAGCATTTAAATTGATATAAATTCAGTAGATCTAAAGATACTAAAACAATAGATAACTGTATGTCATTAGTAATGCATTGGTAATTTGTTTGTAAGACTAATTTATAAAAGTTTATTGCTCCTCAAAGTGTTAACCATCAGCAAATGACAAAATGAATAATATATTACAAGCTTAGATGCCTCAATTTTCAGAATTGAATGTCAAAGGTTAGAATAAAAAAGAGCAAAAGAATGTTATCTTAAGAGAAAGATATAATACCTTTTTATCTAGCCTAGCGTGCTGTAAACCTACAGCCAACAAGAGCTAGATCGGAGACATTTCTTGCATTCTGTTATACACCTCTCTTCTTAGTTGCTCCAGTAATGAGGTTTCACAGGAAAACACTCAAAAAAGGTCCATATGAGTAAGTTGTTCAGAGAAGCTATCCTGTAAAGCACACCAACTTCCTCCAGAATGAGAAGATTTTGTATTTTCTTACAACTCAAAATCATCATCAAGTTATCATCTTGGTCGAAGAATGGTATCCAGCAAAGCACAACCCACAGAGTGCCAAATAATACATGTCAAAAGTTACTATCTGTATAGTCAATTTTAAAACATAATAATTTCCATAAAGACCACAGTAGATTGCGAAAGGAACCAGTAGGCCAGAGATGCTCAAGATGCTGGTAAATACTATTTTTAAAGCATCATCAACAACAAAATAAACAACATTGCAAAATTTTTTGAAGTTGTTAAGGTGAAGAATTTTCAAAGAATTAAGAATTAATTTTTTTTGAAACTGGTACCAATCAAAGAAGAATTAACTAACGATATATGTTTCACACAGAAGGAACATATTTCAAGGTGAATTATCTTGAGACTTTTTTTGTCATAGCTTGTAAGACAGATCTAGATTTCCTTAAAAGATATCAAATGTTGGTTTGCTCCTTAAAGTTCTATTATAGAAATTGCTCCTAAAACTTCTAATACAGGAATCTCACTACCTTAGAAGTTAATGATAATAGCACCTAGAGTACAAAATGGAAGACTGCTATAACGCTCGATATTTCACAAATAATGACATAAAAGGAACCACGTTGTTGTAATATACTCTTTACGTAGGGAATAGCCACGTAAAACAATGACCATGATGTAACCTCAATTAGCATATTACCAGTAAATGGGAAGTAACAAATTTTGCGTCTCCAATGTTAGGATTTTCTCAATTCTAGATTGTGATTTATAAACAATCTATATAAGTCCTTTCAATTATTCAGAACCGTGGAACTATATGATTTTCACATAAAATAGAGATACAATAACTTCAATTAAGAAAACTTACCTGAATCCATGATGTGTTTTCTTAATTAAATTGAGCGGAAGTCTTCTTCAGAGTTGCTGTTCTTGAGAAAATCAGTATTTCTCTCTCTTTTCCTTTTCTATGTTCTTTTCCGAATAGAATAGATGGAGTACGCTATTCTTCCTTATAACAGGCAGAGACACGGACCATCAGTTAATTCTCACTTTCCATCAAAGTGGGTTAGTGGGGAGTTATGACCATAATTAACTTCCCCTAATTTTATCCAAATATTAATTTAACAAAATATATTTATATTAAACAAAAATACTCACGTGGGCCATATTTTACATTCTCCCACTTGGTGCACGTGATGTTACTCACTTAATGGTTTAATAAATATCTCAATCATTACGTGCACAATAAAATGTTAAATTCTCATTCATTGGAAACATCACTCGTTGTTATTGAATAAGTAAACTTATATGAGTCATGGCGGTTGTACATCACTTACTCGATATAGTCCCTTCCATGTACTACAATATCAGTCTATTACCCAATACAACATGTAAAAGTAATACTTAATTGGTCCAACGTTAATGCTTAGAATATCTTTATCTAAGCCTGAATCTGTCTTCGTTATTCTCAATATTATGTATACAAGAGAAAATAGGTATAAAATACCAAAAACATATGTTTAAATGAGCTCAAAGTGTCAATTTCATAAACATAATAAAGTCTTTAGATAAATTCATACATTGCTATTAAGAATGCCCATTCTTTCAACATGTTCAACAAATATTTTGGGTGATAATCCTTTCGTCAAAGGATCGGCAATCATAAGTTTAGTGCTAATATGTTCAATTGACACTTTATGTTTCTGGACTTCTTCTTTGACGGCAAAGTATTTCACTTCCATATGCTTAGCACCCTTTGAATACTTGTCGTTCTTAGAGAAAAAGACTACTGCGGAATTATCACAATAAATTTTCAGCGGCCTGGCAATATTGTCGACTAGTCCAAGTCCTGAAATAAAGTTCCGCAGCCAATTAGCCTGAACTGTAGCCTCAAAGCATGCCACAAATTCAGCTTCCATAGTGGACGCAGCTATGACAGACTGCTTCGCACTCTTCCATGATATTGCTCCTCCGGCTAACAGGAACAAATAACCAAATGTAGATTTTCTTGTATCCATACAACCAGCATAATCTGAATCTGAATATCCAATCACGTCAAGATGATCAGATCTTCTATAAGTGAGCATATAATCTTTCATTCCTAGCAAGTAACGCAACACTTTCTTTGCAGCCTTCCAGTGGTCCATCCCTGGATTACTTTGATATCTTCCCAGTATTCCAACAGCAAAACTGGTGTCTGGTCTTGTACATGTCTGGGCATACATTAAGCTCCCAACTATAGATGCATAAGGAATATCTTTCATTTGCATACGTTCCAATTCATTCTTTGGACTTGATTGAGACTAAATTTATCCCCTTTCTGAATTGGAACGGGACTTGATGAGCATTTTTCCATTCTAAATCTTTCTAACACTTTATTAATATAGGCTTTCTGAGACAATCCCAATAATCCTAGTGATCTATTTCGGAATATTTTTATCCCGATCACATAGGATGCCTCTCCCATATCTTTCATCTCAAAGTTATTAGAAAGGAATTTCGTGGTGTCATACATCATACCAAGATTATTAGTAGCAAGCAAGATGTCATCAGCATACAAGACTAACATAATAAACTTACTCCCAATGACCTTCAGATATATACACCGATCAACAGTGTTTTCTTTAAATCCAAATGTGACAACAGTTTTGTTAAATTTAAGATGCCACTGTCGGGAAGCTTGTTTAAGTCCGTATATTGATTTCTTAAGTTTACACACCATGTGTTCCTTCCCTTTAATGGCAAACCCCTCTGGTTGATCCATATAAACTTCTTCCTCTAAATTTCCATTTAAAAAAGCGGTTTTTACATCTATTTGATGTAGCTCTAAATCATAATGAGCTACTAAAGCCATTACAATTCCGAGTGAATCCTTCCTAGAGACCGGTGAAAATGTCTCTTTATAGTCAATGCCATCTTTCTGAGTGAAACCTTTGGCAACAAGTCTGGCCTTGTGACGTTCAATGTTGCCATTCGAGTCGCTTTGGTCTTAAAGACCCATTTACACTCGACTCTTTTGCAACCTTCCGGTAATTCAACAAGGTCCCAAACTTTATTCTGTTCCATAGACTTCAACTCATCTTTCATAGCATCTAACCATTTATCAGAATTATTACTGTCAATGGCTTGTGAAAATAAAACTGGATCATTAGCAATTCCAAAGTCAATTTCTGACTCATGTAGATAAACTAAATAATCATCTGAAATAGCAGATCTCTTTTGTCTTTGAGACCTTCTTAATGCTACTTCTTGTGGTTCATCTACTGTAGGTTCATTAACTGCAATTTCATTATTAGTAGTAGGATCATTTATTTGTTGTTCTTGCTGGTTGTTAGGTTGTACAAAAACTTCAGGAACAACAAGTTTAGAAGAAGTGCAGGGTAGAGGAACTTGCATCCTGACTTCTTTAATTTCCACATTACGTGGTTCCTCACTCCCACTATTTTCACCATTCTCAATGAACCTAGCATTTCCAGTTTCAACTATTCTCGTACTATGATTTGGACAGTAAAATCTATACCCTTTTGATTTTTCTGGATAACCAATGAAGAAACCACTGATCGTTCTTGAATCCAGTTTCTTTTCAAGTGGATTATAAATTCTTATTTCTGCCGGGCAACCCCAAATATGCAGGTGCCTCAAACTAGGTTTCCTACCAGTCCAAAGTTCAAAAGGAGTCTTTGGGACTGCTTTACTAGGAACCCTATTTAGCAAGTATACGACAGTCCTTAATGCATATATCCACAATGAGATGGGTAAAGATGAATTACTCAACATACTCCTAACCATGTCCATTAATGTACGATTACGCCTTTCAGCCACACCATTTTGTTGTGGAGTGCCAGGCATTGAGTGAGCACATATGCCACGTTTTTCAAGGAATTTAGCAAATGGACCAGGGTGTTGTCCAGTTTCGTCATATCTTCCATAATACTCACCACCTCTGTCTGACCTGATTATTTTCACCTTTCTATCTAGTTGTCTTTCAACCTCATTAATAAATACCTCTAAGGCATTCACTGCTTGAGATTTTTCATGCTAACAAATAGACTATATCCATACGTAAAAAGTCATCAATAAAGTGATAAATATCTTTCCTTACTGAA
>NC_031999.1:48504736-48515424 GCF_001879085.1 Nicotiana attenuata
TCCTGAAATAAAGTTCCGCAGCCAATTAGCCTGAACTGTAGCCTCAAAGCATGCCACAAATTCAGCTTCCATAGTGGACGCAGCTATGACAGACTGCTTCGCACTCTTCCATGATATTGCTCCTCCGGCTAACAGGAACAAATAACCAAATGTAGATTTTCTTGTATCCATACAACCAGCATAATCTGAATCTGAATATCCAATCACGTCAAGATGATCAGATCTTCTATAAGTGAGCATATAATCTTTCATTCCTAGCAAGTAACGCAACACTTTCTTTGCAGCCTTCCAGTGGTCCATCCCTGGATTACTTTGATATCTTCCCAGTATTCCAACAGCAAAACTGGTGTCTGGTCTTGTACATGTCTGGGCATACATTAAGCTCCCAACTATAGATGCATAAGGAATATCTTTCATTTGCATACGTTCCAATTCATTCTTTGGACATTGATTGAGACTAAATTTATCCCCTTTCTGAATTGGAACGGTACTTGATGAGCATTTTTCCATTCTAAATCTTTCTAACACTTTATTAATATAGGCTTTCTAAGAAAATCCCAATAATCCTAGTAATCTATTTCGGAATATTTCTATCCCGACCACATAGGATGCCTCTCCCATATCTTTCATCTCAAAGTTATTAGAAAGGAATTTCTTGGTGTCATACATCATACCAAGATCATTAGTAGCAAGCAAGATGTCATCAACATACAAGACTAAAATAATAAACTTACTCCCACTGACCTTCAGATATATACACCGATCAACAGTGTTTTCTTTAAATCCAAAGGTGACAACAGTTTCGTTAAATTTAAGATACCACTGTCGGGAAGCTTGTTTAAGTCCGTATATTGATTTCTTAAGTTTACACACCATGTGTTCCTTTCCTTTAATGACAAACCCCTCTGTGTGACGATCCAAAGGGTCATCACCTGTTTTCTCATTCATACCGTGCTTCCGAGGCCTTGAAAACCTCATTTTTAGTCGCCTCGATTTGCATGCGCAGTCCGGGCGCGAAGCCGGAAAGCTTAAATATGAATTCTATGTGAAAAATGATGAATTTTCGTATTAATATGATTAAAGTTGACTTTGGTCAATATTTTGGGTAAACGGACCCGGACCCTTGATTGGACGGTCCCGGAGGATCCGTAGAAAAATGTGGGACTCGGGCGTATGCCCGGAATCGAAATCCGAGGTCCCGAGCCCGAGAAATGAATTTTTAAAAGAAATTTTTAAAGAAATTTGAAATGAAAATGGTTTATAATGTGTTGGTATCGAGCCCGTATTTTGGTTCCGGCGCCCGGTACAGGTCTTACATGTGGTTTAAGCGCTTTCTGTGAAATTTGGTTGAAATCGGACGTCATTTGACGTGTCTCGGACCTAAATCTCTAAAAATGATAGTTTATGAGGTTAGATGAAAAAGTGATGATTTTGAGACTTGATTCCTCGTTTTTGATGATAATTTGGCGATTTGATCGCACGGTTAAGTTCGTAGGATGTGGTTGAGTTAGTGTGTGTGAGTGGTTAGGAGCCCCGAGGGCTCGGGAGTGTTTTTGGAGGTGTTCGGGATGGTTTTGAAACTTAAGAAATTGCAGAAAATTGCAGCAGGTGAACAGTGAATTTCTTCATCGCGTTCGCAATGCCCCTTCGCGTTCGCATAGCTTCAGAGTCTGCCCTTCTTCGTGTTCGCATCCCTATTATCGCGATCGCGTAAGCCAAGTTCAGGACCCCAGTAGGTCCCTCTTCGCGTTCGCATTGAGCTGTTCATGAACGCATACCTCTGTTGCTCCCTTCAACGCGTTCGCGTACCTCTTCACGCATTCGCGTAGGCCCAGATCCTGGACCCCAATATTTTACTCTATGCGTTCGCAGCCCTCCACTCGCGAACGCGATGCTTGCCAGCCTCCCTTCTTCGCGAACGCGACCCTCCCTATCGCGAACGCATAGAGTAATTCCGCCCAGTGATTTTTTTAAAATGTTCAAAACAGTAGCTACGGGTATAACTCTAATTCTCACGAGCTCTCTTCTTCCCCAAGCTTCTAGGAGTCCATTGAAGCCCCCATTCTTCAAGACCACTTGGGTTAGTAAATCCCCACTTATTTCCTTCATTTTTTTTCATTAATTACTGAAATTCTAAGCTTAAATCATATAGATTAGGGTGGAAACTGGGGGAAATTGGTAGAATTAGGGCTTTTCAAATTTTCTTTGATTTAGACCTCGTTTTGGGGTCAGATTTGAAAACAAATTATATATTCGGGCTCGTGGGGGAATGGGTGATATGAAATTGGTTCGAACCTCGGGTTTTGACCAAGCGGGCCCGGGTCAATTTTTGGAATTTTGGGAAGAAAGCTTAGAAAACTATATTTAGGCATTGGGTTTGATTTGTTTAGCTTATATTAATGTTGTAAAGTCGTTATTTCATAGATTTGATTGAGTTGGAGCCGAATTCGAGAGGGAAGGCGGTCGTTGTGGATTGATTTAGCTGTGGAAGTTGAGGTAAGTGTTTGGTTTAACCTTAGCTTGAGGGAATAGGAGTTGAGTCTTGTTTTCTACTTGCTAAATGTCGAGTACGGTGTATGGGCATGGTGACGAGTATCTATACACTGGTGTCTATCATGACCGTGAGTCCTTATGTTGTGTTTATTCTTATCTTGTTGTGCTTTTCCATGCTTAGTTGATGATTCCTATGTGATGAAAGAGTATGAAAAGGAAATTATGAATTGNACGATTCCGTGCCATGATGTGAGTGTTATGCACGAAGGATCATTCCATGCCATCATTTTGTGAGGTAAAGCACGAAGGGTGATACCGTGCACTTTATATGGTTGTTTTGGTGAGAACGAGAGTAAAAGCACGAAGGATGGTGCCGTGCAACTGTTGATTTTCTACTCTCGTTGATATTGTAGTTGTACTGTCTCATTACTTATTTACTGATTTTATACCTGAACTGTTACAGCCCCTAGAACATGCTCCCCTCCCTCTTGACTAGTTGATTTCTGTATACCTTTATTTTGCATACATATAAATTGAACTGCACAGGTTTGTTTGGTAGTCCGGTCTAGCCTCGTCACTACTTCGTCGGGGTTAGGCCAGGCACTTACCAGCACATGGGGTCGGTTGTGCTGATGCTACACTCTGTGCATCTTTTTGCACAGATCACGGTGCCGGAGCAGCTTTTGGACAGCAATAGTAGATTTGGGAGCTGACTTCAGTCCAGAGACACTGAGGTAGCCTTGCTGACGTCTGCAGGCCCGGAGTTTCTTCTATCTTTACTTTAGTTTGTTATCCTTTGTACCGGAACAAACAAAACTATGTTTTTATTCAAACATTGTATTTAGCATTCTCTAGACGTTCGTAAGTTTGTGACTCTAGTTCTTCGGTAGAGTTGTATTGAACTTCCGCATTGCTTTCAGTTTATTTATATTTAAGAATTCCGCTTTTCTATTAAATGTTTTGTTGTTTTTAATAATGCCGAGGTTTGCTAAAAGAGGTAATAAATAATTGGCTTGCCTAGCTCCTAATAGTAGGCGCCATAACGACTCCCGAGGGTGGGAAATCCGGGTCGTGACACTCAGGTTGATCCATATAAACTTCTTTCTCTAAATTTCCATTTAAAAAGGCGGTTTTTATATCCATTTGATGTAGCTCTAAATCATAATGAGCTACTAAAGCCATTATAATTCTGAGTGAATCCTTTCTAGAGACCGGTGAAAATGTCTCTTTATAGTCAATGCCATCTTTCTGAGTGAAACCTTTGGCAACAAGTCTGGCCTTGTGACGTTCCATGTTGCCATTCGAGTCACGTTTGTTCTTAAAGACCCATTTACACCCGACTCTTTTGCAACCTTCCGGTAATTCAACAAGGTCCCAAACTTTATTCTGTTCCATAGACTTCAACTCATCTTTCATATCATCTAACCATTTATCAGAATTATTACTGTCAATGGCTTGTGAAAATGAAACTGGATCATTAGCAATTCCAAAGTCAATTTCAGACTCATGTAGATAAACTAAATAATAATCTGAAATAGCAGATCTCTTTTGTCTTTGAGACCTTCTTAATGCTACTTCTTGTGGTTCATCTACTGTATGTTCATTAACTGCAATTTCATAGTAGGATCATTTATTTGTTGTTCTTGCTGGTTGTTAGGTTGTACAACAACTTCAGGAACAACAAGTTTAGAAGAAGTGCAGGGTAGAGGAACTTGCATCCTGACTTCTTTAATTTCCACATTACGTGGTTCCTCACTCCCACTATTTTCACCATTCTCAATGAACCTAGCATTTCTAGTTTCAACTATTGTCGTACTATGATTTGGACAGTAAAATCTATACCCTTTTGATTTTTCTGGATAACCAATGAAGAAACCACTGATCTTTCTTGAATCCAGTTTCTTTTCAAGTGGATTATAAATTCTTATTTCTGCCGGGCAACCCCAAATATACAGGTGCCTCAAACTGGGTTTCCTACCAGTCCAAAGTTCAAAAGGAGTCTTTGGGACTGCTTTACTAGGAACCGTATTTAGCAAGTATACGGCAGTCCTTAATGCATACATCCACAATGAGATGGGTAAAGATGAATTACTCAACATACTCCTAACCATGTCCATTAATGTACGATTACGCCTTTCAGCCACACCATTTTGTTGTGGAGTGCCAGGCATTGAGTATTGAGCACATATGCCACGTTTTTCAAGGAATTTGGCAAATGGACCAGGGTGTTGTCCAGTTTTGTCATATCTTCCATAATACTCACCACATCTGTCTGACATGATTATTTTTACCTTTCTGTCTAGTTGTCTTTCAACCTCATTAATAAATACCTCTAAGGCATTCACTGCTTGAGATTTTTCACGCGACAAATAGACATATCCATAACGTGAAAAGTCATCAATAAAGGTGATAAAATATCTTTCCTTACAGAAAGAAGTGACATCAAAAGGACCACATATATCAGTGTGTATAATTTCAAGAAGCTGAGTGCTTCTTGTGGATCTTTTCTTTGTGTGTTTTGTTTGTTTTCCTTTAATACAATCCACACAAATATTAAGGTCCGTGAAATCTCAATGTGGAAGGATTTCATTCTTAACTAGCCTTTCCAGTCTTTCTTTGGATATGTGACCTAAACGTTTATGCCACAAGCAAGCTGAATGTTCATTCACCAAATTACGTTTGGTTCCAACATTATGATGCAGAGTTAGGAGGGTTTCGGCAAACAGATTATCAAGGTTCAATTTGTAGAGATTATCACAAATAATACCAGAACCAATAAGATGATTATGCTTAAACAAACTGAAACATCCATTGCCAAAATTTAAAAAATATCCAGCTTTATCTAACTTAGACAAGGAAAATAAATTTCATGAAAGAGAAGGTACATAAAAAGTTTCAAATAAGTCTAAGTGAAGCCCAGTATCTAGGATTAAACGATAAGTCCCGACAGCTTCAACTGGAGCCTTCAATCTATTCCCCATGTACACAAATCTTTCATTCTGATTTATGGTCTGGGTTGTAAGGAATCCCTGCATCGTATGAGAAACATGAACAGTAGAACCAGACTCAATCCACCAAGTATTATAAGGAACTTCAGTTAAATTTGATTCGAGGCACGTAAAAGCACAAGGCTTACCTTTCTTCTCGAACCATGCCTTACGTTTCAGGCAATCTTTCTGAAAGTGTCCAGGTTTTCCACAGAAACGACACTTATCATTCTTGTGTTCCTTCTTACGTACTTGAGAAGAGGACTCATTGATATTTTGTTGCCTTTGCTTAACTTTTCCATGTTTCTTTCGTTTCTTTCCAGCTCCTTGATGGCCTACAAGATTAATGGAGTGGGTTCCTTGATTCTTCAGCCATGTTTCCTCTTGAACCAGCATACCGTGCAGTTCATACACGTTCCATTTGTGTTTCATGATGTTGTAGTTCATTTGGAAAGGGCCATACTCAGATGGTAATGAGTTAATAATGAATTGAACAAGGAAATTCTCATCCACTTCCATTCCCAAAGTCTTAAGTCTTGCTGCTATATTTGTCATTTCAATGACATGCTCATGCATGGTACGCGAACCATCAAATTTTATGGTGGTTAAAGTACCCATTAGTGTCCCAGCAAGAGACTTATCAGCAGTTTGAGAGCATTCTTCCACAAGTTTCTGAAGTTCTTTCGCGCTTTCACTTTTGGGAAGAGTAGTCTTAATGTTGCCCGCAATATTCATTCGTATAAACATTAGGCTTAATCTGTTAGACCTGTCCCAGTGCTTAAAATAGGACCTTTCTTCAGTACTACTAGTTTCAGTAATAGTTGTTGGCCTCTCAGTATAAAGTGCAACATCAAGATCTAAAACTCCAAGATGGAATTTTATCTGTTCGCACCAATCTGAGAAGTTGAGTCCGTTAAAGGTCGTAACAGAAGCGGAGTGCGAATGAAGAGCAAGTGCTGCAAATAAAATATGCCCATTCATTAATGCTTTGAGTGAAAATTAAATATATCGTTAAATTCAGAATGGTTTATGTTTTACTCTTAAATGTATATTGATGTCCACCTTTGGGCGTAACACAAAATACATTTTTTTTTAACATAATGATGCTTAAAATAAATTTTACATAATTTGATAATTTTAACGTACAAGTTAGTAGTATTTACTATCTTTGGATAAATAAATAAAACTAACGATACATTTAAATTATCGATTTAATGTTCAGTAATTACAAGAACAAATAATCAACCTTTGGGTGATCCATTAATGTCTTATAATCAAGAACTTCAATTTACCACAAAAAATATCCATCATGTCGTTTATAGACATCAAAACTTATGGGTAATTGGGTATAACAAATCATTATTTTGGAGTTAATTATTCATAATGATTCGATCACTTTGGTGATTAACGAACCTCATGTTTATAATTCCAATAAAATTTTGAAACGGTATTCTTCCAAATATAATTCTTAAGTTTGGATTTTATCATTGAATCCACATCGGCGAATCCAATAAATTCATAAGTATTCTACTGTGTCTAACTAGCGTGATGAATATTGTTTTCACAATTTCACGTTTACTTACTAATTATGAAGTCAAGTATTTGAAGCAAATCTTTTACTTGTCGAATCCACAAAGCGAACAGGATCATGAAATCAAATGATAATCAAATATACTATTGGTCATCAACACATAAAAATCAATTTATATCTGCTTCGCTATTACTATTGACAGTAATTGTGAAATTCCTTGAATACACAATTAGGATTCACAAAATTAAGGAAACGTTAATTTTAGCGGAAAATCATTAGTTCCTAAACCTGTGCTCCTGATACTAAATGTTAGGATTTTCTCAATTCTAGATTGTGATTTATANTTGGTGTTGCTACTGCAAGAATTCGATCTTGAAATACGTGACCGAAGGGCACTGAGAATCAAGTCGCTGATCATCTATCACGACTTGAGGGAGCTGAAAATGTAGTAGAGGTTGAGGAAATTCTGGAAACATTTCCAGACGAGCAGTTGCTCGCCACCACTCATCAGGAAGCGCCATGGTATGCGGACTTTGCTAATTACCTGGCCAGTGGTATTGTTCCTCACGACCTTTCATCGGTCCAAAGGAAAAGATTTTTTCGTGAAAGCCGCCAGTATTACTGGGATGAACCTTATCTGTTCAAAATATGCCTTGATAATATGATCCGGAGATGCGTCCCCGAGATAGAGCAATTTTCTGTTTTGCAGGCTTGTCACGCATCGGCGTATGGTGGACACTTTGGAGGAATCAGGACAGCAGCAAAGGTGCTAGAAGCTGGATTTTTCTGGCCAACGGTGTTTAAAGATGCTCATTTATGGGTAAAGGGCTGTAATGAATGTCAACGCATCGGGAACATTTCCCGGCGCCACGAGATGCCCATGAACCCAATTCAAGAGGTGGAAGTGTTTGACGTCTGGGGGATAGATTTCATGGGTCCCTTCGTCAGTTCCTATGGCAATAAGTACATTCTTGTTGCTGTAGACTATGTGTCCAAGTGGGTAGAAGCTGCAGCGGTGCCCACCAATGATGCAAAAGTGGTGGTTAGGTTTCTAAAAAAGAACATATTCACCCGCTTTGGGACACCACGCGCAATTATCAGCGACGGAGGCACTCACTTCTGCAATAGGGCTTTTGAAAAGTTGTTGGCTAAGTATGATGTGCGCCACAAGGTGGCTACTCCGTACCACCCGCAGACTAGTGGACAGGTTGAGGTATCCAACAGAGAGATCAAGAGTGTACTGACAAAAACCGTGAACGCCACAAGAACTGATTGGGCGAGGAAGCTAGATGATGCACTCTGGGCTTACAGAACAGCTTTCAAGACACCAATTGGTATGTCACCATACAAGTTGGTGTTTGGGAAGGCCTGTCACCTACCTGTAGAACTTGAGCATAAAGCGTGGTGGGCACTGAAACAGCTAAACCGAGACATGGAAGCTGCGGGCACGTCAAGGGTCACTGAATTGCATGAGCTCGAGGAATTCCGGTATCTTGCTTTTGAGAGCACAAGGCTGTACAAGGAGAGAATGAAGAGGCTACACGATCAGAACATCGTTGAGCGAAATTTAAAACCTGGGGACATGGTATTGCTCTACAACTCAAGACTGAGGTTGTTCCCGGGTAAGCTTAAGTCACGATGGTCTGGACCATTTCGAGTAGTTGAAGTTTTCCCGTCAGGAGCTGTGGAAGTTGCCACTGAGAATGACTCGTACATTTAGAGTCAATGGTCAGCGATTGAAATTATATGTGGGTATGAGCGAGCCTAAGGAAATGTCTGAGCTGCACTTGAATGAACCACAGAGGTCGAGCGAGCCTTAATTGCGCTCATCTGAGTCGTGCCGCGACGTTAAATCAGGCGCTGCGTGGGAGGCAACCCATGAAATTGTTGTAAGTGTAATCTTTTTGTTAAAAAAAAAAAAAAGCCGTCAGATGCAGAGAAGTGCCCAGACCGCGGTTCCACCGCGATCGCGGTCAAACCGCGGTCAAAGCACCTCTCTGTAGTCAGTCCACCGCGCTTGCACCGCGACCGCGGTCAAACCGCGGTGGATTGACCTCTCTGAACCTCACCCCTCGCGGTTCTACCGCGACCGCGGCAGAACCGCGGCAGACCCAGACGGGCCCAGGTATGATAATTTTAATTTTTATTTTTTTTATTTTCCCCCCTTCTTTCTAATTAATATAGAACCTCCCCACCCAAACCCCTTACTTTTTCAGCAACACCACCGACACCCATCCCCTCTTCTCTATTCTTCTTCTCTTTTTCTCTCTCTAAAAAGAAAAATCTCCATTCTCTCTCACCCAAACTCCATTATCATCTTCTCCAAAACTCCACCTCCACCTTTCCCCTCTTCCATCAAGTAAGTTTCTCTTCCCCCCTCTATTTCTTCTTCTTAATTAGTGTAATTTAGTTTTGTGTTAGTTTTAGTAAACCCTAGTTAGGATTAGTGTTCAAGTTTTAATTTTTGCTTTCTTTTATGTTTTCTATTGTTGTATTTGATGCTTGTGGGGTTGTTTAGTGCTAATTTGGTTGGGTCTCCATGATACTTTAATTGTGGGGGTTGTTTTGATGACTTGGAGGCCTAGAAAATATTCTTGTGGTGTAGTTTGGTGATGGGCCATTTTTGGCCGAAAATTTGGGATTTATTGTACAATTTTGAGGCATTTTATGCCTAACCTAGGTTGTGGCGGTGTTGTAATTGGTGTATGGTGGTGTTGTATTTAACGTGAATTACTTGATGGAGTAAGTGTGGGGTGCTGTATGCCGGAAATTGCAAGCAAATTGTGGGGCCTTTGTGGAGGTTGTTATCCTTGAACACCTTAGTAGTGGGGAATGGGCACTTTGTATGAATGAAATAAATGGGGGCAAGTGTATAGTGCCATTGGGTGGTGAAGTCTGAGTACCCATCCAATTGGCACAGGAAGGATATATTTGATGGTTCTTCTGAATTCTTTGCAGGTACTATGGCTCCTAAAAGGCAAAGGAGATCGGCAGGCGCATCCCAACAACCTACATATGATGAATCCAGGTTCCAATCAGAACTAGCGGAGGACGACTTTAATGCCAAGGCTACGGAGAACTTCATCCATGAGATCTCGCTTGACCGGGCAGCCCTCCGCGTAGAAAAGGCAGAGATGTATGAAGAAATTCGGAGGAGGGAAATGGAATTCTTATTTGATTACCCTGCCCCGGTAAACAAGATGCTTGATAGGGAGTTTTATGCCAACCGCCCATTGAACTTAAGTAGGGAGGTGATTGTGCGAGGCAAGGTGGTCAGCGCCACAATTCCCATGATTCGCCAGGTGTTGCGACTGCCTCAGTTCACTAGTGACATCGACTACTACCACGATAGGCCAGGGGTCACATGGGAGGTCATGACTGATATACTCTGTGCAGAGGAGCGACCAACCTGGATACGTGACCAAATCACCCTGAACTCCAACTCATTCACCCACTTGGCTAAGTGTTGGTTAACTGTCATCTGCAGCCGGTTCCTGCCCTCAAGCAACACAACTGACGTGAACTTCCAGCGTGCACTGTTGACATGGTGCTTCGTGACGAAGAAGGATTTTGATGCGGCAAGGGTAATTAGTGATGAAATGGTCCTACGGGGGCCGCTGCTGTCAAAGGGATTCTACTTCCCTTCTTTGGTGACTACACTGTGCCTGCTGAGAAAT
>NC_031999.1:48517013-48551532 GCF_001879085.1 Nicotiana attenuata
AGGTTAGTCACTATATCCAAATATATCCTACCCGTCCCTTAGCCTACATTACAACCAAATGAAGACCTCTTGATCTTTGACTGAACAGCTCGATTAGTAGAGTATTACACTAGGGGCAAGCTTATGGTGTGTCTGTGTGGCATGTGAATGCTCTTTGCTGAGAGTGAGTGAATTCTTTCAATCCTTGGTTCCTTATTGTTTGAATTTTATGTGTGGGGAACTTCTCTTAGACTTGTGATGTGAGGGCATGTGACTCAGGAAGAGAAAGTAAATCTTCACTTCTGTTAGAGTAACTAGAGTGAGCACGAGTGTGTCATGGCATGAGAGTCTGCATCTGAGGTATGATTGTTGCATTGCTTAGGTTGGTCCTTCGTAATGGCGAGTGTGACATAAATTGGGGTAATGTATCAAACGGTTAGGCCTAGAAGTGTGGTTTAACTTGCTCGAGGACGAGCAAAGGTTTAAGTGTGGGGTGTTGATAATAGGTGAATTTAACTATAATCACGCCTTAAATAACCACCTTCTTGTATAGTTTTGATGATAAAAGTGATAACAAAATGCTCTTATTAGTGCTTTTCATGATTTGCAGGTGATATATGACCAGGGAAGGCTAGGGAGTACCTTTGGAGTAAAAAATGAAGAAAAAGAGGCAAACTGTGAAATTCCCCAAGTAAACCACGCAAAACAGGCCTGAAGATTCAGAGAACTGTGTTGACCGCGGTTCCACCGCGACCGCGGTGGAAGAGAGCTGCAGATAAAATGAGATTCAGAGAAGGCATTTGGCCGCGGTTTGACCGCGACCGCGGTAGAACCGCGGCGGAAGCAGAAAACTTCAAGGACTAAAGTGTAAAACACGGGATTTTTAGACCTAAACCCTAGTTTAAATACGAGACTTCGCCCAAGAGAGGTATGTATTGAATTTTAGAGTATCTTGGCAAGAAAAACTATTGTGAGAGAATACCCAAAAACATAGTTCTTCTTTTCTTTGATTTTTATTGCTAGTTATGATGAATTCTATCTTAGTTTGTTTTCCCATAGCCATGAGTAGCTAAATCCTTTGTCTAAGGCTTTGATGGAACCTATTAGGGGATGAACATCTTGTTTATGTGAATACAAATTGCTAGTTTCAATCTCTATTTGTTCAACTTTGTGCTTGTTGTAGTTAATTGACAGGATCCTCAATTAGCTGTGCCTATTTAGTGTGCATAACTTGGAAAAGAGTGCATATTTAGGTTATTGTTGAACAACACCACTCCCAAAGTATAAGAGGAATCTATAATCGCGGGTTTAAAGGCGGGATTAGGGATAACGAAGCCTTGGGTGTAATCTAAAGTGAATTGTGCTAAATAAAGTAAGCTAGTGTATCTCAGGAGAGTGCAATTAGTATATTATTGTGATTACTCGGGAGAGATTTACGGTAAGATGAGCGTTCATGATTGATAGAGATGTGTTGGTAAATTTGTATGAGCATAAACAGAAGGGATTCCTTCAATAGGGAAAATCATTGCCTTAGCTTCTTCTCATCATTGTTTACAACCTTAGCATTTTAGTTTACAGCTGTTTAATTTACTTGCAATCGTAGTTGGTAAAGCGACCTTTAACTGTAATTCAAACATCTGGGAAACTGGTTCTGAAGAGTTTAGTGGGTCTAAAGATAGTGATTGATAGGTTAACTCTCTGTGGATTCGACCCTGGGCGTAATACTCGGGTTATATTTGCAACGTCCGCAGAGTCCTTTTTGGAGGGCATAGTTGGGCGTGATCACAAGTCCACTTCCTTCCTTACCTTTAGATTCAGTTCTTTATGTTCCCGGTAGTCCTTTTAGTCTCATAGTCGTTAGTCGCTTAGCCAAATCACTTAAATACACTGTTTTATTTCTTAATGATCTTGTTTTTATACAGGAACGGAGTATGCGGTGGACCATTGGTACCGGACGTGAATCAGATGGACTTTATTACCTTATCATTGCAAAAATCACACTGACTCATATCTTGTCTTCCTTCAACAACTTGTCCTATTACTGATTCACCATATTTATTACATAAACGGTTGGGACATCCCAATTTGTCAAAACTTCAGAAAATGGTACCCGATTTATCTCACTTGTCCACTCTGAGTGAGTCATGTCAATTCAGTAAACATACCCGCTCTCATTTCCCCCGGTGTCTTGATAATCGAGCAGAGTCACCTTTTAGTTTAGTCCATTCAGATGCTTGGGTCCTAGTCGGGTCAGTTCTACCTTTGAATTCCGCTACTTTATTAGTTTCATTGATGATTATTCCAGGTGCACCTGAATATTTTTTATGAAAAATCGATCTGAGTTGTATTCTATTTTTGAGACCTTTCACGCTGAAGTTCAAAATCAATTTGGGGTTTCTATCCGCACATATCGTAGTGATAATGCCGTAGAGTATTTTTTTTTTGATAGTTGAAGATTTTATTAAAATCAGTATCAAGCTGATACTATAAAAATACAAAGATACTGCTGGCTTAAAAACATTAAAATCCTAAGCGGTCTAGCATGTCCAGCATATCATCAAAATTCATAACAATATTTCCATCTTTCCAATAGTACAAATAATGTAAACAACTATATTTTACATATTGCAGCTGCTCCTTCTTGCCTTCAAAACACCTGTTATTTCTTTCTTTCCATATCGTCCAAGCTATGCTAAGAGAAATATCTCTCCAAATCTTCTTTAAGGATGCTTCTGCCCTAGAGTATTTGTCTTCCCCATTTCAGCAGTTTATGAACTCTCATGGGATTATTCATCAAACATCTTGTCCGTACACATCCCAACAAAATGGGATAGCTGAAAAAAAGAATATACATCTTATTGAAACTGCTCGTACCATACTCGTACAATCTCACGTTTCATTGCGCTTTTGGGGTGATGCAGTTCTTACATCTTGCTATTTTATTAGTTGTGTGCCATCTTCAACCATCCAGAATCAAGTTCCATTCTCTGTCCTGTTTCCCCACTTACCTTTGTTCTCTCTTCCACCCCGTGTCTTTGGGAGTACGTGTTTTGTTCATAACCTTACTCCAAGTAAAGATAAGTTAGCTCCTCGTGCTTTTAAGTGCGTATCTTTGGGTTACTCGAGAACACAAAAGGGATATCGATGCTATTCTACTGACCTCCAGCAGTACCAGTCTGTTGATGTTACCTTCTTTGAAACCCAATCATACTTCACCGGTCCAAGTAATCACTTAGATATTTCTGAGGTGCTACCAGTTCCATCTTTTGGAGATTCAGTCACTATCTCCCATTCATCTTCCTCTATGACTCCAGCTTCACCGCCTACAGCTCCAGTTGCAGCTCCACCACCTATAGCTCCAGTTTCACCACGTAGTCCAGTTCAACCTTCTATAGCTCCACCACTCCTGACGTCGTCCGCGCCCAGCATCAGGCCCAGCTTATTTACGTCCTGCACCTGGTCCTGCTAATACTGCGGACTTGTCTCCTCTTAGTCAACTGATTGCACTACGGAAAGGTATACAATCCATACTTAATCATAATCCCCATTATGTCGGTTTAAGTTACCATCGTCTGTCATCACCCCATTGTGCATTTGTATCATGTTTGTCCCCTGTTTCTATCACTAAGTCTATAGTTGAAGCACTATCTCATCCAGAGTGGCGACAAGCCATGATTGACGAGATGTCTACTTTACATATGAGTGGTACTTGGGAGCTTGTTCCTCTCCCCTCGGGTAAATCGGCTGTTTGGTGTCGTTGGGTATATGCAGTCAAAGTTGGTCCAGACGGCCAGGTTGATTGACTTAAGGCTCGTCTTGTTGCCAAAGGATATACTCAGATATTTGGGCTTGATTACAGTGATACTTTCTCAATCGTGGCTAAAATAGCATCAGTCCGTCTTTTTCTATCCATGACTGTTGTTGCCTATCTATCAGTTGGACATTAAGAATGCTTTTCTTCACGGTGACCTTGAGAATGAGGTTTATATGGAGCAACCACCTGGTTTTGCTGCTCAGGGGGAGTCTAGTGACCTTGTATGTCGGTTGCGCCGGTCCCTCTATGGTCTAAAGCAGTCTCCTTGAGCTTGGTTTGGTAAATTCAGCACAGTTATTCAGGAGTTTGGCATGACTTGTACTCGTAGTGAAGCTGATCACTCTGTGTTTTGTCGGCATTCTGCTTCAAATCTCAGTATTTATCTGGTGGTTTATGTTGATGATAATGTCATTACCGGCAATGATCAGGATGGTATTACTAAGTTGAAGCAACATATCTTTAAGCACTTTCAGACTAAAGACTTGGCAGATTAAAATATTTTCTAGGTATTGAGGTCGCTCAGTCTAGCTCAAGTATTGTAATCTCACAATGGAAGTATGCCTTAGACATTCTTGAGGAGACATGAATGACAAGTTGTAGACCTGTTGACACTCCTATGGATCCGAATTCTAAACTTCTACCAGGACTGAGGGAGCCGCTTAGCGATCCTACAAAATATAAATTACCTCACAGTGACTAGACCTGACATTTCCTTTCCTGTGAGTGTGGTAAGTCAGTTCCTGGATTCTCCCTCTGATAGTCATTGGGATGCAGTTGTCCGCATTCTTCGATATATACAATCAGCTCCAGGCAAAGGATTATTGTTTGAAGATCGAGGCCACGAGCAAATTTTTGCGTAATCAGAAGCTGAATGAGCAGGATTACCCTTCTGACAGACGTTCTACGTCTGGATATTATGGTTTAGTAGGAGGAAATTTGGTGTCTTGGAAGAGCAAGAAACAGAATGTGGTTGCTCGGTCTAGTGCAGAAGCAGAATATCGAGCAATGGCTGTGGCAACATGTGACCTAGCTTGGATCAAACATTTGCTTAATGAGTTGAAATTTGGTGAAATCAGCAAGATGGAACTTGTGTGTGATAATCAAGCTGCCCTTCATATTGCATCAAATCCGGTGTTCCATGAGAGAATTAAACACATTGAGATTGATTGTCACTTCGTCAGAGAAAAGATACTCTCAGGAGATATTGCTACAAAGTTTGTGAAGTCAAATATCAGCTTGCAGATATTTTCACCAAGTCCCTTACTGGTCTTTGTATTAGTTAAATATGTAACAAGTTCGGTACATAAGATTTGTATGCACCGGCTTGAGGGGATTGTTAAATAGTTATGTAAATAATATGAATTAGTCCTAGTCCCACATAGAATAGGAGTATGATATGTATTGTATAAATAAGGCTCATTGTATTATAATTAAAACAAATATCACTAGTAGATTTTTCTCCCGTGCATTCTCACAAGACCTAGGGTCTTTGGATGCTCTTTCTCACAAATAAATAGAACTAGATAGAACTTTATCAGCACTCAATAGTCTACTGTCAATGATTTTGCGTCTGACTTTGAGTTCTATAGTAGAGTTTGTGGTTTCTTTGCTTTCATAGCAGATGCCCATTAGTTTAAACAATATGCTTCAACATGTATCGGAGTAAAACCCTTTCTTCCAATCCCCCTCCCTTGCATCACAAGTCTTTATGAGTTTTGCAATAGAAACAGCTCAACTTAGCAGCTTGAATAATAAACAATTACCTGAATAGCCTTTCTTTCGTAGTAAGTTGTCCAAACAGAAGAGTTGTTTTGCTTTTATAAGTGGTTGCTCAGGGTACGAAAGACGGATACCAAAACTGTAAGAGAAATCTCTCACCCATTAGAATATACATGATACATATTTGTAAAAATAATCAGATCTTCAACTAAAATATATGTTTTCTTTATGAGAAAAGTATTATTAAGCTAAGCGCAAAGGAAGAGGACAAGATGTCCTCAATAAGCAACATCAGAAGATACAAAACAAATGTAGTTCTAAACAAGAAGAGCACGACAGTCCCTTTAGAGGCCAGTTAAGGTAGCGTAGAAAACAAGCAGAGTTACACAATTGCAATGAAAAGAAGTGTCTCCTTTCCCAAACTTTGCAGGTTGTATGGTTCCTAAACAAGTAAAGATACATCAATAACGGGATGTTTCCCAAACAAGCTAGTATACGGTAGTTATCCCACATTAATTAAATTATTTACCTTATCAAACAGGGTAAAGGAAGACATATCAAGAAATTCTGTTAGTACTCAAGGCTCACAACAACAACAAACCCATTGTAATCCCACAAGTGGGCTCAAAAAGTTTAAAATAGACATATAGTGACTGACCATAATAAAAAAATTCCAGAAGAAAAAAAGAACTTCCAAATACATGTGAGGAAATTGTTAAATTGGTTCTCCAGCAGCAAGCGGTTAAATGCTAATTGACCTCATCAAAAACTCTTTTAACTTCCGTACACTTTGCATCTAATTTGTAAATTTTCTCCCCTTTTTGCCACACCAGACCAAGGGCTCATTTCCATTTTATTAATACTTGAACTCCTATTCTGGTTTACAGTAGACAGAAACAACATATGTGCATGCGAATGCAGGTAGAATCAACAAAAGAACAGGGAACCAAGCTGGTAAGCAAAGAACAAAAATAAAGTCATTTACTTACGTATCGTAATAGTGTTCGACATGGTTTTTTGAATCTTTATATATGCTGTATGCATTGCTTTCTTTGACAACATCAGATATGAAGAAAAATGTCTCCTTGCATGGAACATATACCAAACTATTGGCAACATCATGTACGCTTTTGGAACCATTGGCAAGTTGCAACTGCTCATCAAATTTGGATATCTCACTATTGCCTGCATATACTTTAGTCCCAAAAATTGGTGATGACAAGCATCTTCTGACAAGCTCCCAGTCCACGGAAATTTTATTGTGTCCACATAAATTGACGGGAAGAAGTAGGTAAGATTTTGAAGCTGAGTCAACATAATCTTCTTTTTCCAAAGATACGAATTCTGAAATGAACTCAGAGCGGTCAAGAATGATCTTGAGGAACATTCTCTGGAACTTCTCTGCTAGTTGTACCTGCTAAGAGAAAGTAGTCAAAATATTGAAGAGAGCCTTTCTGTTTATACTAGAAGAGAGTCAAATAGTTAACCTCATTGTTCTCAAAATTAGTAGCTCCTGATGGAATAAGCTCTGTCTCCACAGATCTACCTCGAGCCAAGTTGAGATCAAGTTTCATTCTCTCAGCCTCTTGAGGAAGAGGTGCTTTCAGAAATAGGCCAAACTTTTTATAAACCCTATCAATTGGACAAGGTGAAAAGTTGATGTAGTACGAGTTAAGGCAAACAGGACTCTCTGTCTCAGTCCATGATTCTTTAAAGGCAGCGGGAACAATCATCTCATGGAGCTCTTCTCGTGCGTCTTCGCCTATGACATCAACATTACAATAATGACAACAAGCACCAAAACATGAATCAGAAAATGCTTTTATCAAAATAATTTTGCCTAACCATCTGAGCTTTCTGAGTCAGAAAAAACATGAATCAGGTCTTCATCTGCTTGATCCGGCAAAAGATAATCAGTGAGTGCTCCAAGTTCATGCAAGCTCTTGCAGGCTCTTAAACAGGCATCTTTCTTAGCTGCTTCTATAGAAGATTGAGGAGCACTCACGATTTGATGCATTGGAGCGTTTGAAGGCAAAACTAATTTGCAAATAGTTCCATCTATGTCATCAAAGTAGAAGAACTGCGGCTTGGGGCAGAAAAACCTACAAAAGAAGCAAAACGAACAGAAAAGAAATCATGTTAACCCATGAAGATATGAGTTCCCAAAGCAAAATCCACACATAAGTGATACAGAACAGAATAAACTTTAATTAGAAAAAGAGAAACAGAAATATCAAGTGAAATTTCAATACAAGATCATACTCGTCACGTGGAAGCTTGGAACAATAATGGTGAAGCAACGAAATGCTTGATGCAGAACTGATGGTTGCACCAGTCATATCTACTTTGTATATATTTTCTTGAAAATCTATAACTGCCGTGCAAGATTTCCTGGAAGAAATCTCATCATTCATCCGAGCTTCATTTCTTGAAAAATGCTCAATCAAATTAAGCTCCCTTTGGTTATCACTGCCAAGAAGTTTGGGTCAGAGATATTGCTCTGTTGAACTTGACAGGTAATAAGGTACAGAAAGCATAAACTTTGGAGATACCTATCAACCAAAAATGCATATTCAGACTTTGGCATGCGGGCACGCCCTCTAGACTGTATAAAACTGGCAACAGTTTCAGGAAGATCAAATCGTATAACGAGGCAGCATGTCTGGATATCAAGTCCTTCCTCGCCAACTTTGGTGGCAACCAATAAGTTGAGCTGTCAAATTGAGCAATGGATATGCAATCAATTTCATACGAACTATCAGATGGAGAATAAAGCATAAACTTGGAGTTACCCTCCCAGAGGTCCTCTGGCTAAGAGAATCAAGCGAGCAGAGAAAGAATCT
The DNA here is from genome assembly GCF_001879085.1 of Nicotiana attenuata. Lineage (NCBI taxonomy): Eukaryota > Viridiplantae > Streptophyta > Magnoliopsida > Solanales > Solanaceae > Nicotiana > Nicotiana attenuata. Next base: position 48,525,369 of record NC_031999.1, read on the forward strand.
AACAAAGAACCATTACCTCACCAGAACGGAACTTATTGAGAATGATATTTGTATTTTTTCGTGACATACTCTTCAATCCCGAGTGCACTCCTACAAGAAACCCGCATTTCCAAGAAGATAAAACTTTCAGATGCTGAAGCATATAAGAAAGAGATCTCGCAGTCACGATCCTATTGACGAAAATTATGCACTTCATATCTGGTTGTACCCTGAAAATAAAGAGAGGGAGATACCAAAATGCAGAATATGAAGTTGACTCTCGAATTCCTTAGCGACTGAACTCACTAAGAAGAAGAAGAAATATACATCCATGACATCAAACAAAATGAAGCATTTATTATACGTATTGGGTAAAGGTATGGTATGAAAGCAAGAAACATACATCAATGACTTCAAATTATATTCTTACTATTTCTATCGGGTAAAGGTACATTATGAAGGCAAAAGATCACGTTGAAGAATAAACTTCTAGGGGAAGAAATGTGATCAAAAGCAGTTGGTTGTTGAACATTTAGTTTCAGATGGTACCACTGTAATTGACAGCAAATGCACAGAGGCTAATCCAAAAATATGAACAATTGTAGTCAATGCATTCATTTCATATTTCTCCATCAGGGCCTTATTCAGGTGCTCTTTTATAGTAACTGAGAGCAAACTGAGGGGCTAACTAGCTGGTTAGGTCCATAAATATAAACACTCATATTCAAGGCATTAATTCCATAATTCTCCATAGAGGCCCCATTGTGGTGCTCTTTAAAAATAGGCCCTATACTGTGCTGTGTAAGGGCAAAAAATAAAATGTTAAGATTAAAATCATGACGAACAAAAATCAGTACAAGTAGAATGATCTTCTGCTCCAAACATATTTTGATAAACTAAGAAATTGAAATTTCTAATTCCCATGTACAAATGTATAAACTAATACGTCAGGTTTAATCGGCTATAGTTCTATTCAAAGAGTCTTATTTGGAACAAACAGCATTAAGCTTATAGCTGCTGGATGATTAACAGCACATTTAGGGTGGTTCAGACTAATACATTATGTTTCTCTTGTTCTAACGATCTTATTAACTTCAAATTCATTATCTTCTGCAAATCACCGCAAAACCTCAGTTATAGCATAATGTAAAATGTACAGAGAAGGTCACATTTAAACCGTTATAGATCTCCTGTGTAATTCTTTGTGCCGCTTTCTAGAATCCCCAGTTATAACATAATTTAACCTCCTATAGCCCTTTTTCCACTAATCTTAGGACAAACAAAGGACATGGAAAAAACCAAGTGGCAAGGAAAGATGTCATCAGGTGAAATAGGACAAATAAGTGAGCAGAATCTTTTTGAGACCAGAGGACTTGGCTGATATCTTAGGCTGCAGTTAGGGATTCTTTCTACTTATTGGAAATGTCATTGGGTACGGTGCAAAAATCGACAGAGATATGAAACGAGGTCATTGAGAAAGTGAAAAAGAAACTTTACGTTAAGAAAATGGACCTTAGGTCCAACTCAACCCAAAAGTTAGCTCTTGATGTGAGGGTTGCTTGAAACCATAAAAGGAGACTACAACCTATTCCACAACCAAAATGGGGCACTCTAACACCTCCGTGCAGCCAGGCCTGGACATTTGGTGCATCGACTACATAATTTTGGAACCCAACACTGGAAGAAGTCGAAAAAGATGGTGCTTATTTGAGGAATAAACATGCTGGGATTTGAATAATGTCTACAAGTAAACCAAAAAAGGAAAAGAAAATAATCCTTATTTTTAATTATATCCAATTATATGGATTCTAAACTTTTCTTATACTTACAAGGTACGTATTCTTGTCATATTAACAATTTTGTAATATTGACATTCTTAACACTCCCCCTCAAGTTGGATCATACATATTAGATATTCCTAACTTGCTCAAAATATACTCAATTCCAGAGTTGCTGAGTGGCTTTGTAAGAATATCTATAATTAATCATCCGAGCAAACAAAACATGCTGCAATTCACCCGGTTTAATCATTTGTGGAACAAAATGACAACCTACTTTTACATGCTTCATTTTTAACACTGCAGCCTGATTGCTACAGATCATTTGCATTGATGCATCTCCCTCACCCCTAAACTCTTTGAGTAGTTGCATTGAAGCAAAATGGAAAGTTGGGACTATTCTTGAAAATGGCACTCAAAAGAATATAAAGTTTTCATATGAAAAGAACAGACCAACTGTTAAAGGAAATATTGTCTATGCTTCCAGTTTTCTAACTGTAAATTTACATTATTATAATCGGATACAATGACCCAGAAGAACACCCCTCAAAGTGGAATTGACTATTTTGTTTCCAGCTACTTATAAATCCTGAATAAGTCAGAGAACAGGAACAGGAAATTATTCATTTAGCTACATAATGACTAACCCGAAGTTGGAAAGGATTCCAATTAGACGTAAAAGCTTTTTGGAGAAATAAGGCTCCTTCAGAACTTCCACACGTGTCAAATCAGGATTCATACCATCTGCATGATAAAGCATATGTTAGACTAGTAATGTACAGAGGAAAACAACAAGAATATACTCAAGCCGCAACACAAGACAGATCAAAGGTTCTTTGATATTTCTGTTGGAACAGATCATTATTTAAGCCTATATTTGCAGGAATTGACTTTTATCATATGCCCTTAGTCTTCATTAAAAGACCCTAAAGCACAGCAAATAAAATTCGAAATCAAGTCTAACTTTATACAGAGAGGTAAAAAGAGGCGTGGAAAGATTACTGTTAGACTGAAACTTGATTCATCATACTTGTTCAGGCACAACATGATTCCCATCTAGTTGTCCAGCCTTTTTTCTTTGAAATGCTAACATCGCACTGAAAACTAAGGCAGCTTATATTCTTGCTTCATTGGTAAATTGAACATCAAATGATAACTTCCTTCCATGCATAAAACTTCTCGCATTAGCTTCTCCATTCTTTTATTTTTTGCAATAGCGATTGTGAACAAAGTTACAAATTATGTGGGGGAATAAACTCTATTAAGGAGACTCTTCCTCCTTTTGATAAATATCGCATCTTCCTATCCTCTCCAGTCTCTTAGCATTTTTTTCACCTCTTCTAATGGAATTAATTCCAAATTTATCATATTGAAGTGTAGCCCAATTGTCTTTGAACCCCCAAGTGTTCTATATAAGAAATGGATGTCTCCGTTTGGATCAAAAAGATTAAAGTTCCATCTGCAAACAATAGATGTGCTACATATTCCATGTCATGCTCTCCTCCAACAACCCGAAATTACACTCAAGAATTCACTACCTACAGATTATAACACTAGCTCTCTATTATAAACAATAATAACAACGGCACAAAGGTCTTCCTGCCGAATAACTTTTTGCTCCCAACAACACACACACCCCCACACATGCAATGGGTATGCACTAGTTCTCCACTTTCTACAACTTTCCCCAAGAAACAATTCTGGATAACGACTAATACAACAACAACATACCCAGCGTAGTCCCACAAGCACGATCACATGCCTTCTCATGAAACTAGAATTCCCAACTTTCCACAGATCAATACAGAATTCGTCAGTTCGTTTGAGATCACACGAGCATCCGTACCCTTCAACCAGCGAAAGAATCTTGTGTGATGTATACGATGCTATTCACCACAAATCTCAATCTCGTTAACAACACATTTACCATTGTTCACTTTCCAGCCAAATTGATAGGTCCAAAGTCCTTATTTATTATCTGTTGCTTTCCTCTTCGGAATTAGAAGAAAGAACAACAACAACAATAACTACCCAGTAAAATCCCACATAGTGGGGTCTGGGGAGGGTAATGTGCCCTTGCCCTGATAGGGCAGAAAGGCTGTTTCCGATAGACCCTCGGCTCAGAAAGACGGAAATAAAAAACAAGAAAAGAAAAGAGAATTCATTGGTAACTCCAGTAGAAACCGTAATAGTAACAGAAGCATAAAAACCAAAAGATGAATGACATGCAATAACAGTAACCAGAGTCTAAGGCCCGGGCTAAGTTAAACAGCAAGAATAGTGTGGGTTCAACACAAACTGCAAGCCATCTAAGATCAACCCCAATCCAACCCCGCCTCACCCCCGGCATGAAGTAAGGAAAGCTCTACTACCCCTTTCCTACAACCCTAATGCTTGACCTCCAGGCCTTCCTATCAAGGGCCATGTCCTCGGAAATCTGCAGTCGTAGCATGTCCTGCCTGATCACCTCTCCCCAATACTTATTAGGTCTCCCTCTACCTCTTCTCGTACCCACCGCGGCCAACCACTCACACCTCCTCACCGGTGCATCAAGGCTTCTCCTCTGCACGTGCCCGAACCATCTGAGCCTTGCTTCCCGTATCTTGTCATCCACAGGGGCGACGCCCACCTTCTTCCGAATATCATCATTCCTAATCTTGTCTATCCTAGTGTGCCCGCACATCCACCTCAGCATCCGTATCTCTGCTACTTTCATCCTTTGGATATGAGAGTTCTTAACCGGCCAACGCTCGGCCCCATACAACATGGCCGGTCTAACCACAGCTCTATAAAACTTACCTTTGAGTATCGGTGGCAATTTCTTGTCACACAAGACTCCAGATGCAAGCCTCCATTTCATCCAGCCCGCAGAATTTAAATATCTCTTAAGGGACCAAACCGATGAAAATGACACACGCACTATAAACAGTGTCGTTTACCTATTTCCATTAGTGTTTAAAAGAGGCAAGAGTGAAACCATCAAATCCAGTGCCTTGTCTCCTAAACAACTCTTTCATCCCCTACCTCCACTCTTTCAGCTTCAAATGGTTTCTCTAGCTCCTCTATTTCCTTGCTGTCGAATTTCTAGAAAATAATACCACCAAATCCTGACATGTGGCCCTTTCTTTAATGAAATTTATTACTTCATCAAAAAAACTACCATCAAATCCTGACCCCGGCTCATCCTATTTCTCATACAACAACGGTCAGATAAACCTGCAAAATCTACTCTTTATTTTCATTTTCCTTGGAGTACCTAGTCATCCATTTGCATCTTCTCAATGAGATTACATCTTCCATGTCCACTACGTGCATTGGCAGGTGAAAAGAATTTGGTCTTGTTATCACCATTATTCAGCAGAAGGAAATTTGGTAGTAGTGTCGCCCAAGCCTATCTTTAACTTCCTCCCTCAAAATCCCAACATCATTAGGCAAACTATAAGACAGTTAAGTGTAAAATTTGCTATGCAAATATAGTTATAATCAATGTAATATAGCATTAGTGACCACAAGTGGGTGAATATAGCTATATGTGTTGATAGTAAATGATGCCCATAAAAGGATTCAGGCGTAAGATATTTGATTTCAGGCGTTCCCTCCATTCTCTTATTTCTCGCATAAACCATCACCTTCGACCTACTCCAATGTAGGTACTCCTGTAATAACTCTGTAGTGTTTGTTTCTACTCTTCCAGATATCTCCATTTTCATTTCTTGAGGTTTTTCTTCTACTTCTGAGCTTCTTGGCTACCTAAAATGTGGTTTCCTCTCGTGTACTTAACTATCCCACTGTCTTAACCATCTCTTCCTTCATGCTGAAGCCATATGTTCTCAGATTTGATGGAGATGGTCCTTTTCTAACTACCAGTTCTTTAAGAGAATAGGACAATGATCCAACACTGATCCCTATGCCAAATGGGTAGTGACAAAAAGAATTCCCTCCCATTCAGTCGATACCAATATCAATCCTGGAAATCGTCCTTCTATTCCTCCAAGTGAATCTTGTCCCAAGTGATGGCATGTCGATGACCACAGTTGAAGATAAAGCCAGAGAATTCCTCTGGAACTTTACCTCCAATGGTGTAAACACTATTCCTTCCTTGGCAAAATCAGCGGCAATCACCTATGTGTATTTGCCGTTTCATCTAACCTCAACAATTCCTCCTACAGTGTCCCCATTCCATTTCTACAGTCCCATACAGCGTTAAGAAGATCCATGTATATCTGGATTTAAATTTCATTTACTTGTTTTAGGTTTACTAGTTCTCCTCCCTGTATGCTTCTTTGTCATTGGTGAAATGTGTTGTGCTGTCTAAGAACACGAAGGAATAAGAACCCAAGTTTAGCTTTGGCAAAGGAACACCCTGCTTAATCAACGGAATGCTATAAATTGATTTAGATGTTCAATTCAAATGTCTTGATTTCTATTAACAAGTCAGTAAGATATGGTTAGAGCTTGCTAATTTCATTTCTTGAACCAAGTAATCCATGACCAGGCCACTAAGAATAGAATTCTTGTTCAAGCTAGAATTCATAGGAATACTTGTAATGATGGAAAGAATACAAATAGCTATAGAACAGGAATCCACAATAGAATAAAACATACCTTTAGCACAACCAGAAGTAAACACTGTGGCGACCTGACTCAGATATCTGTCACACAAAGAGTCATCACTAGCATTAACATCAGCTTCCACCATTTGATGGCGCTCATAGTGATCCCCCTTTAAGAGGATGCAACTAGCCTTCACCAAAACAAAGGGTGCAACTTAGAATTGAATTTTCCGACTGTAAGTCTTAAAACTAATAAATAAAAACAGATCGTGATGTCTTCCCTGTGAATTAATAGTGCTTAAATTATGCTAAGCATAACTAGGGAACCAACAAGATTCTAGAGTGCATACTCTACTGAAATAATGTCTAAACTAGGGTAATGCATGTGGACTCTCCAGCTGAAGTGCTTTAAAAATACACACAAAAAATAAAATCTGAAGTGCCTAAAGATGTCCGCAGATACTACTTCAGCAGCAGTATGAAAGTAAAAACAAAAAGAGAACGGAAGTTCTACACTTAACTGCCAAAAACTCTATGCCAGGTCAAGAGAGTCAATTAAACTGCACAAGATTTTCAAACCCGTCTGCCCACTTTGTTTTAGAAGAGAGCTAGGAGTCTGGTCAGGTCTTGAGCCTAAATCATGGGTTCCGTATGGTACGCAAGTTTCTCTTTTTTAATGAAATTCTAAATGATACTTAAGTAAAAAGACCATTTATAATGTTTGCTTGTTGGAGGTGGCGGCAAGGTGGGAAAGGTCTTCCCCTGCTAATTGTTTCTAATATAATTGGGAACACAAGTAAAAATTAAATGTGAGCAATAAAATATCCGATAACCTAAGAGTAATTAAAGATCAGGGCTTGTGAAAACGGACTAGGGGACAAACAAGAAGAAGCGCAACAAAACCTGTAATGCCCCAAAGACACCTAGGTTTTCCAGAGAAAAAATTAGATGTCCATGCAGTCTCTTGAGCATCTTTTTTGTGTTCCTGAGAGTGCTATGATCAACTGCTTTCTTGTGAAGCACCATCACACACTGTCAAATCATGAAAACACCAGAAAGTATTTAGTCGAAGACTAATTAGATAATAGCCATCTAAATTACTGACCAGATAATACCTGGTGTTTTATCTCTTCAAGCTTCTGAGAGTAAGCTTTAGTAAGACACGCGGTGCCAGGACCATAGTAGTATACATTCACCTTAGGTGATGCAACAAACTGTTCCAGTTCATCCTTGTCTTCAACAGAATACACCTGTGATCATACATAGACAGAAATTAATATAGAAATGTTAATGTTCCTATTTCCCTCTACCTCACGCTTCTACAACAGTATGGGTATGAACCAAGGTTAGCAGCCCAGCTCAGCCCAGGCAGGTAAAATGCCGCCAAGCTAGTCATTTGTTACCTAACAATGAAACACCCACAGCAAGAAACCCAGGATACAAAATGATAGCTTGGAAATTGGAGTCGCAATCTTATGACACTTCTTAACAACTCCAAGAACTAATAAACCTATGACAGAAACCCATCCTTCACAAGTAACTGTTTTTGGACTTTATGGTTCCCATAATAATGATGTGAGGAAACTGTAATCTTTTATGGTCATCCTTTTTCTTTTTCTTATTTTTCAAAAGAAAAATAATTTTTTGATGATGGAAAAAAAGCTTATGTGTACAATAGTAGCACCTTAGAGCGAAGTAAGGTCTCAAGGCCTTCAACAGTAGCACCTGCAATAGTAAGAAGACAACATAATATCTGAGAGTTGAGGAGCATCCAAAAACAAATGTAGCTTAAAGGAAAGATACATCAGTTTCGCCTGGCAGAATGATTAGTATTGAAAGCAAAGATCAGATAGCAAGAACTATCAATCCGTCACAGCAATTGACCAATGCATGTCATGGCAAGCAGATTTCTTTCCACAAAGGCACAGACCCCAGAGATCAAATGAGTTTTTTTTATACAACAACAGACCCAGTGTAATCCCACAAGTTGGGCGTGGGGAGGGTAGTGTGTACGAAGACCTTACCCCTACCTTCAAGAAGGCAGAGAGGCTGTTCAGATGAGTTTTTTTTATAAGTCAAAAAATCAGAAAACTTGAAGGCATTTTCAGATTTATTTTCTGATAATACTCCTGTAACTTCTGTTGATCCCATTTCTAAATAGAATTCATAGAGGTCATGACTTTAAGAATCAACTATGCAACAAAGATACACATATTGTCATGCATAAGGAGGCAAAATTACACATATGCAGATAAGAGACACTTTTAGAAAAAGGAGGTAAAAAGAGTACACAGGGACATTTTCCCAGTCATACAAGGCTATATTAGACAGCCAATGATATTTGATCATTAACATAGACAAAGAAAATATCATAACAACAATCCCTCTGCTTCCCCAGTCAGTTTGACCAATTTTACATGGATAGGAGACGGGGATAAATTCATCATTTCGAAGTAATAGTTAAAGACTTACAGATCTCACAAGATGGAAAAACTTTTTCGTTTGTAACAAGTAAGAAGTGGTCCAGAGAATTGACCCCTGGAAACCCAAGAAAGAGATACAAATCTGGGACAGATGGTGATTTCTGGATGACATCTATACTTAAAGATGATTTTGCCAAAAATTATCAAGTAACCTCTGTGAGAATGCACGGGAGAAAATATATTATTGATGTATTGACATATGTTACAATGAGCCCTATATATACACACACATAACATGTCCTACTCCTAATATATATTGGATTAGGGTTATTTATTTACTCCTATTTACATGACTATTCTAACACTCCCCCTCAAGCTGGTGCATATAAATCATATGTACCGAGCTTGTTACATATGTAGTTAATACGAGGACCAGTGAGGGACTTGGTGAAAATATCTGCAAGCTGATCATTCGACTTCACAAACTTTGTAGCAATATCTCCCGAGAGTATCTTTTCTCTAACAAAGTGACAGTCAATCTCAATGTGTTTAGTTCTCTCATGGAACACTGGATTTGACGCAATATGAAGAGCAGCTTGATTATCACACACAAGTTCCATCTGACTAATCTCACCAAATTTCAACTCCTTGAGCAACTGTTTGATCCAAATTAGCTCACATGTCGCCATAGCCATCGCTCGATATTCTGCTTCTGCACTAGACCGAGCAACCACATTCTGTTTCTTGCTCTTCCAGGACACCAAATTTCCTCCTACCAAGACACAATATCCAGACGTAGAACGTCTATCAGAAGGTGATCCTGCCCAATCAGCATCTGAGTATCCAACGATCTGCTCATGGCCTCGACCCTCAAACAATAAACCTTTGCCTGGAGCTGATTTTATATACCGAAGAATGCGAACAACTGCATCCCAATGACTATCACACGGAGAATCCATAAACTGACTCACAACACTCACAGAAAAGGAAATGTCAGGTCTTGTCACTGTAAGGTAATTTAATTTACCAACCAACCGTCTATATCTTGCAGGATCGCTAAGAGGTTCCCCCTGTCCTGGCATAAGTTTAGAATTCGGATCCATCGGAGTGTCAACCGGTCTACAACCTGTCATTCCTGTCTCTTCAAGAATATCTAAGGCATACTTTCGTTGTGAGATCACAACACCTGAGCTAGACTGAGCGACCTCAATACCCAGAAAATACTTTAGTTTGCCCAGATCCTTAGTCTGAAAGTGTTGCAAGAGATGTTGCTTCAATTTAGTAATACCATCCTGGTCATTGCCGGTAATAACAATGTCGTCAACATAGACCACCAGATAAATACAGAGACTCGAGGCAGAATGCCGATAGAATACAGAGTGATCAGCTTCACTCTGAATCATGCCAAATTCTCGAATAACTGTGCTGAACTTACCAAACCAGGCTCGAGGAGACTGCTTTAGACCATAAAGTGACCGACGCAAGCGACATACAAGGCCACGAGACTCCCCCTGAGCAACAAACCCAGGTGGTTGCTCCATATAAACTTCATCCTCAAGGTCACCGTGTAAAAAAGCATTCTTAATGTCCAGCTGATAGAGGGGCCAATGGCGAACAGCAGCCATGGATAGAAAAAGGCGGACTGATGCTATCTTAGCCACAGGAGAGAAGGTATCACTGTAATCGAGCCCAAATATCTGAGTATATCCTTTGGCAACAAGACGAGCCTTAAGACGATCAACCTTACCATCCGGACCAACCTTGACTGCATACACCCAACGACAACCAACAGTAGATTTACCTGAAGGAAGAGGGACGAGCTCCCAAGTACCACTCGTATGTAAAGCAGACATCTCGTCAATCATAGCCTGTCGCCATCCTGGATGAGACAATGCTTCACCTGTAGACTTAGGGATGGAAACAGAGGACAAAGAAGATAGAAAAGCATAATAGGGTGATGACAAACGATGATAACTCAAACCGACATAATGGGGATTAGGATTAAGGGTGGCCCGTATACCTTTCCGAAGTGCAATCGGTTGATTAAGAGGAGACAAGTCCGCAGTATTAGCAGGGTCAGGTGCAGGACGTGAATCAGCTGGACCTGATGCTGGGCGCGGACGACGATGATATGTCAAAAGTGGTGTTCCTGTGGCAGGGAGTCTAGGAGGAGCCACACTAGACTCCTCAACGGTTGGAATGGATAAGACTTCTATAGCGGAAGGTGAAGGAGGAGCTATAGGAGACTCGGGTAAGACTTCTGTGGCGGAAGGTGAAGGAGGAGCTATAGTAGACTCCTTAAAGGTCGGTATAGGTAAGACCTCAGATATATCAAGGGGGTCAGAAAGGTCAGAAGAGGTAAAGAAAGGTTTAGACTCAAAAAATGTGACGTCAGAGGACATAAAGTACCTACGAAGATCAAGTGAGTAACAACGATATCCCTTCTGAACACGAGAATAACCAAGGAAGACACACTTGAGAGCACGAGGAGCTAACTTATCTTTCCCAGGGGCTAGGTTATGAACGAAACAAGTGCTCCCAAAAACACGAGGGGGAACAGAGTATACGGGTGATTGGGGAAACAATACTGCATACGGTATCTGATTCTGGATGGGAGAGGAAGGCATCCGATTAACTAAATAACAAGCTGTGAGAACTGCATCGCCCCAAAAACGCAGCGGAACATGAGATTCAATGAGAAGTGTGCGAGCAGTCTCAATGATGTGCCTATTCTTTCTCTCTGCAACCCCATTTTGCTGAGGGGTATAAGGACAAGAGGTCTGATGAATAATTCCTTGAGAAGTCATAAACTGCTGAAATTGAGAGGATAAATATTCTAAGGCATTATCACTGCGAAAAGTGCGAATGGAAACACCAAATTGATTTTTAATTTCAGCACAAAAATTCTGGAATATAGAAAACAACTCAGAACGATCTTTCATTAAGAAAATCCAAGTACATCTTGAATGATCATCAATAAAACTAACAAAATAACGAAATCCCAAGGTTGAACTGACTCTACTAGGACCCCATATATCAGAGTGAACTAAAGAAAAAATAGACTCTGCGTGACTCTCAATACTACGAGGATAGGAGGCTCGGGTATGTTTCCCGAGCTGACATGACTCACACTCTAATGTGGATAAACTAGACAAACCAGGCACCATCTTCTGAAGCTTGGATAAGCTTGGATGTCCTAAACGTCTGTGAATTAGGTCCGGAGGATCTGTAACTAGACATGCCTTGGAGGATTTTAGGGAGTTAAGGTAGTAAAGCCCTTCTGATTCAAGTCCTGTTCCAATCGTCTGCCCTGTACTGCGGTCCTGCATAATAAAAGAATCATCAATAAAATATATACCACAATGGAGGGCACGAGTCAAACGACTAACAGATGCAAGATTAAAAGGACAGCCAGGGACATAGAGAACGGAATCTAGAGTGACAGAGGGTAGGGGATTCGCTTGTCCAACTCCTTTTGCTTTGGTTTGAGACCCATTGGCTAAAGTAACAGTGGGAAGAGACTGTGAATACGCAATATTTGACAAAAGTGATTTATTACCAGAGATATGATCAGAAGCGGCTGAGTCCACAACCCATTGTCCAGGAGGACTAGACTGGGAAACACAAGCAAAAGAATTACCAGCAACAGAAGTATTAGTCTGAGCAACAGAAGCTACTTGTGGAGATGTCTGCTTACTTGCTCGATACTGAAGGAACTCATTATACTCCCCTTCAGATAAAGAAAATCCCTGGTTACCTGTAGTCTCAGTCTGAGCAACATAAGCATTTTTGGTTGGGCGGCCATGTAAAGAATAGCATACATCACGAGTGTGTCCAAGTTTATGACAATAGGAGCACTTGGGTCTAGATCTTCCAAAACGACCTCCTCCTCGTCTATTCTCCATAGTATGAGATGCCCGATTGTCCACTGATTGGGATACGAGGACAGATGAGTCAAGTGTCTGTGATGAGCTCACTGGGTGACTAGGTGCTGCAGCAAGGCGAAGTAATCGAGAGAATAATTCATCAACTGTGGGGACGGTTGGACTAGCCAAAATCTGGTCACGTACTGAATCAAGGTCATTAGGGAGTCCAGCGAGTGTAAGAACTAGAAACATCTTCTGTCGTTGCTCTTGTTGTTTTTCAATACTAGCAGAAACTGGCATCAACGTCTCAAATTCTTCCATGACTGCCTGAACTTGTCCCAAGTAAGTAGACATATCTAATTCCTGTTTCTTCAAGCTTGTCATTCGCGATATTACATCATAGAAACGAGATATGTCATTAGTGTATAGATTACGAGCCTTTTCCCAAACTAAATAACATGTCTGGAATGGACGGAACAAGGGCATCAACTTGGAATCAATAGATCGCCACAGGATACTACATAACTGAGCATCGACCTTCTCCCACTGTGTTTTGGCCTTTTCATCACCTTCGCTAGCCTTTTTTGTTAAATGATCTTGAACTCCTTGACCTTTACACCACAACTCGACAGATGAAGCCCAATCTAAGTAGTTTGAACCTCCCATTAAAGGTTCTGAGGTAATCATAACACCGGAACTGCCAGAACCCGGGTTTCTAGACCCGAAAGCATCGACTCCCAAAGACATGGTTGGATTATCACCAAATAACAAAAAGAATCAACTGAAAATTCTCTGAAACAGATGAAGAAAACACTGTGTTTGCCGGAAAAGTACTGTAGCTGCCGGAAAAATCAGTGTAGTCGCCGGAAAAACTCAAAGTGGTCGGAATTAAAAAATAAAATTATGGGTAGGCTCGGAATTTGAGGGCGATCCAACTGCCCTGAAGGAACTTCGTCAAAAAATGGCCGGAAAGTGGTGCACGCGCCGGCGCGTGGGCTCACGCGCGTGAGCTTCTGGTGGCGCGTGGAGGCGCGTGGGGTACTGTTTGCCGGAGATTTTTTGTGGGATTTGGTCGCCGGACAGTGGCGACTCTTGTGGTAGTGTTGGATTTTGCACAACACTGACAGAGACAAAGCAGACGCAAACAGGCTTGAAAAAGTCGCCGGAAAAAAGGGTTCCGGTGACTGATTTCTCTTCCCGGAATTGCTGGAATTTATGCACAGCGATAAACCTCTCACAATTGCTCTGATACCATGTGAGAATGCACGGGAGAAAATATATTATTGATGTATTGACATATGTTACAATGAGCCCTATATATATACACGCACATAACATGTCCTACTCCTAATATATATTGGATTAGGGTTATTTATTTACTCCTATTTACATGACTATTCTAACAACCTCGAAGTGTCAGTTCCATGTCAATCCCATGTGGCTTTATATCATTCTGCCGAAAATTACTGTGTTGAATCTCATAACAGTTACATTCCATGACAATCCCTTAGCATCTTACAAGCACTGTGAAGTACTATTTGTCAATTTTCCCTAGATAAATAAATTTATTTACATTATAAAAAAATTGTCAAGTTTAAAACACGAAGGTAACATATGAAATTACTGATGAGCTATCTGATTGGATCCAGCTAGTTGGAGAAAGTTACAACATATTGTTACTGGGTGAATCCATCCCAAAAAAAGCAACAATACGCCTGAAGATTACAGCACAATATATTACCTTTTCCTGATATTGGAGATGCAGTCATGCCAAATATACGGGGCAGTTTTACTACATCAGGTTTGTAAAATATCTGTTAAAAATAATATACATGAATCAGAAGGCTACTACATACAAAACAAAGCATGCAGCGTATAACACCAGCTCAGTTAATTACCTTCATAATCTCAGCATAAGGATGATCACTCTCAACTTGTGCATAGTGGCACTCATCAAAGATCAGAAGAGCAATAAATTCAATCCTGATATAGCAGTGGGAAAGATTATGTAATAGTATTTGAGGGGTCATAACAAGGACCTGAACAAACAAAGTGCAAATTTGTTGGTCAAAACATCCACATAGTGTCAACAAAAAAAAAATTACAGTATAACAGTCAGCCATCAATAATATCCACACTCATGCACAGTCCAAAAAAGGACCTAAGATGAGAAGACCACGGTATATAACACATAACATGGTTCAGTCAATCTACTACATATAGTTAACAGAAACCATGTTGGTTCCTGTTTTTATTCTTAGTGACTATAAAGGATAATTTAAATGAATAAAACAAAACAAGCAAGTGTTGACGTCAACATTTACGAAAGAGAGAACAAAAAACTGTAGGTCCCTATCCAAAAGTGAAAGGATCCAACAAACTCCATCAAACCATATATGTCATGTATAGATGCACAATGACACTAAGCTAAGTGCTGTAAACAAAAAAAAACAAAATGTGTAGAGACTTTCTATTTCTTTCAGAGAATCCGTGATACCCTCAAAATAACCCATGTAACACAGGAGTTCCAACCCGTACTTGTCGCTCTTCTCAGAATCTCCCTTTCTCAAGCACATAAGCATCATCCACTATCTTCAAAAAGGCTCAGAAAATTATCTAAGATTTCAATTGTAATTGGACAAGGTAAGAATACATTAATTTAGTTGAAATCAGTAATTCAAGTTTTTTTTACCCCTAAAATCAGTTATTCAAGTTTCAAAGAATATTTGTATTAAAATCTGTAATCGGAAGTTTGCATACCAAGAATGCCCGTGGTTCTGTCTCAAACAAATAACATTCAGGAGATCATGTCCATCACCAACAAAAAAAGGTCATGCAGACTTACCTCATACTGTTCCATTTCTTTTTCCCAGTCTTCGTGGCTCTTCAAATGCTTGGATTTCCCGCAGTATGTCCCAACTTTGAAGTCAATAGAGTCTTCTATGACCTTGGCTTGCTTTTCCAATTTTAAAAGCACATGAAAAAGAAAATAACTTTTATGCCCATGCTTTATCATGTTTCAGACAAACTTTTTAATTCCCCACCCTGCCCCAAGTTGTAAGAGTACACTCAGAAAACAGAATGGGTTTAATTGGAGTAATAAGATTCTAACGAAGAGAGAATTAATTAAGCATAACAAATGACATTCTGAATTGAAGAGCGCTTTCTTGTTCTCTACTAGATGTAAGACTATAGGCCTTTTCATGCTAATCATTGACCAATTTTCAGCAAAATCGAAAAACTCTATTTACTTAATTATATTGTCTAGACTGAAACACTTGGTCTTCAATTATTTAATAAAATTTCTTTCGTCATATATGCGTAGAATATTGCTTACATAATAGCCACAAAATCAACAAAAATTTCTATGGACAAATACGATAAGTAAAGAGCTAAGTTGAAAACTCAATAATATGATGAATACAAAGCTGGAACAGCCACTGGACAAAAGGAGCAATGCCATCAGAACAGTAGCCGGAAAGATATGTGGTGCCTTTGAAGCAGCAGAAAGCGCAATGGCATCAAAGTGGTCACCCGAAAGAAGGGCTTTGATTGGGCCGGTGACATAAGAGAATAAAATTGTCGCTTCTATTTTAGTGTCCCCATGAATCAACAAAATTATTGTTTTATCAAAAAAGAGACTCAATTGAAAGGAGAAAAGACAAAAAGGGAATTGTGTAAAATAGCTGGCGGAAACATGCTTAAAGCTCTCATATACCGCCTCAATAGCAAGGAAGATATTTGATATTTCAGCCATCTGATTTCATGTAAAATAGTTTTCATCTTTTCTATGATAAAATTTTAAAGGTTGAGCAAAAGCCCAAAAAAATTCAAAAATAGGGAAACCTGTTGCACCAACGCCACAGTGGGAGCAAGAAACACGCAAATGCTCTTCTGGGGTTTCCTTATCAGCTGTCCCATCTCATAGATAAGCAAGACGGCTATATGAGTTTTCCCACAGCCCGTTCCCAGATATACAACAACATTCTCCTCTAATGCTTTTTTACAAAGATCCATCTGATACCTGATAAGAAATAAAATCAGCAAAGTCTTGCTATAAAATCAACAAAGCACCTATCTCGTTGTTTTTGCCATTACTTAAACATCATTATTCAGTTAAATAGTGTAGTTAAATTCTGAAAGCGTTTGATAATTATAAAGAACTTCAGCTGTTTGAAAGTTCAAAGGTTTTATTGTAACAACACCTTAGCAAAAAAAAGGTTCTTTTTTTATTAAGAAAATGCAGAGATTTTATTAATGAGTAACAAGAAGAGAGAGTACAGAAGGAATGAGTTTTTCCTCCTAAATATTGAAGGAATACATCAGATCAATTAGTGAAGCAAAATCAGTTACATCTTTCTGACACCACAAATAGAGAATATTTGAACACCTAAACTCTAAATGAGAAATGAATTCTTTTTTTCCAGAGAAACATTTCTCTCTAACCAGGTGTGTTCCAGAAAAATACAACTAGACACTGCATTCCAGTAGAATCTGCTTCCCATCACTAGAGTCTGATTATACCAGCTATTTAAGGCCTGTATTGTGCTTCTGCATGACAATTTATTCCCAGAAATAAAAATAGACCAAATCTGCTTGATGAAAATGCAATGGAACAGTAAGTGATCAACAGATTCAGCCGCTCCTGCACAAAAAAAATGCATACAGTAAAGCCCCTATTTTGTAGGTTTTCATGAGTGAGATAGGCACCATGATTTGCAGTCCAGGTGAAGCAGGCAACATGGGGCTGCGACAGTCATTCAAATTATCCTCCATGGCTAATTTACATGGCTTCCTCCAATTTTTAGCAACAGTTCTGTAGCATGCCCTGACAGAAAATGCTTTACTCTTCCAGCGTAAAGAATCTACTATATGTTCATCAATCCTTACAGTTTCAAATTTTAAATTAGTTCCTTCACATGCTCAAACTCCCAATCATTGAGATCTCTTTCTCAATATTATTTTTTTTTTGATAAGGTAGATTTTTTCTCAATATAATATCAATAAACCAGAAGAATAGCAGTCAGCAATAGTGCAATTCTTGTGGGTAATTGCATATGGTCAGGTAATTGCTCACATAGAGGAATATCACCAAAGCACTTCTCAGCCCACATTTTAACTCTCTTGCTATTTCCAACTTTTTACTAAACATTATCAAAGAATCATCTCACAGCCTTCTAGTATATTTCCACATAGAAACTACATATGCACCTTTTGCACTATCAGTGCACCACTCTTCGGTCTTCCCAAACTTAACAATAACAAGATTCTTCCACAAATCATTTTTGTCATCATTGAACCTCCAGTGCCATTTCATCAGCAGGCTTTTGTTTTGAAGTTCTAAAATTTTTTAGTCCAGCCCTCCAGATCTCTTATCCCAGGAAACTGTACCCAACTTGATTTCCGTTGTCTGACATCCTCCCCACAAGAAATTGCTTCTCCGTGTCCATTTGCCTTTCCACTTTTGAGGCATGGGAAATAAAGACATATATGAGTAGGAATCTCATCCAACACGTCATTTATTAATGTTAATCACCCTCCAAAGGATATATACTAATTCTTCCAGGGTGCCAATTTCTTTTCACAGTTTCAATCACCCTTTGCCATATATTAACATCCGTTCCTTTAGCACCCAAGGGTATACCCCAAATATTTGGTAGGAAAGCATCCAATTTTGTAGCCAAAGACATCTGCCGGCTTGTGTATAACATGGTCAACAACAACAAACAACAACCCAGTAGAATCCCACTAGTGGGGTCTGGGAAGGGTAAAATGTATACAGACCTTATCCTTACCCCGAAGGGATAGAGGTTGTTTCCGGGAGACCCTCGGCTCAGAGACAATAGATCCGTAACCACAACAGAAACCAGAAAAATAGTATCAGCATCTTAAAATACAAGAAATAAATGGAAAGGCCAAAATGTGTAAGACAACAACAAAAAAAAAAATATATATGAAACACATCAAAAACCGCTAGCAGTCCTAGATGAAACACTATCGGACTAGCCGGCGCAGCGAGGAGAAACGATCGACTACCCCTAACCTACAACCCTAATGCTCGACCTCCACACCTTCCTATCAAAGGATATGTCCTCGAAAATTTGACGTTGCGCCATGTCCTGCCTGATCACCTCGCCGCAGTACTTCTTAGGCCGCCCTCTACCTCTTCTCGTAACTGCCAGAGCCAAGCGCTCACACCTCCTAATCGGAGCATCTAGGATCCTCCTCCGCACGCGCCTGAACCACCTAAGCTTCGCTTCCCGCATCTTGTCATCCACGGGAGCCACGCTCACCCTCTCCCAAATATCCTCATTCCTAATCTTATCCATCCGAGTGTGCCCGCACATCCATCTCAACATCCTCATTTCTTCTACTTTCATCTTCTGGATATGTGAAATCTTGACTGGCCAACACTCAGCCCCATACAACATGGCTCTAACCACCACTCTGTAGAACTTACATTTAAGTTTCGGTGGTACATTCTTGTCACACAAGACTCCAGACGCTAACCTCCATTTCATCCACCCCACCCCGATACGGTGCGTGACATCCACGTCGATCTCTCCATCTCCCTGGATAATAGACCCTAGGTAATTGAAACACTCTCTCTCTTAGGGATGACTTGTGAGTCAAGCCTCACTTCCACATCTGCTTCCCCCGATACGTCGCTGAACTTACACTCCAAATATTCCGTCTTGGTCCTACACAACTTGAAATCTTTAGACTCAAGGGCCTGCCTCCATTCCTCCATTATCTCGTTAACGCCGCCTCGCGTCTCATCAACCAGAACTATATCATCAGCGAACAGCATACACCAATGCACCTCCCCTTGAATATGGTGTGTCAGTGTGTCCACCGCCAGGGCAAATAAGAGCGGGCTGAGCGCAGATCCTTGGTATAACCCCATAACCACCGGAAAAGGCTCTGAGCCACCTCCCACTATCCTAACCCGAGTCTTAGCTCCATCATACATGTCTTTTATCGCCCTAATATAAGCTACCGGTATACCTTTCACCTCCAGGCATCTCCAACGAACGTCCCTAGAAACCTTGTCATACGCCTTCTCTAGGTCAATAAATACCATGTGCAAATCCCTCTTCCTATCTTTGTACTGTTCCACCAACCTCCTAATAAGATGGATAGCTTCCGTAGTAGAACGACCCGGCATGAACCCGAACTGGTTCTCTGATATAGACACCGCCCTCCTTACTCTCCCTTCCACCACCCTCTCTCAAACTTTCATGGTATGTCTCATTAACTTGATACCCCTATAGTTGTTACAATTCTGGATATCACCTTTGTTCTTGTACAACGGGATCATCGTACTCCACTTCCACTCATCTGGCATCCTCTTCGTCCTGAGAGTAACATTAAACAACCCAGTCAGCCACTCCAAGCCTGTCTACCCACATACCTCCAAAATTCTACTAGGATCTTGTCTGGTCGCTTTTCTCCGACTCATCTTACGCATTGCTCCCACGACCTCCTCAACCCTAATACGCCTACAGTTGCTAAAGTCTCGGTGACTCTCGGAGTGCCCCAATCCCCCTAATACGATGTTTCTGGCCCCCTCTTCATTCAGCAGTTTATGAAAGTACGATTGCCATATTTGCTTAATCTGGGCTTCTTCCATCAATACACGACCTTCCTCGTCTTTGATGCACTTAACTTGATCCAGGTCACGAGCCTTTCTCTCTCTCGCTCTGGCCAGCCGAAATAACTTCTTGTCCCCACCTTTGGCCCTCGGTTCCTCATACAACCGACCAAACGCAGTAGTCTCAGCCTCCGTGACCGCTAATTTTGCCTCCCTCCTAGCTTCCTTATATCTTTCTATGTTCGCTCTCATCTTCTCCTCGTTGGTGCTCTCCACTAACTTAAGGTATGCCGCTTTCTTTGCTTCCACTTTACCCTGTACCATGTCATTCCACTACCAGTCGCCTCGGTTCCCGCCAGAGTAGCCCTTCGAGATCCCTAACACCTCCATCGCCGCCTCCCTTATACATTCAGCCTTTACCGTCCACATAACGCTAGCATCCTCACCACTCTTCCATGCCCTCATAGCCGTTAACCCAGCTCGTTGTCAAAAAATATGTAACCCAGCTATAGCTTCAATGGTCAGAAGGATAGCTTTCGGATGCAGCATTAGGTCTTCATCAGGCTTGCACATAAGCAGCATGCCATCTGCATAGAGAATATGTGTACTTCAACACTGCATAGGAGCATGCACTTGGAAGGTGGTAGCACAGAAATATGACACCACGGAAAGGAAGTGGATAACCAGAAACATCAATGTTCCTTTTGGATGCGGCCTTTTGAAGGAATATTATGAAAACAAAGATTAAGTGGCTGTATCTCATTTAAGGTAAGAGAGAAACAGGACTTTTAGGGGGACAGGTAGTCGAGGGACAACAGGCTGAGGATCATTTTTCCAAACATCTATAGAGATAATAGTCTAACAAGTCTGGATACAGCATGAAGGAAGTGTATTTGGGATCTTAGATTAAGAAGGAACCTTCTGAGATGGAAAGATGGCAGATATTGAAAATCTACTTGAGATGCTCTATAAAAAGACTTTACTGCTAGACAACCAAGATTATTGGAGGTCGGAGTGGTCAATAGTTAGAGTCAGATATCCGTAAAAAGCTAGTACTGTAAGTTGCTTGCTAGACAAAAGTTGGGTTTCCCTCGTTTTCCAGTTTGGATCCCAAGGACTCCAAGAAATGTGTGCTTTTTTGATTGGTTGATGGCTAAAGGAGCGATTTTGAGAACCGAAAAATTGAATAGGAGAATCACATGTCAGTTGGTATTCATGTGCAAAGATTCAGGAGATGACATGGATCATATCCTACTTCATTGCAGGTAGCGTTACGTTAGTGGTAGAGTTTAAGATAGTGCGAGATACAATAATGTGAAGGCTGATCTATTTAGTTGGGTCTAACACCGGGTGTGGGATGTTGCTCTATTAGCACTTATCTGGTACCATGGAGAGAGAAAGGGCAGAGCTCTTAAAGGGACAAAGCTTGTTTTGACGTTTGAGGAATAGCCTCTTTTTTTAATGTGTTTTTGGTACACCAATGAGATTCCTATTTGTATAGAAGATTGGCTTCTTTCCTAAATAATCACATATTTATATAGATTCTCCTTTTTTTACTTCCTTTTGCATGGAGCTTTTTCCTTTTCCATAAAATTACACTTTCCTTGATAATGAAAAAAATATACCTAAGGGAGTGGTTTAGTGGCCAATGAAGTGGAAGGAGAATCATGAGGTCTCAAGTTCAAATCCCAATGGAGGCAAAAAAAACTAGGTGATTTCTTGCCATCTGCCTAAACCTTAATAAGTAGAGTTAGTCAATGCATGTGCTGGTGGAATGTACCAATTATCCCATAGACTAGTCAAGGTGCGCGTAAGTTGGTTAGGGCACCACCGGGATCAAAAAATATGAAGATAAAATTAAAAAATAAAAATATAATAATAATAATAATAATAATATTTAAAAATAGTAAGAGATACGGCGAAGTTCCTATACTCAAGCTATGTTGCTCGGACTAAAAAGGGCAGATGGCTTGAACTCGTGACCTCCAGGTCACATGGCAGCAACTTTACCAGCTACATCAAGGCTCCCCTCCTATGTTGCTCGGACTCTTCACAGATATTGTCGGATGCGTGTTGAATTTTTGGAGGATCCGACACGGGTGCGGTAAGTTCGAGCAACATAGAATTCAAGTCAATACACCCTTATAAACAAGAATTTTCACGTGGTTGATTCCAAAACAGGAAAAAAAGAGTGGCTTAGTTTGCTTGCCTACCAATCAAAGAGGCCGAGAGTAAGCGTAAGCTTGCTGGAAAGCTTCCCTTCATTCGCTTCTCGGAACCTGCACACCTCTGCACGTGACAAATGCTTTAAATCTCATTGTCACTTGTTATCAAAAACAATTTCCGTGTGTTCAATCCGCCGAAGGATAAGGACCTCAAGCCCGCATTGAGGAAACTAATGTGTCTCTTCTTTAACAAGCTTACACTTTTTGAGTTGGTCAAAATATTCAACATCATCCACCTCGCCTTTGAACGATATTACACTTGAAAAACCTTTTAATTAATATATATTTCTATAAATTTCTCATAAACTGCCAATGAGCTCAACTATATATGTACCCACAAATAATTATTTATATAGACAAATAATCTATAAAATTATATATTCATCTATGCCGCCATGTCACTGGGAGGTCGCGGGTTCAAACTACTGAAACAACCTCTTGCGAAAATGAACTGTAAGGCAGCGTATTTCTCGAGATTTTTAAGTTGGTCAAACCACTTAAAATCACCACAAGGTTTTAGTTAATAGTGTTTGATTCCATAAATTCTCACAAACCATGACACAACAAAAATATATGTACACAAACAATCTTCAAAATATACATTTAGCAACTTTGCACCCACAAGGGCAAAGAACTTACTTTCTAGCAATTTTTCTGGGGTCCTTCTCTGGTTTCTGAACTGAAACAGGGGAATCTATGTCGCCACTGAGAGACAGAGCAGAAAGCTGCTCAGTGATCGGTGAAGTTGCAGCACTTGGTGGACTCTCAGTGCCGTTCTCGAAGTCGCCGGCTTCCATTACGGCGGCAATGGCGGTGGCGGTGGCGGAAGTACCGGTAGTGTCTTACCGGCGGCAGAAAAAAAGGGTGATTGACTTTCAGTTGACTGGGAGAAGTGAATGTTTTTTTTTTTTCGGCTTACTTGGAGAAGTGGGTTTTCAGGTGCACCTTTTGAAAAAAGAAAAAATGCTGACACCGTTCAATGATGTATCAAACGCATGTGACATGTCACTTCCTACCAAACTCCTCACCTTTTTTATTTGTTTTTTATCTTCTTTTTTTAATTATTTAAGTATAAAGTATATAAAGAGAGTTACCATAATATTTTTTTTTTTACATTATTGGTATAACTCTGTTTCACTTATAGCATGTTTGGATAAGTTTTATAGAAATTTTTTTTTTTTTTTGGGAAGTTTAGGCGTTTGGCCACGTTTTTAGAAGGAAAACATACTTTTGAGTTGAAACAAAAGTGATTTTTGAAAAGCGGAAAAGTTATAGTTTCTCCATAAAAATATTTTTTTGAAAAATACTTTAAAAAAATATACTTAAAAGCACTTTTTAAAAGTTTGGCTAAACAATAATTGATTCTCAAAAATATTTTTTCTAATTGATTAGCCAAACACAAATTATAACTCACCAAAAAATATTTTTTTTGAAAAGCACTTTTTAAAATAAGTTGATTCTAGAAGCACGCCAAACAGGCTATTTATCTCTTTTCAAGATAATGCTTGAATCGTTATGTTTTTCGTTCGTGTCGAAACTTGTCCTATATGAACTTGACCCATCACTAATTATCGTGTTATAAAATTATGTCACCCGGTGGTCAACATTCTATTTCGAACATGTTATTACGTTTTATTTTAAGTTAACTACTTACTAATTAGTGCATATTACTGCTTAGTATAACTTTTAAAAAACTCTTGAGAACAATTCAAACTTGTTTTACTATGAACAAACTAGTAGTTTAATATATGACCACTAGGATGGCTGGACTTTATTTTATTTTTTTTTGGGGGGGGGGGGGGGGGGTAGTAAGCCGGGAAGGAACCTGCATACGAATTGTAATTTGATATACGAATTGAGCCAATTTTTACTTATTATAAGTTCGACTCACATAATGCTAAGTATTCAAATCAAATTAAACAAATATGATAAGAGTTGCATATTTCAAATTTTTTGGACTTCATTACAATTTTTTTATTTCATGGCATATTTTTTCTGATTCTACCTATATATTTTTTGTCACGACCCGGATTTTCCCACCCTCGGGAGTCGTGATGGCGCCTACTGATGAGAGCTAGGCAAGCCAACCCTTAACTACCTTTAGCATTAACCAATTTACTACCTTTACCAATTATCAGTAATATCATGAAAACAGCGGAATAAAGTAAATAATCGGAAGTCTTAGATTACAGAACAACAATGCGGAAACTCAACATAAATCTCTTACCAAGAGCTGGTGTCACATACTCACGAACTACTAAGAGTGCTAAATACAACCGTTTGAAAGAAAATATAACTGTTTGTCTCGAAATACGTGAGATAACAGACCGAAGTAAAAGATAGAAGAGACGCCGGGCCTGCGGACTCTTGCAAGGCTACCTCGGTGTCTCGTGGACTGAAGGTCGGCCCCCTGACTACTGCTGTGCACCGTAAGCTGCTCCGACACCTGGATCTGTGCAAAAGAGCACAGAGTGTAGCATCAGCACAACCGACCCCATGTGCTGGTAAGTATCTGGCCTAACCCCGGCGAGGTAGTGACGAGGCTAGTACCAGACTCCAGACAAACCTGTGCATTTATATAATATATCGCGGAAAAATAAACAAGTAATGAGCAGTTATAAGGGAAGGGGGTACATGTCTCGGGGGAAACAATCAACTTATCAGAAACCGAATTAAATACGAAAGAATAGTACAATGTCCAAGACAATATGATAGCACTACTGTTGCGGCGTGCAACCCGATCCATACGTTTAACTATATCTGTTGCGGCGTGCAACCCGATCCATACGTTTAACTATAACTGTTGCGGCGTGCAACCCGACCCAATAAATATCACATATACCTGTTGCAGCGTGCAACCCGATCCATTCTAATTTATGTTGCGACGTGCAATCCGATCCACTATAGTGTATGTTGTGGCGCGCAACCTGTTCCAAATATACATAGCTTATCATAATCACAACCACAAACCTCGGCAGAGGATCAATCATAAAATACTCTATCCCGGCAAGGGAACTCAACAGTACAAGTATACTCATCCCGGCAAGGGAGAACTAGCTATAACCAATCTCAATTCGGATTTTAGCATTTCTATTATCACCATTTCTAAGTCATAGTTAACTTCCACAAAGAAAATAAGCTAAACCTTGCTCAACAACACAAGTCCACTTACTATTTCATCCATAGTATTATTCAAGAACACAACAAATGTCAATTTAGGACTCACGGCCATGCTCGACACTGACGTATAGATACTCGTCATCATGCCTATACGTCGTACTCCACAAGAAACACACAACAAATATGACTCAACTCCTAATTCCTCAAGCTAAGGTTAAATTGAACACTTACCTCGATGCTTTGACTTCAACTCAAACCTCAATTATAGCTTTACCCCTCGATTCCACCACCAATCCGCTCGAATCTAGTCACAAGTTACTTAATTACATCAATAAACGTTAAATGAATCAATTTGAATGCATAAAATGAATTTCCCAAAGTTTTGCCCAAAAATTCCAAAATCGCCCCCGGGCCCAAGTGGTCAAAACTCGAGGTTCGAACCAAAACCCGGCTACCCATTCCCCCACGAACCCAAATATATGATTTGTTTTGAAATCGGACCTCAAATTGAGGTCCAAATCCCCAATTTTAGAAAAACCTAGGTTCTACCCAAAACACCCAATTTCACCCATGAAAATCATTGATTTTAAGTTGAAAACATGTTAAATGATGTTAATGATTGAAAG